>NW_021318852.1:2039899-2124592 GCF_001605985.2 Dendrobium catenatum
TGGCATGATCATCTTCAGAAGCAGAATATACCAGAATATCGTCGATGAAGACGATCACAAACTGATCCAAATACTCCCTGAATACTCGGTTCATCAGATCCATGAAAATCGCAGGCGCATTGGTTACCCCAAAAGGCATAACCAAGAACTCGTAGTGCCCGTACCGAGTACTGAAAGCTGTCTTCACCACATCCGCTTCCTTCACCTTCACCTGATATTAACCGGATCTCAAATCAATCTTCAAAAATACCGAAGATCCAGAAAGCTGATCAAACAAGTCGTCAATTCGAGGCAAAGGATACTTGTTCTTGATCGTGACTTTGTTCAAATCTCTGTAATCCACACACATACGAAGTGTCCCGTCCTTCTTCTTCACAAACAAAACAGGTGCTCCCCAGGGCGAAACACTAGGACGGACAAAGCCTCTGTCTACCAACTCCTGAAGTTGAACTTTCAACTCAGAAAGTTCTTTCGGTGCCATCCTGTACGGAGCTTTTGACGATCCATGCAGCCAGAACTGTTTTCCTTGAACAACCTGTACCGATCGTCCCGGACGATCCAACTTCGTCTGGACGAACCTGGAGCAAAAACTGATGTTACAAATGGCACTTGACTACTCCCTCATCCATTCCATCTGCAATATTGTTCGACGACTCCGCTATGGTCTGCCTGTTATGTCCAGGCTGGAGTTGAATCTAACCGTGTTAGTCCTCTTAGATTTGCGGACACAATGATATTCTGCATGAGATCTCCCAATCAATTTGTCATCGGCCTTGCTATCATCATCCTCATCGCTGCACTACCGTCCACGTCGTAGTCTGATCACAAGGTACTCTGCTTGATTCCTGATCCCAATTATTTGATTGGATGTTTTGTTTGTGGGAGATTTAGCCCCTCCTTGTCTCTATGCTTGTATTCAATATTATTCATTCCTAGTTTGGATGGGTTTCGTCTTTCATAGATCTTGCTTTATATGTGAAAGCATCATTTTGTTGATATTAATGGCATTTTTATATTACAAAATTTAGTATACTTGCCCAATGCTTTCTTTGTATATGTTGTTTTGATCCTAAAGACTTATATGTTTGAGGTTGTTTTAGTCCTGACATGATATGTGTAAGAAATTTATTATTGAAAATAGAAATATATCATTCACTAACAATAAAGATAGCAATTAATATGGCAGGGGGACTGATCTCTCTCTAGCACTCTGCCACTGTCACAACCTGCAGTTGCTTTTCATCACAGCCATTCAGCTATAACCATTTCATCATCTTGCCACCATTCGAAGAAACGTGTTGTTTACTTTTTTCTATCACATGCTCCTATGGCTGCATTTTCCTATAGTAAAATAGGAGCAAAACTTATCTTCATCTACGTCTATTTTGTTATCTTCTTTATCAATTTTACCTGTTATTAATACAACTCTATACATTCTGGTGTAAATATAACTTTGTTGATTATTTTTTATTAGGTGGAAATCTAATTTTCTTAGGGCAAGTAATGTATCATTATCTTAAGCTATTTAAGAATTTTGTATTCTTTTTTTTTTTTGGTAAAATTATGGGCTTAGCCCATTTTCATTGATAGAAACTAGTTACAAGTAAGGAAAAAAAACCTGTAATCAAAGACCTAAGGTGCAAAAGCAAAAACAAAAAAGAGGGGAGAAGACAAAAATCCCCTATACATGAGAAGATAATAAAAAGTTGAATACATCAAAAAGCTTAAAGATCAGCTTTCAAAAATAAACCCAATCAGGGAGTGTGAGGAAAAACCATTAGGCTAAAGAATTGCAGCTCTCTCAACCTGGTTGCAGAAGAATAACAGTCAAAGCTTTACTACCGTCCAAACGAGAAAACAACAATTCTACCCACCATTCGCAACATTGCTGGCTATAAAACACACAAGACAACAGAATTATACTAGTGGAGAACACCAGGATGCCATAGAGAAAGCAACCATAGTAGCCACGACCAAATCATCCTCCCTTATAGTAAATCCATCAGCAAATACCCATTTTTCCATTTCACAACCTTAGTGAAAACAGCCTCCTTAATTTTAAAAGCTAAGGTAGTAGAAGATACAGAACTGTTGACAAACCTCCTATCATTCCTTTCTCTCTATATATGATAAACCGAACAACATATAATTAGATATTAAAAATCCTTGTTCTTACTTTGCTTCTCATCAATAAACTCGAAAATTTGTAGTATGTTTGGCATTAGGAGCAGATATCTCAAATTGCTCATTAGTTTATAAAGGATTGAGAAAGAATAGTCACATTCAAAAAATAAATGGGTGACAGTTGTTGAAACTCGTTCACTATCAATTAGGTTGTTAAACCTAAGCTTATGTCCCAAGGCTATCCAAGAGGGGGGGGGGTGAATTGATAATTTAAAAAATTATCCCTCTTGTGAGTATATTGAATCGAAAATAAACTTTAATGAAAATTTTAGAAATAGTTTTTCAACCAAAATTTTTAGAACAGAAAAAGCAAAAAGTAAAAAGCTATAAAAATAAAAGACATAAGATTTATAGTGGTTCGGTCAAAACCAGACATACATCCACTCCCCGGAGGCACCCTCCAAGTATTGCACTAATACCAATTGTATCTCTCCTTTTGCACCCACAGCAAGGCGGAGAAGTCTTTACAAACACTCTTTCCACCACTACCCGGTGAGGCAGAAAACCGTCGTTCTTTTACACTATCTCCTAGTGTGGGCAGAGAACCCTTCGGCTGTTCACACTCTCCTAGTATGGGCAGAGAACCCTTCAGCTGTTCACACTCTCCTAGTGTGGGCAGAGAACCCTTCGTCTATTTACACTCTCGAAGTGTCGGCAGAGAATCAGATCTCCTCAACAGATCTCCTCACAAGAAATCTAGAAGAGTGAAGAAATCCCAAATCACAAGTAGAGATTCTTATCTTTGAACACCAAACGAAGCCTTCACGCTCCAATGTTAGGAATCCTCCTTTGAATGCTCTCTCACACTCTCTCCTTGACTCTTCTTTCAATAGGCACGAAGATCAATGAGCAAAAAGATTGGGTGGTAGTAAAAATTGGACCTTATATAGGAGAGACAAGAAAAACCGTCCAAAAACTACAAATATTCAAGTTTACACGAAATGCATCGTCCCGTACGATCGTGGATCATCCTGGACGATTTTACTTAAAGTGTCAGAAATGATCCTAATGAATATTGGTATGAACTATGTTCGTACATGAGCATCGTCCTGTACGAACTGGGTTCGTCTGGACAAACAGTTATTTCATAGGTCGGTTCCCAAATTTTCACAGGATGTAACCAACTTACTTAAGTCGGTTCCCATCGTCCTGGGACGAATAGGACTTCATCCGGACGAAATTTTTACAGAGGACAACTCGTCCTAACACGATTATGAATTTCGTCTGAACAAATTTTTTATAGAGAAGAATTCGTTTGAGGACGATTTAGATTTCGTTTGGACGAAATTTTTACATAGCCCAAGTCGTCCTGACACGATTATAGATTTCATCTAAACAAAATTTTTATAGAGAAAAATTTGTCAGGAGACGATTTAGATTTCGTCTGAACAAAATTTTTACAGAGCCTAACTCATCCTGGGACGAAAATAATTTCTTCCTGGACGATCAGGACTTAAAAAAAAATTCCTCCAAATCCTGTTCGCATTGCTCTTACTAGGAGATAACTGACCTGATCGTTCCGTACGAACTAGGTTCGTCCCGTACGATCTGTACAAATTTTGTAAGATCTCCTTAAGCGTGTGTGTGTTTATTCACTCAATTATAATTACTCCCACTCAATTTAAAGAATAATTTAAAGCTTCAATTTATAAATGATTGTATGCTGAATTTGATTTGAAGTCTTTGTAATTTGGAGTTCAATTTTCCTGAAATGTTAGTACACACAAGAACAAAAAATAAATCTTTCAAAAAGTGTTAGGAGATAACTACACATAAAACAATAATATTTGGAATCAAAACCATACAAGTTACAAGAATGTAAAACATGCAAATTCCAACTCTCTTAACAATCTCCCCCTTTTTGATGATGGCAAAATAATTATTATTTGTAGGATTTTAAATTTTAAGAATATCCTAAACTCCCCCTAAATTGATGAATACATAAAAATAAGGAGATAACTATCACTTGTGGCGCTTTGCGTCTCTTTTTCACATTTGTGGCACATTTTTGTGCATTATTTTTACTTTGGGCTCATTTTGTGCCTATTTTTCACATTGCGAACCTTTGCGCATTCCTTTTGATTTTTTTTTACTTTTATACAATTTGCAATAGTAATTTTATTCTTTCCAAAAATAATGATCTAAAATTTCAAATCTTTCTAAGTGCATAAATAATGATTGATAAGTGAAATATAAAATAAGAAATCATCGCAATTGCAATAATAATATTAATAATATGATAGTCTAAATGAGAGACATGAAATTAAAAATTCGAATAATATCAAGTTATAATCAAAACTTAAACTTAGAATAATTAGATTTTCTAATAAATTTAATTTTAACTTATAATTCAGGTTATAGCACAATTAAGATTAAAAATTTGATAATTTTCATAAAGACTAACAAACATTTCAAAAAAAAAAATCAAATCAAAATACAAGAACTAATATTGATATCACTTTGAAAATATTACAATGATACAACAAGATATCAATACAAAATAAAAACACCTGAAATAAAAAGAGAAATACAACGAACTACTAGAAACAAACAATAACTAACACATAAAGTAAAAGCAATAACAACACAAACACATAACATCAAGTGCATCTATCACTCAGACGGTCCCTGATCTGGAGTAGGAGGAGGAGGAGCACTACTAAAGAGATTAAAGTATGCATTCAATATAAGTATATTGGTACTAATATCATTCATTTGTCCCCTCAAATAACCCATGTCATGTTGATATTGAGCATCCTGCTGTTGAAGATGAGTCTCAATTTGATCAAAGCGTTAATCAAAATGAGTCTCTAGCTAATCAAATCTTTGAACCAAATTCTGATAATTTGGTTTGTTTGCAGGAGCAGGTGCACCTTCTGGCTCTTCTTCTGTATCACTTATGACATGTGCTTTACCTGATTCCTCCTTGAAGATCACTCTAAATGATCTGTCATTGTAGTAGAGCGGTTCTTCATATTCTTGATCTGGATGAACCAAACTGTATTTCTTCTCCAGAACAAAGGTAACTAAGTGTCCTAAGGCAATATTCCTTTTTGTTTTCTGTTCTGCATGGCCAATTTCAGAAAGCCCATAAAGATAGTCAAGGATAAGTTGGGCTTCATCTATATGCTCATTTGACATGATTAGAAAGATCACCATAGAGAGAAGGGGGGTAATATTGACTATATCACCAGCTTTTAGAATGATTGAAGTTCTAAGAACGTGTTGGATGATGCGTGCATTCCGGACAAGACTGGATACTTTAGCCACATGCTCATTTAAACCATTTCCTCTAATCACCCTCTTAATTTCATACCATTTATATTAATCATTGGTGATTAAGGTATGGGCTATTTCTCCCTCAGGTCTCCCTCAGTCCTTAAATTTAGAAATGCTTCTAAATCATGCTTGGTGATTTCAACTTTTTGTTTGAAGATATAGGAGCGAATCACAGAGTGATCAGAGTTGAAGGACATATTGGCTAGAAAGTAGTGAAAGGTTTCTTTGTTATAGAGATGAACGATGATAAGGATAAAGCGAAACTGAGTTGAATCAAATAAATGCATTACTTGAAAGGTAATATCTTCTTGGATTAGGATCCAGGAAGGGGTGATTTTAGCTGAAGCAAACCTAGGAAAAGAATCCTCATTTGCTTTGGACAAAAAAATTTTGGATGAATTTCTATGTGGTTTCTTAGCTAAGACCTTTTGACGCTTGCTTGAACTGGCCATTTGAAAATGATCTAGAGTAAGAAAGGATTTGAAAGTGATGTTTAGAGAGTGATAATTGAGTTAAAAAGATCGCATATTTATTGAAAACTATTCGTTCGTACTAGACGAAAAAATTTTCGTCCCGTACGATATTTTCGTTTGTCCCGTATGAAAATATTTCGTACACACGATCCAATACGACCAAAATGAAACTGCTTTTCGTAATCAATGCAACTTACGAAGCGTCCTTTCGTACAGACTTTTGACTAGTCTGATCGTACAGACGAACACTTGTTCGTCTTGGGACGATCAGAACTTATATCGTTTTAATGACAGTTGAAGCCTTCCCCTACATCGAACCGACATGTGTTCGTCCAGATGAACTAAAGGTTTGTACGTATGAAGTTCGTATTAAAAACTACCTTATCCATTCAACCGCTTCATTCATTCGTCCCGTCGATTAAAAAATAAATTGTCACATACGATCAAAACGATCGTCTAGACGAAGTGACCATTAAACACTGAAAACTGCATACAAACGGCTTAAAATCTGACACTTTGAAACATTACACAAATTGTCTCGTACAAAAATATTTCATCCCGGACGATGATGACTTAAAAAAATTAATTTTGCACTCAATCAAAAACTAAAATTCAAAAACAAAACAAAACAAAATAAATACAAAAAACAACGATGAAACACAAACTCTAAAAGGAAAAAATCACACAAATAAAATCATAAACACATAAAAAAATTTAATTAATAAACCAACATCAATGTTGTAAGAAATATTTTTATTTAATCATTTAAATCAATCATACCAAGCCTTATTCTTAATGCACTGAAAGTATCGAAAGCTAAAGGTTTTATAAAAATGTCTACAAGTTGATTTTTAGTTGTAACATGAATGAGTTCAATTTCTCCCTTGGAAACATGATCCCTTATGAAATGATGCCTTATGTCAATGTGTTTGGTTCTTCAATGTTGAATAGGAATTTTAGAAATGCAAATAGCACTAGTGTTATCACAATAAATTAGAATAGTGCCTATAGTCAATCGTAAATCAATCAACTGTTGTTTCAACCAAAGTACTTGTGCCACATAACTTCCTAATGCAATGTATTCAGCTTCAGCAGTAGATAGGACTACTAAATTTTATTTTCTACTTGACCATGAAACTAATGAATTTTCAATGAACTGACATGTTCCAGAAGTGCTTTTTCTATCCACCATACAATCTGCAAAGTCAGAATCTGAATAATCAATAATTTCAAATGATGAGTTAAACTTAGGATACCAAATTCTTAAGTTCTGAATTCCTAACAGATATCTTAAAATCCCCAGTATTGGCAGAGAACCGTCCATCCTTTCACACTCTCCTAATATGGGCAGAGAACCCTTCGGTTGTTCACACTCTCCTAGTGTGGGCAGAGAACCCTTCGGCTGTTCACACTCTCCTAGTATTGGCAGAGAACCCTTCGACTGTTCACACTATCCTAGTGTGGGAAGAGAACCCTTTGTTTGTTTACACTCTCCAAATGTCGGTAGAGAACCGGATCTCCTTGACAGATCTCCTCACAAGAAATCTAGAAGGAAGAAAGAGAAGAGTGAAGAAATCCTAAATCACAAGTAGGGATTCTTACATTTGAACACCAAACGAAGCCTTCATGCTCCAGTGGTAGGAATCCTCCTTTGAATGCTCTCTCACACTCTCTCCTTGACTCTTATTTCAATAGGCACGAAGATCAATGAGCAAAAAGATTGAGTGACAGTAAAAATTAGACCTTATATAGGAGAGACAAGAAAAACCATCCAAAAACTACAAATATTCAAGTTAACATGAAATACATCGTCTCGTACGATCGTGGATCATCCTGAATGATTTTACTTAAAGTGTCAGAAACGATCCTAATGAATATTGGTATGAATTATTCGTACAAGAGCATCGTCCCGTACGAATTGGGTTCGTCCAGACGAACAGTAATTTCATAGGTGAGTTCCCAAATTTTCACAGGATGTAACCAACTTACTTAAGTCGATTCCCATCCTCTTAAGACGAACAGGACTTCGTCCGGATGAAATTTTTATAGAGGACAACTTGTCCTGGCACAATTATGAATTTCGTCTGAACAAAATTTTTATAGAGAAGAATTCGTTCGGGGATGATTTAGATTTCGTATGGACAAAATTTTTATAGAGCCCAAGTCGTCCTGACACGATTATACATTTCGTCTGAACAAAATTTTACAGAGAAAATTTTGTCCAGGGACGATTTAGATTTCATCTGGATGAAATTTTTACATAGCCCAAGTCGTCCTGACACGATTATATATTTCATTTGAACAAAATTTTTACAGAGCCTAACTCGTCCTGGGACAAAAATAATTTCATCCTGAACGATCAAGACTTAAAAAAATTTCCTCCAAATCCTGTTCGCATTGCTCTTACTAGGAGATAATTGACCTGATTGTTCTGTACGAACTAGGTTCGTCCCGTACGATCATTATAAATTTTGTAAGATCTCCTTAAGTGTGTGTGTGTTTATTCACTCAATTACAATTACTCCCACACAATTTAAAGAATAATTTAAAACTTCATTTTATAAAGGATTGTATGCTGAATTTGATTTGAAGTCTTCATAGTTTAGAGTTCGATTGTCCTAAAATGTTAGTACACACAAGAGCAAAAAAGAAATCTTTCAAAAAGTGTTAGGAGATAACTACACATAAAACAATAATATTTGGAATCATCAAAACTATACAAGTTGCAAGAATGTAAAACATGCAAATTCCAACTCTCTTAACAAGACAGTTTCATTTATGCAGTGACATAAAGAGCATTTGGCATCCACGTTAATCCCCTTTCCTATAAGGATATCAACAGTTTTAATGCCCCCATTTAAAGCCATCAAGGATAAAGAAGAGAATCTAAGAGTGTACCGCTTATGCCATACAAAATGATACCAATTAACCTTGGCATATTCTTTAAAAAGAAACTCCCTATAAACACTATGTTTGTATATATTACCTGTACCCCAAAATAGGAAATCTTGAGAATCCGGGAGCACAGGAATATAAAAAAAAAACATATCCAACAGCTTCAGGCATTAAAGCAGGCAAGTGCCACCCATTTCCATTCAAAATTATAGATAGTTTAGTGTTCTTAGGGAAGATGTTAAGAATGGGTTGAGCCTCCGCTACTTCATATAAGCATTTATCTTTATACCATTGGTCCCAATGGAGGGATAAACTAGAATTTGGAGATACCCTAAAATGAAAATTTTCTTTGGCAAATTCGGCATCCATATAAACACTTTTCCAAAATTTAGAAGCTTTAGATATAGGCTCCTTCCAAGGTGATACATATATATTAAACAGCCACTTAGCCAGAGGGCTATGAGAATTGTAAATTCTCATAATGAGAGCGCAGTTAAAACTGAATTGAAGAGAATGCAAGGAAGGTAACCCAAGTCCTCCCACTTCTTTTGGTCTACAAGTATTTCTCCAAGAAATTAAATGCAATTTTTTTCTGAGAGTCTCACCAAAATAAAGGAATTTAGCACATAACATGTCGATTTGCTTAACAATAGTTTTCGGTATTATGGCCCCACGAATCTAGTAAGCAATCGTATTCCAAATAGTGTATCTAAGAAATTGAAGCCAGCCAGCAAAAGATAAAGCTTTAGCCTTCCAACCAGAGTTTGTGGATAATATTTTCTATCAGCTTAGAGTAGCATGACAGCTTAGGATTGTAGGGAGATAGAGGTACCCCAAGATAGTTCATGCTAGAAGAGGTAGCAGGAATATTAAATATAGAACAAATATTATCTGCTATTTGACAGTTAGGAGGCAAGATGAAGGAGCTTTTCCCAAAATTTACTTCCAGACCCGAAGCCATAGAGAAGTCCTTATGAATTTGGGTAAGACTCTCACAGTTATTGATATATCAGCTTTCCCAAATATAATCAAATCATCATCATACATAAGGTGGGAGAGCCTATGATCCCCAATAGATAGAGCTTCAAAGCTATTATCATTACAATCAAGCATACAAGAAAATGCATCCATAACTATGCAGAAAAGATATGGGCTTAAGGGACAACCCTGCCTAAGCTCTGAAGAGGAGGGGAAAAAACCCTCAAGAGCCCCATCTATGCATAAAGAAAACCATTGTTAACATCTTCCCTTAAGCCCATATCTTTTCTGCATAGTTATGGAGGTAGGAAGGACCGTAGTAGGCCACAGAGGTCAGAAGGACCATAGTCGGTAGAAGATAGGAATCAGAATGATTATTATCTTGTAATAGAGGTCGGAAGAACTATAATAGGCGATAGAGGTCAAAAGGACTATAGTCAGCATGAGACAGGAATTAGAAAGATCATTATCTAGTGATGGAGGTTCGAAGGATCGTAGTAGGAGAGAGGTCGGAAGGACCATAGTTGACAGGAGATGAGGGTAAAAAAGATCATAATCATAAGGCGAAGGTCAGGCGAAAGTCCAGACGTTATTCAGTGTTCTAGTGGAACTCTGACTTCTATTAGTGGTCCGGTGAAAGTTTGGGCCTCAGTCGATGTTCTAGTGATGGTTTGAAAAAACTCTAACATCAGGCGGTGGTCCTGTGGAACTTAAGTGTTAGGCGGTGGTTTGGCAGAACTCCAACATCGAGCGATGGTCTGGTGGAAGTTCGACGTCAGAAGGTGGTCCTTAAAGAAGTCCAGTGTCAGGCGGTGGTATGATGGAAGTCTGACATCAAGCGGTGGTCTTGATGAAAGTTCAGCGGAACTCCTGCATCAAGTGGTGGTCTGGCCAAAATACTACATTGGGCAGTGGTCTGGAAGAACTCTGACCGCAGGTGGTGGTCTAGCAAAACTCAGATGTCGTGTTGTGGTGTGGAAGAACTCTAGCGTTAGAGGGTGGTCTAGTAGAACTCCGGCGTCAGGCGATGGTACTGATGGAAGTCCGGCATTAGGTAGTGGTCCGACAAAAATTCGACGTCAGACGATGGTCTGATGGTGGTTTGGCAGAGCTCCGACGTCAGGCTGTGGTCTGGTGAAAATCCAGCATTAGGTTGTAATTCGACTTAACTCCAGTTTCGGGCGATGGTCCGACAGAAGTTTGACGTCAGGCAGAGTTCTGGAGAAAGTCCGGCATTAGACGGTGGTCCTGATGGAAGTCTGACGTCAGACAGTTGTCTGAAAAACTCCTGCATCAAGTGGTGGTCTGGAAGAACTCTAGCATCTGGTGGTGATCCGGCAGAACTATGGCGTTGGGTGGTGGTCCGGCAAAACTCCGACGTCAGGTGGTGGTCTGGCGGAAGTCCGGGTGGTGGTCGAGGAGGGAGGAGGCAAGAGCGTTCTCCAGTCTCTCTCTTGATTCCTTGCTTGGGGGTCTCCTTTTATGAGAAAAGAGGGGTCTATTTAGAGATTTCATAGAGTGGCATGACCCATAAATATGAGGAAGATCAATGGTAAATTGGTAGTGGTTTGGATGGACGATCGATATTGAATCCCTTGATCAGGGATAGTTTATTAGGCATTTGAATGTTTTAGTGATATTAAAATTTTACGATCTTGGGCTCGTTGGATTTGTCTTGTCGAGCCGCTCGATTCGACTATAAGCATGTCACATTTAAAAACCGTTTGGTAATCCAAATTGTGGTTTAAACCTTCCAATAGCGCTTTGAGTCCTTGAAATTGACATGATTTTGGTGTCGTTGGGTTCGTATTTTTGAGACATTAAGTTTGACTAGAAGTTTACTGAAATCAGAGTTCAGATTATCCCAATTTAATTTTGGAAAGTTTCCAACTTAAATTATCCTCGAGATTCTTGCCCCATCAAAATAATTTTTTAATAATGTATCACTGCTCATCTCCAAATCCCATGTATTCTACTTGCATCGATCTCTTGGGTCTTTTATCGTTGACTTTTCCCCCATAATAATATAATTTTGATTGTTTTGTCTATTTACCCTTGTTCCTTCTCAATTTAAAAATTGTAACACAATATAAGAAACGAAAGCACAAATTTGATCAGAAAATATCAAAAATATAAAATCTTTGAAATCAGAATTAAGGTAAAGGTTCCTTAGAACGAGACGAGCAATTATCCCAACTGGCCCGTATGACAAAAATTGCTCCACGGCCTTCAAATCTCAAGCTTTTCTTTCTCTATCCTCTCATTTCTCTCTCATTTCCCTTAAGACTCTCTATTGCCGAAATAATGAGGAAACAAAGGGATTTGATAAAATCTCAAAGCTTTAAGATATTTATAAATAAGTAATTATAAATATTAATATAATAGTTAATTTAATCAATTCTTAATATAAAATTCAAATAAATTATTTTTAGGATTTTAAAAATTACAAAAACATATCCATAAAATAAAATATATTATTTAGAAAATATCTGAAAAATTGGTTTGCAAATCAAACACCTAACGGTCCTAAAATTCTCATTTGTACCGATAGGTATTAAATTCTTAAGGATTTTAACTGGTGTCCAAAAATTACGAAAAAAAAAATTATGTAAGTAAAATACTATGGTAAAAATGGATTATGATTTGGAGTCAAAATACGGGTTATTACAATTGTGTTAATCAATCTGATTTATTCTGTTGTCTCAGACTTTAAAGCTTGCAGTGTGTTTTCGAGTGCCCTAGCTCTGAACGACAGAGAGCACCACAATGCCCTAGATATGACGTTGTAACGGTGCAAAATAGAGGCTTGAGCACCGCAATGCTTTGAGAATGATTAAAAAATTTCATTCCCATTTTTCTGAAGGGATGTGTCCATTGGAGTTATTTTACTTTGCTTTCTTTTGTATTTTGAGCAATTAGACATTAAGAACGGTGTATGTAAGAAGAGAAGCAATGAGAGAGTGAGAGAGAAGAGATGTATGTACTTATTTCTCTCAATTTTTATAGTGAATTTCTTGGAGTGGTGTGGCTCCATGATTTTTCCCCTACTTTGAATTTTCTACGCTAAATCCTGATGTCATTACTTTTCTGCTGCTTTTACTTTTATACTTGTTTTGTCAATGTGTTGTTTACTCCTCTTCTTCCCAAAACACTATGATGAATTCCTTATCATAATTTATTGCACTATAGATAATGAGACATAGGCTCCATTTATGACAAATTTCTTACTATTACTTAAAGCAATATTTTATTACAAAATTTTTTTAAACTAAAATTTTTTATGATAAAAAAGTTGCTTTAGAAAGCAATAAAAAAACATCCAAAATGAAGCCATAATTTGCATCTGAACAAGTTTAAGAGCTCTTAAATTTATGCTGAAATTAATACAATTTATGATATTATTTATAAGATGCTGTGTTTCTTAAGCCCTTTTTGACTTAAAATACATTAGAATATTTTTATGAAAAAATTTTCCCAGTAATTACCATATTTACACAGACACCAACCTCCTCTCTTTGAATAAATGCATCAAATATCGTGCAAAGATTGGGCCATCTATAACTAATTGCAAAGCTGAAGAACCCTAGCCCTCTTCTTCCCCAGAACAAAGCCTCCTCCCTTCTCCTCCACAGACATAAGCTCCTCGCATGATGAACAAACTCTTGTTTCTTCAACTTTGGACACCTCAGTATAGAACCTGAGCTCCTGTAACTCCATTCTCAGCCTCCTGTTCTCATCCCTTAGATTCTCACACCAGGTCCTCAGTACCTCGCAGTCCACTTCTGTTTGCTTCAGCTTAGTTCTGTATATACAAATCAGAAAAAAAGATAAAAATTAAAGTCAAGTAATTTACTTATATTTTATCTCAATTGTTATCATTTTAAGACTAAAAATACTCTTTTTCAATCTGAATCACATCATTCTTGACAGGTCAAATTATTATAATTCTTGGAGTACTGAACATTCCATCACACATATGAGCATGCAAGCACTGAATGCATGAGATGAACAAAATAGATATATAACTTGATTGCTCATGCAACTATTGTCAACAAAAAGATGTGATCATTATTTTTATTGAATTCTGCATAAAATAGTGATGGTGGACGATGAAGATGGTGACCGATAACCTAAAACAACAGAAGATGAACCGAGTACAACAAAATCAAGCTTTTATCCCACTACATGTGATCGATTGGCTATATGAATCATTTAATTTCTTTCTTATTTATTGTTAAGAGTCAAATTCTCATTTAAATCTAATAAAGAAAGATAATTTCGGAGAATCTCAAAATATTTTTTGAAATATTTCCAAAGGCAACTTCATTTGTTTTCAAAAAAAAAATAACAAAAAGAAGCATAAATCAAACATATTTTTGTTTAAGGAAAAAAAATGAAAACAAAGAGCCATCATCACAAAGAGCCCTTAGCAACTCAAATGAATTTGAACAGATCATGAATAAATAAGTACCTAGCCCTCCTGTTTTGGAACCAGACTTCGACTTGCCGGGGAAAAAGACCAAGCTTCTGAGCCAGCTCTTCTTTCTGAAGAGATGTAAGAGTGTTATGAGCTCGAAAGCTTTCCTCGAGCATGCTAGATTGCTCCGGATTCAAACGGAGCTTCTTCCTCGCTCCATGCAACTTGTTATCATCATCATCCTCGCTTTTACTCTTTGTTAATCTCTGCTTCCTCTCCTCTTCCACTTCTTCTTCTATTTCCTTCTTCGGACAACTAGGGAACCAGAGATGAAGCCTGACCGTCGGATCAGCCTCACAACGCCTTCCTTTTCCCTCCTTGTACCCCCCTTTCCCTATCCCCAAGCCGAGCGTTGTGTCACACATCTCTTCTTCTCCCATTGCAGATAGTAGAAAGATATAATTTTTTTCTGCTGAGCTCTTTTGCGAAGGTGAGCAGGTTAAATAAGAGCCTTAGTAACTTATGCAGAGGAGAGGAGAGGGGAGTTTTTGGTGCTTTAAAGAAGAGAGAGAGAGAGAGATAGAGAGAATGATGGACCAAGAAAAATGGAATGGGGAGAAGAAGTCGTCAAAGGAAACGAAGCTTTCCGGGGAGTTTCATGGCGGGGGAGCAAATTTCCTGAACTTGTCGGTTTGTGAGAAATTTGGTAGCAGTAAATTAATTAAGACATTAATAGCCCATCCGTTTAAAGAAGATTGCTTTATGAAAAATAATTAGTTCGCATGCATGATTATGATGCCTGAAGGTTCTATTGGTGTTAATTCATCATATGCGTCTTATTCATGCTATGCGTTTAGTGATAAATAATTATTTTTTTATTTTTAATGACTGGTATTAAGGAATTAATTAAGATAATTAATGTTTTTTTATGAGATTAAAGATGGAAAATAATTCAATTGTAATTTACGTTAGAATAAAATTATGAGTAACTTTATTAATTATAATTAGAAGATAAATCAAAGTATGATGTCTTGGAGTTCGAACATGCAATTCTTATTTTGACCGCGGTCAAAGATAACCAATTATTTGCACTAACAAAAAAATTAAAGAAAAAACAAGAAAAATAGTTAAATTAATAAAAATAAATTATAATTATAACGTAATTAATTTTAATTACTCACGCGGTGTTCAAACTTTTTGGTTACGGAACGGCCAAAATGAGCATTTATTGATGCTCAAAGCTTTGGACAAACGGTTTTGTTACACAAAGTCTTAATCAACCTAAGAATTTAATGGTGGAGAAATTTTGGGTATAGGTAATCATGAAATAATGATTTGTTGTTAATTAGTATTAATTTTTAGTTATTAGATTTTTTAAAGAAATTAATATATGATTAATTAATTAATTTTTATTGTATTTATTTTAAAATAAATTTAATGATTTGAAAATTTAGGTTGGTTAAAGATGAGTAAGGATATTGTAGCCCAATTTTTCCTTTCACAATTTTCTCTTTATTGTTATAGAAGAATAAGATCATCTTGGCCACATTATTATTTTATTTCATTCTTTTTAATTAATTGACCAAAAATCTGTTAGTCAAAAGTTTGATTTTTTTTTTTTTTAAATCAAAACGGGTTATCGAGTGAGATTCAAGTCATTCAGGTTGCTAGCATGTTGGGTTCATGTCCGCATTTTTTACCTATTTATTAAACGGGTTGGATTTAGATTGACTAGATTCCAATTGGGACAATTTTGAGTCGGACTTGAACCCGACCCATTAACCCGTTCTGGCACCCCTAAGCTCTAGCCGCATATGCACATATTGATCTCTCGACCTAAACCCACTTCATTGACCACATTCCAGAGCCCAATATATGACTTGAGTTTTGGATTTCTTTTGTCAAACCCATGATTTCATGATAACACATTCCAACAAAATAGTCATCAGAGCTTCATAAATGTTTTGTGGTTACTTTACAACAACTTGGTGGAGATGGTAACCCTTTGTTGGTTATTCTCATTTTGCAAATAATAGATTACTAAATTATGATGTGTACTGAATCTAGAAGAATAAATTCAAAATATTTAGAAGAATTTCAAATATAAGGAATTTACATATATACCACATTTTTCCTATGTATTTATATATCTAATACTTAAACTTTGATATTTACTTGTATAAAACTCAAATCCTTAAATCACATAAAAAATTTCACTAATGTCAACTTTTCTAAAGTGAATTACATCTTTTCATGCATTTTTTGATATAGTCGAGGCATTAAAATATTATATAAGTAAACATCAAAATTTAGGTGTTTGACATATATAAAAAAAAAAAAAATTAAAAAAAAATGTGGTTTGTATGTAAATGCCCATTAAATTAGTTTATAAGAAAACAAAAAAAGTATGTTGAAACTTTTTTTTTTCAAAGAATATAATTTATTCCATTAGTTAAAGACAAGTACATCAAAGATCAGACCAGAAAAAAAAGCCAAATACATGGAAAGATTACAATTCGGGAGGGCGAGAAGATAAACAAGGCAGCAAAGGCCAACGGGCTCAGTAATTTGCAAAGGCTACCAACCACACCGAATCCAGGCACATACCATCCAGAGGAGTGAGAATGCAACATACCACCAAAGCCAAAAAACAGCCATCACCGAAGAGAGAAGTCCAAATAAACACCACCAAAGGTTGCCAACAAACCACAGATCCCGAGTGGTGAGCCCAAGCCACACCATCGCCCAAATAAAACAGATTAAAACCAAAGAGGCAGCAGCAGAAAAGTTGCCAACAAAGGTATAACATCAGCACCAAAACAACAACCACCAAGCAAACCACAAAATAAGGCTATTTTTTGGATTTATGCTTTCTACGTTTACCAACCCAAACATTTTTATCTCGCACAGTATCTTGTTGATCAAAACATTCCACTTCTTCAACCTCAGAAGAGGATAGGGAAGAGCACTCAAGCCAATCTATTTGGATCCTAACACTTCCTCTCGAGCTTACGCCCACATGGGAAACCAACACATCAAGTGAAATTAAATTCACAGGGACCTCAACAAGTTGGCCAGCCAATTGAATAGGAGACGCCACCGGGGTACAAACCAAAGGGTCCACATCGTAAGCAACAAGAGAACAATCCTAACGCACATGCGCTACAGTCAAAGCCAAATCATGAGAGTTAAGAGGAGAAACAGCATGTGCCGAATCACTAGATATTTCCTGCTCAACTACCCTATTAACCTCACAGGCAATAATATTCTCCTCCTTTGAACTTTCAACAGCCATAAGAGTAGAAACACCCCTAGGTGAATGATTGGACAGTAAAGCACCATTAGTCACATCATTAGTATTACCCAAACAAACTAAGTTAGAAACATCATTACCATTCATAAGATCAACCACAGCAGGAGACAGGGCTATAGGCCCAGCAGGAAAAAATGTCTCACATACAGGAGGAACACTAACATGTAAATTAACCTCAGAACAATAAAATTACCCGTAGAAAAAACTAAAAGATGCTCAGGAAGAACTTCAACAGAAACCGTAGGAAGAGCGGCCTTAACAACTAAATGAGGATGTAAAATCAGGCAACCAGCATAGAATGACCTAACACTTTGCAATGAGAACAATAAAAAGGAAACTCTTCCATCTCCACCTGTTGGATATAACTCAACTTCTCTGAACCAATCCACACATTGTCCGAAAATTGCTTAGTAATGTCTAACTCAACAAGAATGTGGGCTATCGAGGGCTTAGTCCCAAAAGAAGTAGCAATATCAGTACGCAACGAACGACCAAACAGAGAGCCAAAACCATGAAACTCATGAGGGGAGAAAAGGTGCGGACGCAAATTAGGGAAAGAAACTTATATAGGGGTGACATGGGACTCAACATTGATGTCAAATTGGGGTGACCACTTAAACAACTTAATATAGCAATTGTTAAAAAAGTAAGAATGGTGAGAAAAAAAATCTTATAATAGTCTAGGTCATTCATCAGCTTAATCAAATTGTTCTTAGAGTTAAGCACAATAACAGAAAAATCACCATTTAATTTAAGCTAGAAAAAAATTTACGAATCGAATCAAGCGACGGACACCGACTAGTAGACTTTCCAACCAACGCAAACTCAAATGGAGCAGCCAAGGCCAACATTTCGGCATCATAAATCCAAAGAGAAGGAATGTCATTACAAGAGGTGATTTTGAGATTAGGAAATTCCGACAGAGAAGAAGACCAAGACAGAGCCTCTCGAAAAGAGTGTGTTTTGCCCTTACAGTCCACAAAATCGGGGTTAATGAGCTGATTAACAGCCATAGCCACCAGGAAAATGAACAAGGGAGAGAAAGCGAAAAAAAAAACTCAAGAGAAATTAGAAAGTGATTACCCACAGGGCGGCCACGGAGCAAAGAGGAAGAAAAACCCTAGCCATAAAAGCAGCCTAACTTTTCCAAATCTTAAGTATGTTGAAACTATAAGCATTAAAACTATGAAACATTATGATTGATCATTTACACTTATTGCATGCTAAAATATTACTGGCCGTGAAAGGAGGATTTTATGCCTTAAATTTATACAGAAATCCTGCATAAAAAAATAAATAAAATTCATAAAAAAAACATTAGAGTTTTTTCCTAAAGCACTAAAAAAAATCATAAGGCCTAACTCATTAAAATAGTATGATATATATGATGTTATAAAAGCCTATTCTTCCATTCATCAGAGAGGATGGAATTACAAAGTTTAGGTTACTAGCTTTATCTCTTGTGGCTATATCAGATAACTCTAGAGAAGTAGTTAGGGCGGAGGCGAAAGTTAATAGATGATAATCGTATTAAAATAATTATACTAAGATGGTCATTTGATAATAGATTGATAATGATTATTGTACAATGATAGTTGGAAAAATATTGGTCAGGCTTGATCAGGTGATAATAATTAAGTAATGATGATTGGACTATGACAATTTCACAATAATGATCGTGTGATAATGATCACATAATGATGGTTGGGTGATGACGATTTATAGTGATGGTTGTTGGCACTTGTCATTAGATGGGGCAATAGAAATTTTTAAGCTCTCTATAACTTCAGGCTAAAGTCCAGAAAAAGTGTCAACATTTGATGTTTGGGTTTGACTAGTTTAATTTTATTTTCAAGCTATATTTAATGCATACTATGTTCAGATTATTTAATATGTTTAACAATGTCTATTAGATTACTTAATTTATTTATTTTAACTAGTTAAATTAACATAATAATAATAATAATTTAATTAATTTAATTTAACTAAATTAATTATTTTAAATATTTATAATAATAATTTTTCAGAAAATTTAAATTCCGTTAGAAATCCGGTAGAAATATTCCATCGGAAATTTGCCGAAATTTTTACCGGATTTGTTTATGCTAAAAAATCAGCCGGAAATTAGCATTTTTCGTGTAGTGGGATGGCCATTGTTAACCTCAGTGATGTATTTACTTGACTAGTTTCTTGCATTTACTTGGGCATGTAGCCAATTTCTGCAAATGTCGTAAGCACTTCTTATTAATTCAATTTATATTCTTTCAAGCTTAACCTTAATTGATCATAAACTTAATTGGTGATATTAGCTTCATTTTTTTCTCATTAGTTAAATCACATGCACATGCAATTATAAGTGATCATGAGACCAGCTAAGATTGACCTAGAGACAGAAATTTGACTAATGGTCAAACTGATTTGGTGATTTTGAACCAAATGGTCCAATAAATTATCCAAAAAAATTATTCAATGTTGTACTCCCAAGATAAACCATTAATTAAAAAGCACTTATTTTTAACTGACATCATGAGATGTATTTGAATATTAATCATTTTATTATTATTATTATTATTATTATTATTATTTCTCAAAAAAAAAAAAAAAAATTATATGAATTTTTTTTAATATAAAATTCATTTATCATAATATTTTGCAATCCAAGCTAAATCAAGATTTAGATAATCAATACAAAGATGTACCTTATAGAGAGTGCTTTGTTGAATGTCATTAACCCTAAGTTTAGAGAAGATTGTAGGAAGTATGATTTGATATGCTATAAAAAAACATCTTAAGGGAGTTTTGGCACATCTATATGATGGAGAAATTTGTGATAACGTCAATCATAGACATCCATCATTTATTTTAGAGGTTTATAATGTTGACTTCGAAATTGTAATGATGGATGTAATCATTTAATATGCATGTTGGCCAATGCTTTTTATTATATATAACTTAAAATTTTGAATCTTTCAATGTAAAAATGTATAAAAAAATTTAAATTATTTTTAAGGCCATTGATTTATAAGCTAAAAATGTTGTAGAATGGAGTGGTTACTTATGGTAAGTACAATATAAAATTTAAATATGAGTTAATGTCATGTTAATCATTAGTGATTTTCCTACATAAAAAATATTATCTTGTTTGAGTACTTATAGTAGCATGGCATGCCCTTATTATTTTGGGGGTGAAAATATGTATATTATATTTAGAATATAGTGACCAGATTAGTTTCTTTGATTGAAAACTATAATTCTCGCCAATTAAAAATCCTTGAAAAAAAATAAAAAAAATATATATAATTTTTGAAACGTTTTATAGAAATAAATCATTCTTGACATAGCATGCGGTAGGACTTTATGTTTAAAAATAATTAATCCCTCCTTGACTATGTGGAATGAGGATAATTTTGGTAGTTTAATGATAATGATGATGCATTATGGAGATCACGATAAGTTAATCTTGCTACATTGGTCCAAAACACTATGTTAGAGTTTTTTTTTTTTTTAATGGTGAGGAGTCCTTGACCATTAACATCTTGGGGTGGAATAAAAGTAGTGAAAAGGGTGGAAAGAAGAGGGATGTAGTCATGATGGAACTAGGATAAGCATGACTAAATCCCAAAAAGTCTAAATGAGGGTCCTAGAGAGGAGCCCAAAATCAAAAAGTTCTTACTAGATTGGAAACATGTGAGGAGGAAAACTAAAAAAATGAATGGAAATGAATATGGAATGAATATATATAAGAAAAATACATTCATAATTTTTGTCCATGCCTTTTATATTAATATAGGTAACAAAAAAATCATGATTTTCCACCACAAAGTGGAAGTACTCCAAATATTGGAAGAAATTCTTTTTGTAATTATCATTTTTGGTTGAATGAAAATCAAAGTTCATCTTCATTGATGGATTCTTATTTAATGGTATAATCCAAGGTTGAAAGCTTAGTGGCTTATAAATAATCACAATTTTTATCAAGAATTAAGTTTTATTTCATTTATATATTTTTACATTTCTACCACCATTGTATATAATTCTAACTTCATTCTCACACCATTGTATTCCTCAAACCTCCCCTTCCATTTCAATAAATAATTCCCCAAACTCATTGCTCACCCATGTAAGGCTCCCTTGGAGCACTTGGGTTTCACTCATCTGAAATCAAGACAACCCATTTCCTCTACATCAACATTTTATACCATCCTTTTACCAACATATTTAACACCTTCCCACCTATTAGCCTCTTCTAGACAAACCTTGTTCAAGCCTTACCTATCATCCAAATCCTTCAAATGTCCATAGGTTCCCCCTCTTAGCTACCTCATATTAAGCTACCTCTCAGTAGCTTAGCGGCAATCAAAATCCTCCATTCTGTTCACCACCTCATCTTAATTCCATAACCACAAAATTCACATAATTTTCAACATACTAATCTTGCCACCAAATGCCTCCATCAGTTGGTCTTATCATAACCCACTATTGACTTCTTTTTTCGACTTGCACACTTAAAGTTCATTATTTTGAGTCACAATCATAAATATTAAACTTAGAAAATTAAGATGAGGTAAAACATCTCAAAGTATATTGTAGCAGTTACAATTAATTTATGACTCCTAGCATTGACATGTGACTGACTCTCAAGAACAAACTTTCATAATTAGAGATTAATCTTCTTGAATTTTTTATGAGGTTGAGAATAAATATTTTTGCTATTTGTAATGGTTCATCTTACTAAAAGAATAAGAAATTAGTTTGTTTTTGGGATATTTAAACTCAAATTCAAATTATTCAACACTTAAAATTGTGTCAAATTCTTTAATAGGATATTCATGCTATTGGAACGGTTCTTCACCCATGAGAACTTAAAATTTCATATACAAAATTCAAAGATAAAGTAAAACGTCATTTTAATTATATATGACCTCATGATAAACTTTATTGGATATGGTCATATAATTTCGCAAGTTATCCCCCTCTTTCAACTTAGTATATAAGAGACTAAGATGTATTCATTAGTCCCTCTGAAAGGAAAAAAAATGCCATTAATAAGTGAGAGAACTCGTCAAAGGAGTTTATATTCAATGTGGGCAAGCTGTCGAAGCACCTTCATGTATAATCATTGAAGGTGGTGGGATACTGTAGAGTTGATAGCACTTCAAATATTTTGTGGAAAAAATAATCTTGAGCTTATCCAAGTGATCAGTGAGGTTAGCAGTCCACCTGTATGTCTTGACTAGAAGATCTATACAGTTTCATGGAAAAAGTTCTTCTAGAACCTTAGAAGTAAAATAGGAGTTTTGTTTTGTACTCCTAGATTATGTAATTGAAATAGATAGAGTTAGCATAACATCATTAACTATGACTTTATTCTTATGGGGATGTTTTAATGGTGTGGTAATAGAAGCAAGTTGGTATTAAGAGCAACATTGATTATGTTAGTAAGACAAGTACTATTTGTTGAATGATCTTATAAAATCAAATTTTCATTTGCTTGTGAACAAATGTATTGCAATACGATCGCTCAGTGAGATGAAACTTAGAGTTGATTGCATTAGACTTGAAATGAACATAAGTTTTATGAATTTATAACATATAACATTATTTATTTTGAAAGTATAACTAACTTTCCTAGAAATAAGATAAAAAAATGTGAATGAAACAAGTTTTCTCTTGATTAATAAGAGATAAATTTAAGTTTTTCATGCTCAAAGAATATAATGAACAGGAGAAAAATAACTATATATGGGGTACTGTTTAAGAATGATGACTAAAAATTATATGAGGTGATTAAAGAAAAATATGGTGATGGAACAAAATAACAATATAAAAAATATTTTTAAGTAGTTTGGGCTTATGACTAATGCCTACTATGAGGTGTTTAGAGGAAAATATTTACTAGCTTATAAAGATTGAGTACATTGATGTCTCTAAGAATATGAATGCTTACATGAATTTAGTAAGCTAACTAGCAATCTCTAAAGCTCAATTGATCCCTTTTATGAGAGCCAAGATAATTATTTTTTAGAATAGTTATTGCTCCCAAAAGATGAATTAAAGATACATTAAATATTGAAGTAGCTATAATGTCATGCATTATCATTGATAAATATCTCGAAGTTGATTTTTCTTATAATGCTCATTTGATTCATCATCAATCTATAATATTTTTCTTCAATAAATGTATGATATCTATATATCTTTAATTTCATTTAAGATTAATATTTAGGATTCTCCCAAAAAAGCCTATTGATAGGAGCTATTGTGAGTTAATTCATCTTCTCAAGAAGATTTTGGATGGGAAACTTATGAAAGCATTCCCAATTATATTGCTAGATTTTGTGAGGGCATGTATTGTGGAAGTTAAACCATTATGGAATTTAATATTTTTGAATGCTATGCCATATATTTAATTAGGTATCCTTCTAACACTTGATGGATTAGTACAATTCAACTTAATTGATTAGGGTAAAAAGTAAATAAAAATGGGCTAAAATGTCACCCTTAGTTGACACACCACAAATTTACCCTATTATGATGAATAGTAAGCAAGATATGATTATCACTAAGGTTTCGTTTGGGACGGCTTTTTTACTGCTTTCTAAAACAGCTTTCTAATACAAAATTTCTTGAATTAAAAATTTTTGTACTTAAAAAATCATTTTAAAAAGCAATAAGAAAGCTGTCCCAAATGAAGCATAAATCTAAGATTAAATTTACCGCATGAAATTTGAGAATTTTGATGTGAAAATAGTACAATTGATGGACAACACCATAATAAAAAGAAAAAAGAAAAAAAATTACTCGCTTACAAGAAACTAAATAGAAAAGAGAAATCCAAGAATATTGAGGAGCATTATATGTTATTGATGTTCACAAGATTAACGATATAAATAAGGTAAGAATAATAATAAATCAATAGATAGAAGGTAAATTTATTTCAATTAATTCGATTATTAAATAGAATTTCAATAACATAATTACCGAAGAAAAAAATTCGAATAGGATCATTGCTTATGCACCTCAAGCTGCGTTAGGATTTAATTCAAAACATAAAATTTTAGAAGAAAAAAATTGTTGAACTATTACAACTTATACTACTTAGAAGAAGGAAAAAAATTTTCCCAACTTTATTTGGTGATTCTAGGAGAACAATTGACAACATTACATAGGATAATTGCTATGATTTTATATTTTAAATTATTAATATACCAAATCAGAAGAAGTCATGTCAGTAGGCTAAAATAAAAAAATCATAATGATGAAAAATTATTAATATTTAAAGATGGATTAATAAGGGAGAAACATTTTTTTTTTTTTTTTTTTGTTGAGAGAAAAGATGATTAATTATATTAAGAGTATTATTGAGATTTAGAGAGACTATAAATATATAAAATTCTGATAAGAAGAATTGATAGAGTGAAGATGTAAGAAGATTTATGAAGATAGAAAATATAATTTATATAAAATAAATACTATAAATTATTTTATTGGTATAATAATTACAATATATAGCCCAAGAGTTCTCACTTATCATATATTAACATGATGGACAAGCACTAAATTCAAAATAATTATAACATACATTTAAAATGGACTCCGTTGATGCTCGCATTTTATAGGTTATATAATTCTATTTGTATTTCACTTCCTATCAGAGTCATTTTTAATGGTAAGGCTACATTTGGATAGCTTGCTTATTATTTTTTTAGAGTAGTTTTATAGTATAAAAATTTCCAATTTAAAAAAATTTATATTAAAAAACAGATATAAAAAATAGTTAAAAAACTATTCCTAACAATATCCCCAACTAGAGAAATTATTATTTGTGGAAACCAGACGAAAAAATGATCCGAATTTGCTGCGCGCTTACTGACCTTTTGCAAATAATCGACAAAAGCGCAACAAATATGCAATTATGAATACACTTTTGCCGAATATTTGCTACGCTTTTACAAAATGACAGAAAAAAAGCAGCTAAAGTAGAGCAAATATTCAATTAGTAGGATATTTGCATAATTTCCCCCGAATGGAAACTAAAACTTTCACCGCTAAACCTAAAACAAATGAAATCGAAAACCAAATTTTAAAGACTTGACTATGAATACATCATAATGCAATAAGAAAATCAACATAATAAATCACCAAATAATTTTCATAAGTATTTCGACATCAAACTGGAGACTATTTAGAAACAAATTCAGTACAAGCTGAGAGTCGGCAACAAGAGATTTCGAATCACTTTTACCTCCACAATTCACCGCATGTGGTTGAGAAAAGAAGCAAATTAAAGAAAAACAATTGCTCTTCACTGCTTGCAGTACTGACTCGCTGAAATCTGCAAAATATACCCTCCTCTCCTCTGATGCCCTCTGATTTACCAGAGAAAAGCTTTAGGAGTAAATTTTAAGCCAACTTTCAACTCCTTGTACGTATTAGTCGCAAGTAGAAGGAAGTTGTCTATTACCATCACTGCTCTTCCACATTGCTACTGGAACCGAGAAACCGAACGACAACACAGGTTATATTGTCGGCGCTTCCCCTCTGAGAAGCTTCTTGCAGCAGGCTCTTGGCAGCTTGTTCTGGATTATCGATGGGTTTGACCATGGCTACAGCCTCCTGGATTGTTATGGATGCATAAAATAATTGTTTTCAGAGGAATATAATGGATGCTGACATTTATAAGTAAGAATTCGTAAGTACATACCTCATTGGAGACTACATCCCACAGTCCATCACTGGCAAGGATGAGGAATTCTAGAGATCCATCAACCACCTCTTCCTGCGGTTCCATAAAAATCATGTTAGATATGGAAATTAATTGTGTTGAAATTTTCTGAGATCAAAGTACAACAAGCTGAACATGAATGAGTTGGGGATTGCTCGGCTTTGATAGATTTCGAGCCAAACAAAATTTGAACTTAAGGAATTTGTTAGACCGGTCCACTCGAGCCATATGGGACTGGCTTACGGGCGAAACAGGCGGAGGTTTTCCACCTCCTGTACGCAGGAGCCGACCGCCCGGGTTTGGCGGTGTCTTTTTGGAAGGATTTTTGAGAGAGTTTAGGAGGGAAATTTGAATGTAGGGGCTGTTTAGATATTTCCTTTTGAATTGTATGTATTAAATAGTTGATTTTGCTAGGGTTAGGGCATCTTGAATTTTGGCTGAAATTTGAGATCTCTTGGGTATTTTTCTTTGGGCTCTAGCGGTGTCTAGAGAATCGGGAGAGATCAATTCTCCTCTCGAATTGAGGATCACTTGTATCTTGTTTGTTTTTCTTTCGTTAGTTGATTTTTTCTCAATAAAGTGGGCTGCTTTTCTTTGATTTTTTTTCTCTACTTGTTGAGTATTCTCATTGATTTTGTCAAGATTGTTAGGTTTCACTTGAGATCTTCAAGTGTTTCCTATCAGAATTCAAGTTAATTACCATTCCTTGCATAAAAAACATCTTGATTGATAGTTCTGTTTGCAGTAAAAAAGAGTGATCCTCATAGTACATCATCTTTTAAAGGATAATTTAAACACGTGCTTTCAATAATGTAAGGATATCAGATGCTTTTAAATGGTAAAATACACAAACAAGAAAGTGAAACTCACGTTATTATCTATGAACATAAGCATAAGCATTTGTATGTACTAAATATATTAAACACTAATCCAACCAAACATGATCGAGCTGGTTCTTATTTGTGGTCGCACTATTTAGTAAAAGAGTCAAAAAAATTCTTGGTTAAGTTAAACTAAAGCTGTTCACAACATTGAACCTTTGTTTACACCCCTAAATGAATGCTTAATCATCTGCAGAAAGCAAATTAATTCAAACAGTTAACAGTTTGGAAATAAGCATAGATGCACTTCATCGACCTTTACCTGAATTTCAGGATCTGCAACCACATACTGCTTCAAGAGACGATCACCAAATGCACGGGAAACAGCCAAGACACCACCAACACGCCATGTGCCTGCATAACATCTTCCTAAGACATACAGACTTAAAACTACAGTAATAAATATCTTAGTTCTGAGGTCAAAATTACCCGCCCACATAACAAAACCTCCAGCATCCTCAATCCTTTGCCTCTCATCTGTTTGATCAGGCTTGTGATCTCTTGAAACGGCAATGGCTGAAATTGTTTTACATGATAATGATTTAAAATTACTATCATTTCAGACTGCAGAGCAACCAAATTCATGGAAAGTAAGCCAAGTTTTGCGTTAATATCAGGTCGTTTGAAACAGGAAACAAAAACTATGACACAACAATTTCAGAATGCAACAATATATGTTTTACATATTGTCATTTCTCTCATCATCATCAGTCATATCCCAAATATTTAGGCCAGCTTTACAAATTCTTTCCATTCATTCCTACTAAAGGTTGTCTCAAATGTTAAATCTACTCTTCGCAAATCATTTTGAACAACTTCTAACTATATTGCCAAAAGCCTACTCCTTCTAAATCTTCATTATTTATCTAATGAATGCATTTTCTATCCTTCATTATATATGTCCGTATTTATTTTCAATTACATTATCTTTTATAAATGTCACTACAATAATTTCTTTAACGTAGTAAATCTATCATTCATCCTTCATAATTTGGCAACACAACCATCTAACCATTCTCATCTCTATCACACTCAATTAAGATATCAACTTTTTTTTTTATGCCTGGAATTATCAATCGGATCATCATTTTATTAAATTTATCTTTTAGTCTCTAAAATATCAAATTAGCATATAGCATACTCCCATAGCACTTTTCCATTTTAAGCATCCAATATTAACTCCGTAAGTTATATCCACACTATCAACATTCTTCTAAATAATAGATCCAAGATGCTTAAGCTCATCATACCAAAATATCGTATCTTTTAATACTATTTGATTGATAATTGTTCATATAACACCAACTTATATTGCATATTGTATACTCAATTTTTATTCTCATATTGTATGCTCGATTTTGATTCTACTAATTCAAAACAATATATCTTCTAAACATTTTCTTCATTGTTTTAACTAACCACTTATTTCTAAACATTTTCTTCATTGTTTTAACTAACCACTTATTTCAATGGATGTGGAATGATTAAACCTATCACTTAAAATAAAAAAGCATAAACTAAGGTATCTCATTTTAAAATCCTACCAGTTTTACTTCATT
Organism: Dendrobium catenatum; assembly: GCF_001605985.2. Taxonomy (NCBI): domain Eukaryota; kingdom Viridiplantae; phylum Streptophyta; class Magnoliopsida; order Asparagales; family Orchidaceae; genus Dendrobium; species Dendrobium catenatum. Next base: position 2,068,604 of record NW_021318852.1, read on the forward strand.
CCTTTAACATCATTTTCATGTCAATTTGATATCAAAATACATTAATATTGTTGTGTTTGAATAATTTCAGAACATACATGCACTCACCCTTTCATACCAATAACCTAAACATAACAAACAATAAAAAGATTCATTAGAAAGCAAGCCTCATTATTCATAACCTCTACCAAAATGTTTAAAGTATATCACTTGATCAAATAATTAGATTTCAGAAATAGAAGATATCACATCAACCTAAAAATTTTCTTCAAATGCTCAGTATGTTTTTATATATGCCTCATAACCTCATTTATAATCACAAGGCCAATGAGAAAGTTCATTTAATCAGTCATGGATAAACCAACAAGGAGCGACCTAGCCGCACAAAGAAAGTCTGCTAGAATAGAAGCCGCCTAAGAATAAAGAACACAGTAAGAATCACTAAAGTAGAGGACTCAATTGCAACAAAGGAAGTCATTGGACCCATACATGAAAAACCAAAGGAAACAAATGAAGCTATGAATGCCATGGAGCTAAACCATTCATTTTTCTAACTTTTTATTTATTTAGGAAAAGAAGTGACCAATTAGAGTTGTATTATCTACAGATCGCATACATTAACGAACCTCAATTTAAATATCCTTTATAAGCATCTCTATAACTAATAAAAAACAAGAAAATAATATTATGCAACACACAAGAAAGTAAGACATAATAATAATAAAAATAATTCCAAAGATCATATGGTATAACAATTGAGAATTTACAATACTTAAAGAGAAAATGAAATAATTAAAAAATATATGATAAAAATATTATATGGATTGAATAGATGTGACTTAATGATTTTAAATAAAATTTTACATTTTCCATCAATTAAAATTTTAAAAAACTAAAAATTCAAGAGAAGCCAATTAAAAAAGAAGTTTTCTCGTTCTTTGGAATTTTTGGAGGAAGCTTTTCCTTCTCAATGTAATTATATATATGGAGAGAGAGAGAGAGATCAACTTAAAACTCTATTTGAAATCAAAATCTTTGATTTTAATGAGTGGAGATCAGCTCAGTCGAACACGTCTTAATATGTAACATTCTTTATCTTTGTCCATTAAATGTTTAAATTTTAAAATCAATCTAAATCTTTTAATAATTTGAAAAGAAGATATAATTTTCAAATTGAGTCCTTATTGGAATTAAATGTAAAAAGTTAAAACTAGAGAATCCCATTTCAAAATGGAACACTCTTGTTATTTTGATTTTTTGGAGAAATGATCTCTCATTATAGCTCAATAGTATTTATATAAATTTTATGAACTTAAATTTAATCATTGATGTAATTCTTCTATTTGATTGCATCATCATGAACTAGAATACAATTCAAATTGAGGTCAACATGAAAGATCCCATACTTTCCAAAAAGTTTAAATCAAGGAGTTGTTAAAATGCTTGGCCAACATATATTTTGGGTTACTTTAATTCCACGCTCTAGTTATGCATTCTACATATGAACCCTTTCAAATTGGAACTATTGCAATTGATTATATAATCCCCAAAGAACACCTGCAATGAGAATGAATTATTGTAGACAGCATAATTGATAAGGACATCCGACCTTAGAGAGTCTACCAGAGGCGTGGCCGTCGATCTACGGCCACGATTGCACCGCTTTACTTTTGATCATCATTGTAATAGATTTATTATTGATGTATTAGTTTACGAGTTTTATTGTACTTTTCCTTTTATGCCCCCACTTAAGGGCCTAGTCATGTGTATTCCCTAGGGGCAAGATGGTCTTTGTATTTTTCTTCATTGTATTGCTATTTAAAGCATCCCCCTCCTTTCAGGGTTAATGAATGATATTATGAAAATTTCAGTAACTTGTTCCTTCTCAATCTGTGAGAAAGCTTTGGAAAGAATTCTAGGCAAGGGAATCAGATCACCCACCAGTCGCAAGAAGCGTCCAGGCTCATTGTCATCTTTATTTGCTTTCTTTCTTCCCCTCCCTCTCCTCCAACCGTCAGCCATCCCCTCTCCAAAGCTCTTGGCCAAATCCCCACCACCATCCCTCCACTTGAGCCGACCACCCATCCACCCCTTCTTTCAAGCAGCCGACAATAAGGATCCCTCCTCTCCTAGCCACCACCTCCCAAAAGCCCTTCCTTCTTTCCTAGCTGTCACCATCCAAACCCTAACCCCCTTAATTGACTGTCGGCCCCAACCCCAATTTCTCCTAGCCGCCGGACATAGTTCCCCTCTTTGCCTCCAAACCTTCAAGTCCCAAATTAGTTACTTTCCATATTTAGTGTATCTCAATTTGGGAAGATTTCAAATTCAAATTTCAATTCTAATCGAATTGAAATTCTTTCCTAAATTAGTTAGGCTATATTTGGAATGTTTCCAAAATCAAATCAATTCAAATTTGAATTCAAATTAAAGAGATTTTCATGATTAAATCTCTTTAATTTATTTGACCTTGTTTGGAAACAAATTAAAACTGATCAACCTTACCTAAACCTAATTCCAATCAAATCCCAGCCTACGCCGCCCCTCCCTCTTTCTCCTATTTAGTTACCACCCCCATTAACCTATCCAATCAACCACTCAAACTTCCCAAGTTCAGCCGCCACTACCCTTGCTCCTCCCCTTAATTTTCTACCAAGTATTATCTCCCAAAAACAGCTCCTTATTCCCAATTCTAGGTTTCAAGTTGTTGTCCAGATTTTCTGGACGTTGTTTGGTGTCTGTCCAGAGGATTCTGCACTTCCCCTTGCTGTCCAGCCGGCCGAGAGATCGATGTTTGCTGTCCGAAAGTTCCAGCACACCAAAATATGTTGTTTCCTCATGAATGGCAGATTTGGAACTTTATAAGGGGTTGTTTATGACAACCAAGGCCACCTCGATATCCTCAACTCAACGTTCTTCGACCTCAACCTAGAGATTGACCACATTATAGAGGAATACATAGAGAGAATCATCTTCACCCTCGTTGAAGCCGTTGACGAACAACTCTCCTCCGTGCAGTGACAAATTAGTTCCAAACCCTGGCGAAGGTTAACACTTCCTACAAATTTTATATATTCTAAACTACTCTCAATTGTGGTCCTAATTGATTCATAAAGGTTCTGTTAACTCCCTCCGCTAAGCCTAGTATTCTCAAGAGTTGAGTAAAGGGATCTATTTTCATAGTGACTAGTCTCATTGTTAACTTAGAGATTTATCGTTGAAAACCATCCATGTCTGTTATACTTGTTTGATTGATTAATTTGTGACCTTAACTTCTAGTTGTGTGACTTGGCCTAAGCTAGTTTGTCCCTTTTCTTATTTTATCTCGTTATTTAAATTACTACAAGTCTTTTAGTTAATATTGCTCTCGAAATTAAAGAGTGCAAAATTCTTAATTAACATCGCCTAGACATTTAAGTCATGCATCAACAACAGTACAATAGTAGTAGCCAAAGATACGATTATCAATCAAAAAAACAAAATCGTGTTGAAGTAGCTATTGGTCAAAAAAGCATATGCATCCCTTTAATTTAATTTTTGGCTTCTCCATTTAACATTCTCTTTTGCTATGGTTTAAGAATAATGCAACTACAAACAAGCTACTAGAGAACAGAAGAACAAGAATGGCAATCAAGGCAAATGAATCACCTTGTAATATACTAAATAGACATGCCTTGTCGGTGCAACATTGTTTCACACTCTGAACTATGCTATAAATCCAATAATAAACCCCTCTCCTTGTATCCTAAAAGCAAATAACTTCAAGCCTAACCATGATTCCGTTCAAAGATTCATGAAACAAGACATATTAGCGATAAACTAGGGTGTCAATTTCATGTAAAATACAAACAATTCTGTAGTAGGTGCACCAATTTGTGCTTGTAAAGGCATGCAGCCTGCTGGTGCAAATGTTTGCACACTCCGTTAACTTTTGGCAGGAAGAAACTTCTCACTCACACTACCTGTAAGATAGCCACCTCATAACGAGGGAGTAAATTCATAGCCTCTTCCAAAGACTAGCAAGATATGCAAATTATCCTGCCAATAATAAACTCAACAACAACAACAACATCAAGCCTTTTGTGCTAATAATAAACTAGGGTGGCATAAATTCTTCCGGATGCCATCACCATCATCTTCATCAGCTTTATACCAACTATTTTGGGTTATCTTTATGAATACTTAATTTTCAACCATTCCAATTAAGGGTACATTTGGGCAGCTTTTTTATTGCTTTCTAAAGAAGACTTTTAGTAAAAAAATTTCTAATTTAAGAGAATTTTGTACTAAAAAGCTGCTTTAAAAACAATAAGGAAGCTGTCCCAAATGAAACCTAAGCCTACATGAGATGTTAAAATTATTTTGCATCGGCACCATAATTCTACATATTTTCTTTCTAAATCCATAAAAAATACTTGTCTAGTTGCATTTTCTACATGTCACTGCACATGCAAAACCGTCCAAGCCTATTTTCCTCAATTAATCTATTTATATATTCAATAGATGTCACTCTCATCATTCCTCTAATATAATTATTCTTCAATTTATCATTCATAATTTTTCACACATCGAACTTAATATTCTCATTTCCACAAAGCTAAACATAGCTATCAATGTTATTTTAGCCAATACTTCCGATCCATTTCTCATATTTCTCATACACTAGCATAAATGCATTTCTTTGAATCTGGTCCATTGATAGATATTGAACTTAACTAATACTTATCTAGACAATGAAGACAGTAGCTATCACAATTGCATTCCAGGAGGAATGAAAGTTGACTCAGAAAAATTACAGGTAACAATTTTGGTATAATAACTTTCATCGAGATATTGTTGTAGTTTGCAATATATTTGTAGTAAGTTTGAGTTCTCCAAGGGATTTTATTGGAGATGCATGGAAATATCCTCTAATGAATAAAACTAAATAGCTGCAGATTTGAAGACAGAATTCAACCTAATACATGTAAAACCAGTGGTGGTTGGAACACCAATGTAACTACCATCAAGTGAAGGAAATCAATGGAAAGTCTGAAAGCCTTCAGAAAGAAAAGTAATTAAAGTTCCTATGAGTGCAAATTATGCATTTATACAGTTAAAAAGTTGAAACTGAATCCGATTGAAATTTAAAATCAAACAAAATAAACTTTCATGTAGAATTCAATGCAATAACAGCATCAATGTGATATTCTCCAAACACATTAATAAGTTGCATTTAAGTGGCTCATCCTCTAAACCAAAAAAGCCCGTTCTCTTGAGTAAACAATTACTGGATCAGTGAAAAAATTTAAAAAAAAAAATAATGCCTGTATAACAGAGGAATAGTGCATAAAAATTGAACTTCTGCGAAAACATTAGTTTAAGAGGACAATTGTGACATCTTGTATCCTATTCTCAAATTTTTTTACTTCCCAGATAAAAAATTAATACTAAAATAGCCTTCAAGTAAGAAAATCATATTTCTGAATGTGCAATATAATTGGACTACTACAGGAAGAAAACAAATAAACCTTAAATCAAAAGCAATCACTAAATCAGTGATCCCAAAACTTCCCAGTGAATGGTTAACTATTATCTCCTTACTAAATTAGAGTATATGAACTGTATAAAATGCAAAAAGATACTCTCTTCACTCTCTTCAAGGCAATCAAATCTGCATACAGTTTTAATTCACATCTAAAAATATGCTCTAAATTTCATCTATGAGGCAACAAAACACATGCAAAATTTGAAGCATTGCTCATTTATCACTATAAAGAAAATAACTAGAGCAATTTCAAGCTTTCAACTGTGATCTCACCATTTCCTCCCCGACAAATGACAGCCCTAGAATCTCCAACATTGGCTACAAGGAGACGATCACCAACGAGGATAGCAGTTGAAGCTGTTGATCCAGCATCTCGGCTCTGATTACTTTCAGATCTTAAGAACTCAGAGTCTGTGTGGTTGTAGGCATCAGCTGAAAATTGAAAAATAGCTTATCAGATTGGTGATCTGTATTATTATTCATTAAATCAAAATTAGAAACTATTGCTGCAGAAAAAGTTTCAACTGTTCTAGCAGAAAAGCTCCATAGGAACTTTGGACTATTAGAACAAGGAATAATAATCAGCTGCAATATGTTTGTTGGCATAAGCTATAGTATACAGTTCTATATGTTATTTATATTATTAATTTTTGCAAGAAAAATAATCAATCATGAAAATGGAGGATCAAGGTGATAAGTAGGGCTGAGAGGTTAAAATACATATGATCTATTGCACTAAATAAAGTAAATATTAATGTTAATGAGACCAGTAGTTTCAAAATTAGTGTTTGTGTGTGTGTGTGTGTGTGGGGGGGGGGAGAGAGAGAGAGAGAGAGAGAGAGTGGCAGAGATGAGGATGCTCAGATGGATGAGTGGCTTTACCCTTAGAGATAGGATACGAAATGAGCATATACATGAAAAGGTTGGAGTAGCTCTAATAGAATATAAGATTAGAGAGAGTCGCCTTAGATGGTTTGGTCACATAAAACGGCGGCCTTCCGATGACCCGGTTAGGAGAGTAGAGGTATTAGATTTGACTTATGTTAAGATATGTAGGGGTAAACCTAAAAAGACTTGGTTAGAAAATATTAGGAATGACCTTTCTTTATTAGATTTAGACGAGAATTTGACTTTTAATAGGACACAATGGAGAAAAAGGATTCATGTAGCCGACCCCACATAGTGGGATAAAGGCTTGATGTTGTTGTTGTTGTTGTTGTTGTTGTTGTTGTATATAAGAGAAAGTTATACATATTGAATAGTAAAACATGGAAGAATAGAGGTCAACATAATCATATTAGAGAGTGACGCTATAGCATAGCAACTGTTATAAACAAGGTCAAAGCTAGACTCTGTGTGACTGGGAAGAAACCGAAGGAAAATGATGAGCCAATAAGGCAAGAGATAACTTAATGTGAAAAGGATGGTGCAAAATTGATTTAGACCAAAAGAACAATGAGAAGTTATTACCATAAGGAATAAGTTCAACTAGGATTAAGAACTCAGGCAGCGCTTGAGAAGAAGAAATAGCAAAAAAGAGTTCTTAAAGTTGAAAAAAAAATTGCAAGTAACTTTGGCACATGAATAGCATAACGTATTTTTGATTTAGCAAAATCTTGTTTAGTTAGGTTTGCTCGTATTACCCTCTTTTGCAAACGATTTGGAGTATGAACTAGGATCAACACTATATGCAGCACTTAAGGGAAGTAACTGGCAAAGAAGGGTTCATAAGAACAAGCACAGGTGGTGGAAAGTGCCAGAATGGTAAGATTTGACAACAAAACAGAAGTGAAAATTTTCTTATAGTAAGACCAATGATGATGGCGATGTAAGAGAAAATAACCTATGGCTGACTTGGTATCGCTGATAAACTTTGGGTGGTTGATCAAATTGCTGAAGAGGTGTTGTTTCACATACTCTGCTGCTCGGACACCACCATGACCTATCAGCAAGAACGTAACCATCAAATTAGAGAAATGAAAGGCATATAAGAAGTTACTTAAAATTTGTACAAACTTGATAAACCGTAAAAATAATGACACAATATTATGGTTAAAAATATCGAAACAAAAAAATTTATTCTTTAATAACAAGCAAGGGAGAAAGTAATTAAAGTTTCAAACAAAATGAATATTGATCGAGAAAAAATAAAGAAAATATCATCAAAAAAATGGCTATATGTAAAACAGAAAACAAAATCTCACCGTCAAAAACTCCGAAAAGACCAACAATCTCACCGTCAACCCCATCAATTCTGGTTTCATAGAAATCTTCCATAGCAGACCTCTTTCCAACAGAGCTCGCATACCCATAACTAAACTTTCCATTATGACTGTTAAGAAGAAAAAAAAAAGGAAAATCATTACTCAATCCCCATTTAACATTAGCAGGACGGAGTATTCGTCACAAGTTCATAAATGAAAGAAGCAAACATATATAGTCAATTAATTTCATCCCATTCGAATCACCCCATTCCTTTCTATAAATGCTAATCCTATCAAAATTTGTTGCACTCCCCCAAACAATATCAAATCAAGCTGAAAACAAATCGAGAAGAAACATACCTGAGCCCTCCGCCACACACGGGCGAATCAAACGTGTTAACTCCGCTAGAATTGGCCAGAGCCGAGTTGAAATAACCCATTGTAACCCAGTGTGATCAACCCCTTTCCCTTCCTCAACTCCTTGTTCAACTCAAATTAAACCAAAATATACGAAACCTCGCAGTAATAACCAATCTAACCTTGAATTTTCACCTCCCTCCGCGATCCAAAACCAATCGAAGTTCCTACCGAATAAAAAGCGCGTATCACGAGCCGCCGAAGGATTTCCAACAGGACACTTCGAGAATCCTAGAGACAGAAGAAAGCAAACCCTAATTTCCGAGGAGGAAAAACTATAGCTCCGACTTTTCAGGTTCGGCGAGCGGCGGAAACAGAGAAACACAGAAATTTCTGACTTCGGGTGCCGAATGGGTTTCGATAAAAAGAGTGGATGGAATTTGTTTTTGATGAGCGCGAGATGACGTAGAGGAAGAGGCTCAACCCGGTCAACAAATGTTGGACGGGCCGGGATCTGGACCGTCCGAAGTCATCCGCGCGGTACGCGTGCGAGGTGGCCGGCCGCGGCGTCGCGGGGCTACACGTGGCCTGAGGTCGCCCGGCGAAAAGGGCCGGCCGAACGTGTAATGTGGCACGCGTGTTGTCACGTGGAAAAGAGGTGGACCGATGCGGTCGGAACTGTGGGATTCGTGGACCGTAATTCATCATACTATAAATTAGTAAGATTAATCAATTTTACACAATTTTACTCAAATTTTTTATAACATCTCATTTTCAAACTCAATCGTATTCATTACCTTGAATGCATGAACAAGATTCCAACGCCTGTATATGTTCAATTTAAACTACTTTGTTAACATAAAGAACACTCGACTTAATAATATGCCTAAACATTTTCACGGGGTGCCAACATGATCTAAAACTACCAACATGTTATTATAATAGAATCTAAACAACACATAAAGTGGATTGGCCCAAAGTGAGATTGTTAATATGACATCTTATGAGGAGGAAGAGACTATCATTTCATTAACAAGAACTAAACTAACATACAAAAAGGAAAAACAATTATGCTCATTTGAATCCCCTATCTTTGGCCATTTTACTCCACAATTTCTCTCAACTAATTGTTGCTCAATCAATCCCCAAAAGTTATCATCCAATTGCTCAACATCTATTTAAAATGATAATTAATGTGAGATACATCAAAATTAGTGGGAAAATAAAAATATTAATTATAGGATATCATTATTTTAATTATAAAAGTTATGAGGGGTTATATTGATTATGATATTGACTTTGTCAACTACGCAGTCTAGCTCTATACTTTGCTTGATAACATATCAATTCTCTTTCGATTCCTCTTGGCAATATAATAGAATCTAAAAAATTTCCATAAATTTCAAGTCCTCTCAGTCCTTATCCATGTTCCTACTTTTCATGATTACATACCCACTCTTTGGAAGAAGTTGAAGGAGAGGAAAAAACTCTCTCTTTTTTTTTTTGGTTATATCATTTTATTTGGTGTCCATCCATCCATTTAGTTTAGAGGACACCTTACCATCATGATTTTTTGTGAACCTCTTCTTTAATAGATATTTACATTTCAATTTATTCTCTTAACTCATCAATATATCATAAGAGGGGAAGACTTTTTTAACCTCATTAACAAACTTTAAAAACCTTAAATGATTGAAATTTCTATATTCACCACCAAAAATATCTTCTTGTAGGAGATAGAGCCAATTGGTATGAGTTATCCCCAATCTTCAAAATCTAAAATAGCATATACCTAATTTTCTCCCTTTAATATAATATGTGGAGCCACACTAGATCACTTTCATCAAATTTTTTCTCTACTTGTTACCGATCATGTCAATAATTGTAGTGTTGTTGAGATCTTAAAGAGTTTTATCTCTACCTTAAAGTGCATATTTTTATTCCCTCTAGGAATATCTACATTTTTTGGAGTATCTTTATCACCTCTAAGTACTCGACTGCCCTGAAAGTGTTTGATTATCTTATCTAATTCACTTGATCACCTTTCTTAAAACATAGAATTGATTCTCTTATAGGAAGTTCATTGTTAACATCCTTTTTGAATCTAACTAGGGTTGGTTTATTTCATTTTCAGTTATTTTGAAGATTTGGATCCAACTAATTACCTAAAATACCAGCCTTAAAATTTAAGATCGACAACTTCCTATTATTTGCATTCAATACATGCCTATGACTTCCATGTTGCTTGGTATATATTCTCCAGTACTCCCATTTGTTTGTGTATGCTTTTTTGCATGTACTCAACCGTAGTCTATTTATATGCAATCCTAATCATACCTATTTACAAAGGAATTTAGTGGTATAGGATAGCAAATTTTCTCTAATTAATAGAGATAGTGAGAAGGACAACTTACATTATGATGATTCCTCGTTCAAATTCATCCCATCACCATAGGCCATCTCTCACTTACATCTTTAGGATCCTTATTTATAGGATATTTCAAAATGTTGACCAATATATATGGGAGGACATGGCCATGTCAATGAGCTTAAGTTCATTTGTAAGATTTTGGCTCCCACGATTGGTGTGTTCATGAACACTTAATATAAATAACTCATAATAATTTCAATAACAATATTTCTTAATGATTCATGTCAATATCATGGTAAGAAAAAACTTAGACATGTTCTCATTGCTATACTAGAGAGTTTTTTTTAGCTAGTTCTTTCACAATACTAATAGCCTATAGACGCATTTTATAATATGCTAAAAGGTCTTTCCTTTATATTTATGAAGGGCAAGTCACTATTGCTAGATAGTTTCTAGTGGTGTCAACTAACAGCATCTCTATCGATGCCCATCATGTCTAGATGGTAAGTTTATCCTACATTCCTGAAAGGCAAGTAGTTTGCTTGAAAGTTCCTAGTGATCATACCATGCAGAAGATATATTATTTATAAATGTCCCCTTAATCAAGTATGTTGATTCTCCCCACCAATGAGCAAAGGGCAAGTTAATTTTGATTCAGCCTACTTTGGTATTGTTAGTTTCTCTTGATTGTGAGAGGGGAGGCCAATCTTCTATTTTCCTTAAGTGTTATCATCATGATCCCATAAGACATCATTAGGGCAAAAACTATAGAGATTTTTTTTTTTTTTTTTGCCTTGAAGTCGGCTCAACCCATATTTATTCATATCCTTGATCATTGTACGTTTTGCAGATATGTCAATGGTCCAAGGGGGTAGTGCCCCTTGGTGGGGTTCAACCTGATTATAAGGATATTTTTAAATTTCCTTACAAATTTTGGTTGTAAGGGGCAAGTGCCTACAAATCCATGTAATAAAGATTAAAAAATAGATGTGGTGGGACAAATTATCTAAATGATCATATAATAATCTTTTTAAAAAAATTTCAGGGGGAGCAACTGGGCATAAGGTGGATCCGCCCTTGACTAGAACAAATAGTTAGTTTGGAGATCCCCAATAGTTGTCCACCCTCGCCATGGGAAAATTATGATGGAACAAGAGGATATAATTCATGATCATACCAGTCCTACTAGTATATAAAGTCCCTTTTATAGTTTCATTAAAGCAAAACATTCCAACGTTGAGGAATATTTAATGTACCTTTTATAGTGCACCAATGATTAGCATATAAAAAATTACTTAGATAACTTTAGGCAACATATCCTTGATCAGAAGAGGAGAGATATTCCTATTCATCATACTTTTGTAATCTCCATCTGGGCACATTACGACCCTCAAGACAAGTTTTACCAAAAAGTAAGGAGTTAGGAGGACACCATACAATTATTTATCATAATTTAGACTCGGATCGAGCTGATTTTTTACAATGCCATATTTTTCTCGTCAAGCTATTCACAATGATATCGTCAAGCTAAACAAGCATTACATGATATCAACTTGGATTCACAAAATGATAAGATGCTCAATCATCCCTTCACACGTGTGAGATCATAAAAGTTACGTGATAGTAAGTAGTAACTTGGATTCCCAAAATGAGAGAACACTTATGTTCAAAAATAATTTTAAACATCAACAAAGATCAAGATTTAAAGATGCAGTTTGGTGGATACCAAGTAATCAGCACAAGCCAAATATCTTTTGTTCAACGGTACCATGACTTGTGAACATGACAATATCAAGTGTTATGTTGAATGTGCACATTAAACAATAAAATATTCAGTCAAGATCTCTCTCTCTCTCTCTCTAAAGGAAAATCAAGCTCTAGGCATTTTTTTAGCGGACCAAAAATCAGAAAACTAACTGTTCATACAAACACGAATCTAAGTTCAATATCATGAATAAATTCATCATGGAATCCTGGGACAAAAGAAAAACTAGACTATTATTTTGTTGGGACATTTCATCGCACAGCTAGCGTGTAACTCTGACGGAGTTTTATGTAACAATCCAAAAGATATCATGCCATGAAATCAAACATGCAACAGTTCAAATGCTGCATAGATATATGGTTAACAAAATATCGAGAAAACCACCTTGAACGCTTTTTTTATTTTATTTTGTGAGTATGAGAAAATTAACTCAAGGCATTTTGGATTTTTCTCACAGAAATGGTAAATAGTTGCCTTACCTTCTTTTATATTACTCTGTATTCACTGCAGCGACGCCAAGCAAGAGGGTCGAAGTTATATCGCGCTAAGAAAGGCGGCAACTGGTCTCAGACTCTCATGGCGATGACTCGGGTGGCTCGTTAGCGGCCAGGGATGCACGAGCCACGAGGGATGTGGCCGGGGCTTGTTTCCTGCGAGTCAGGCGGCAGAGGCGTGATGCCGCGGCAGCGACAACTGCGGGCGGCCCGTGGGAATGAAGAAGAGAGAATGAAGGAAGTCGGCGAACTGGGCTAGGCGACAGCAGCTCGCGACTAAGGTCGGCGGCAATTTCTTGGCCGGCGGGTGGTAGTGGTTGGCGCGAAGGTTGACCGACAGTTGGTGAGAATCGAGGCTTGCGTGAAGGGTTGTTCAACCTTTTTGCGGGCTCGCATGCATGAGGCCGTGAGGGAGAAAGAAAAGAAGCCCGTGCGTGAAAGCAAAAGGGAGAACGGCCTCTTGCGTTAAGGCCAAGCCAGGAGGAGTTGGCGTTGGGCATAATGTGAAGGAGACATGCCGCTTGACTGATAAGCCAAAATGTATTGATTGCTTTTGTCTTTTGTGTTAGGATGTAAAAAGTAACCCAAAATTTTTTTAAGAGATATTTAAAGTGAGAGTGGAGGCACTTCCTATAATTAAAATATATATTAATATAATACAATAGACATAATTATAAAAGATTATCTTTATGGTAAAATTCTAAGTAAATTTTAAATGTTGGAACCATTATAAAAAGGATTGGATAGACTACTTGACTATTCTCTTTATACAAGGGGTACAGATAACTAGGAAGATGGTCATCAACCTTAACTGCTGTGATGGTCATTGATCTTGATGACAATGGCGAGCAATAATTTTATTGATGATAACGAGCATTAGCCTAGTGTGCAACGCTGTTAGTTGATATTATTGATGACATTGAGTATCAAATTGTCTAATGATGCTAAGCATTAATATTGACAACGATGATGGTATCAATCTTATGGACAATTGTAGGTACAACATTGTAGATAATAGTAGGTAATAGTTTCAAGTATGATGGGTGGCACTGTTCTAGTGATGACAATCATTGGACTTTGTTGGCGATGATGTATGTTACTATTGTTGATGACAATGGGCACCCGTATTAGTATCAAAAGCAAGCATCAGCCTTAGTGGCAAATGGCAAGTGTTGACCTTCTTAGCAGTGATGGAAATCAAGTTTTCATGGCCACAACATGAACTTGATTGGGATATTATACATTAGTCTTTGTGGCACCAATTATATATCTTTTATTTTGGTATTTTAGCCTTATTTAAGTGGTAATATTTCAATTATAAATTAGTTTGATTTATTGTTCATCAATAAATAAATGGCCTTTTTTTGTTTTTTTGTATAACATGCATAGAATATTTTTAGACATAAAATAAGAAAAATAAAATAAATATGCTAATGAATTATAATAAAAATAATGATGATGATGGTGGTGAAGATTATGATGATGATGGTGATAAATAATAATAATAATAATAATAATAATCAATTATTTGTGGCTCAGTACCTAAAATTAGTTGTTTTATCAAAATTATATATTTGAATCAACATTTTATAATGTGTCGCTTATCGTTTTAAGAAAGAGGACTTATGTGTATAGCACTCAAAATTATTATTATTATTATTATCATTATATATATATATAACATGAACTTATTATTTGCTCACATGACACTCAAAATTTTAAATAACATGTATGATTCACTACATCCCTTCATCAATAGAATTCCTAATGTCCAATCTAAGGAAATATTCCCCATACCTAGCTCGCTTCAAAATATTGCCCAATATGTTATCTCAACAACTCAAAATTTTTTATAGAAAATGACTTCGTCAAATTTCTCAACTAACCATGAAAGACCCCACCAAACACTCCGTTGATAACACGGTTTACCCAATCTACTTCGCTATCTCATATCTCATCATTCCTCATGTTCTCAACCTCAATAACTATACAAAAAGTTAGAAAACTATAGAACATTATTTGTAATCCATAAATCATTTAAGATAAATTCAAGCAAAAAATGTGCTCCACACTATCTCTATGAAAAATTTGTCCATGACCTAATACCTATTCAAAATCAAAACCCTCATTGACAATATCACCATAAGTGGTTTTCAAATTGACTATAAAGGTATCATCTTCTACATTTTAAATGAACCATCTCCCATCTACCAATCCTTCAAAATAGCCTATACGACAAATACACTCTTCTTTGTGGTGAAGAAAAAAGCATTAAAGCAAAACAAGCCAAAACATTATCCTTGGCCAAACCTCACACTACTATGTTTGTAGATCATGATTTAGGCTTTATTTAGGTCAGCTTTCTTACTGTTTTGTAAAGCTACTATAGAGAAAGTAAAATTTTAAAGCTATTGTAAAAAGTAAATTTCTAGTACAAAAAATGTTTAAAAGCAACGAAAAAATAGTGAACAAATAAAAATTATAGTTACAATTTAAAAAACAAAGTAGTAAGAAAGCTGTCCCAAATGAGGTGGTGTAGGCATTCAACATTAGACAAAACCAAAAAAAAATGCATGTACATTCCACACAATCAAGGATGTATGTTCAAAATATACTTATGCATCATACAATAAACTTAACCATATTTCAACCAATTGCTAGCTTTGCTGCAACCTATATATTATCCTCTGCTTGCTCCCCAACCTCCACCAACAGCATACAATGCCCCACCTAGTTTAACCCAATTAGCCCTATTGGGTCAAATCAATTTCAAATCCAATTCAAGCTCATCCTTGGCTCAATCCCTTTACTCCATGGACTTAATTGACTAGGTTGACCAGGTCAACCATTGACCTGGTCAACCCAAGTCTTCCTTGGTCAAATTTTGCCTATTTTGGTCAAAATCTCTTCATTAAATGGATTTAAATGTTTCCTAATGCTTCTTTGACACCAATCCCGACCTAATCAATTTATTTTCCCTCCTAATCAGCCATAGATCTAATCCTAGCCGTCCATGATAGGCTTGGGGCTATAAATAGGGATATTAGGGTTAATGTTGAGGACTTTAGCTCTTGCTCTCTTTCTTAACACCCTCAACCCCTGAGATTTGGTTTGACAGCTCACACAGCCTTCCTCCACCCTTTCCAAGTCAAACCCGATCGGTATAAGCCATCACTGGCGAGTTCTTCGGTGACCCAAGGGCTTAGAGCTTCCAAAGCATTTTTCGATCGATCCATCACGTTCCGAAACACGATTTCTTCTATAGTTAGGAGCGTGGACAATCTACAAGTGCAACAAGCCATTAAACAGGTCAAACTATCCATTAACCAAGGTGAAACTGCAAACCCTAGTCTAGGACACATAGGGTTAAATAGATTCGCATTAAGCGCATTTTAGACCGCACAAATTATCCCCCATGAATGCTCTTTATCTATAGAGCATATGTTTCAAATTTCTTGCAATTTGGTGCACTCGATCGAAAGAATGATCCACAATATTGTGTTAGGGCTCAGAATTGACTTCTTGTTTGGTGGGTTTGATCTCATTCGTTGATCTCATGATCAACGGTTGAGATCTGGTTGTCCGTGGTTCGGAACGACCATGGGATTTGATCTTGTGGATCAGCGCTTCATCCAGCTCCATCACGATCGTTCGTTAGAAACATTAGAGGATCAGACATTCACCAAGCCATGCTGACGTGGCTAAGTGAAGCTACATCCACGGCTCTGATTGCCGTAATCATTGCCGGCGGTGCAATGATCATTCGCCGCTATGGAATGATTGCTCAAAATTGTGAAGCGAACCTAAAGCTTCCACGTGTTTGACCGCCGTCGATTTCATTTGATTTAATTTTTAAATTCATTTTAATCCTATATAAGCCTAGTTTTCTTCAAATTTTGATTTAAAATTATTTTTAAATCCAAAAATTGCATATTATATATCAATATTTTCAAAAAAAAATATTCCTTTAATTTTAAAATATAATTAGTTTAAAATAGTAATTGTATATTAAGTTATATTAATTATTATATTTAATTAACAAATAATTACAAATATTAATAAAGATTTTATTTAATAAAATATATGGTAATATAATAATATTTAATTTTATCTAAAAATCCAAAAATTTATTTCTATTATTTAAATTCAAATTAATTAAAATTTCTATTTCCTATTTTATTTTATTTCAAACTATTTTAGCTAATTAATTATTTAAATTATTTAATTAATTTCAAATATATATATATATATATATGTATTTTAAATTATTTTTAAATTACCTATATGATTCAATCCCTAAGTTTGGGAGATCCACTATTTGGAATTTTAAACATTATTCATGTTTATGAATAGCATTCATGGGGAGGTGGATTAGTGGATGATTGACCCCCAATCATTCACTAATCACACTGTTAAGCGCTCTTAGTCTTCTTTTTCATTGTCTTTTGCATTCTTAGTACGAGCACTTAGCTTGGGCCCTCCTAAATCATAGTATATGGTGTGTTTATTTTCTTTATATATTCCCTTTCATGTTATCCAAAAATTTAGTCCAAAACTTGGTTTAAACCTACTAAACGTAGCGACACCCTAATGATAATAAATAATGACCTGTCTAACAAACTTAAAAAAATCTATGAGATATGGTAGATCACCGAATGACTTGAAATTTTTAACATTGAAACTTAGTAACAGCATAAACCTTTTAGAAATTTCTAAGTTTTTTTAGGAGCCTTTCGACCCATTAATTAACAAACCCTAATTTACCCGATAATTAGGTACCGATAACTTCATAAAATTATAATAAACCTATTTCAACTCAGAAAATTACATGTAATACCTCAAGCTCTTTAGAAGTAACTACCCAACATAAGACTTATCCAAAGCCACATAACCTTGCTACACATACATAGATGTGCTAGGGTACCACCTCTGGATCTAGGATTAGGGCCGGTGTTTTACTTCTTTTTGCTTCTATGATATGATGCAATTGTGTGTGGCATGAGTGTTGATTTATTTCTCTGGTTTTTTGTGGTGATTGTTTATCTTATTATTATGCTTTCTATATTTTGATTATGTTGTGATTTGTGTGATAGATTTTCCATGAGCTAGGGGCTCTTTGATACTAATCCAGTCTTATGTAGGTGACTACGCTCATGCAACGCTAAAATAAAGAGGGGCAATAATCATTAAAGCTTTAAAACTAACACTATTTTCTATAGATACTCCAGAGATCGCTTAGCCCCCCACTTTCAATTAAAATAGCATGGCCAAGCGTGTTTATTTTTTTTGCACATATATAACTGCTTGTGATTTGATGTATTAAATTGTTTGGAATATTTTTTTTTATTAGGATAGCTATGCAGAAGTTTGAGTCTAGATTTTTCTTTTTAAATATAATGTAATTTGTATTCATATTGAGTTATGAAAGTCTTAAAATGTATGAAATTTTAAATATAAGGTACCCAAAGAGAAAAAGAAAAGCCCCATCTCAAAAAATTTCTTATTCATTTGACTATCCTCTTAGAGGACGAACCATACAGAGCCCAAAGGAGACGATCCGAAGGAAGATGATCCATCTGAAGATGAATGCTTGAAGATAAAATGCCTTACTTTTAAGACTTGCGTCATTTAGTACGATTAGAATCTAGGTTGTTGTCGGTGAAGCCTGATCTCCATTACGTTTCTACAACTCCTAGGTTGTATTTATACGGCATTTGCTATGGACTTTACTTTACTGTGTTTTGTGGATTTATATTAATGTGTTCATATTGATTGTGCAGTAAAAAATACATGTTTTTCTTAATTTTTTTTTGCATGTGCTTGACCTTTTTTTGCTAGACTCTTTAGGATAAAAATATTCTCTACTCGTAATTAATATTCAAAATTTTAAAAATTAAATAACATGGAAATTTAATAACCTAGGGAACTGCCAGAATCATCCAGAGTCGCATGCATATTAATGCATTCTTTCTCTCCTTGCTATAAGATATCTCCTCGCCTACAGGTAGAGTTCGGATAATCTGACATATGAAGATGAAGTGTCGGACTTGGGGAGGCCCAGTCTTTTCTAAAAATTATTTTCTATAAGTCTATTTTTTAAAATCTTAAGTATACCTGATTTAGACCTTTTAACTAATATGCATTATATTAAAAATTAACTTAATTAAAATTTAATTACATTAGCTCTAGAGGCATTCACCCTACATAAATTCAGGGCCAATTAGAAAATTCTCTAGACGTCAGCCCTTCTTTTAAAACACTAAACTACCTATCCATCTTTCATAAAGACTGAACAATATGGATTTTACGTGCTTAGGTGGTTAGCTGGCTCTTCTTTTTAGGTATGATATAAGCCCAGTTGCATTAATTAGGACACAGATGTTGGTGTTGGGTAAAATACTAAACCCACCTTAGATTTAGGGTTCAAGACTACTACATTCGGGTGTCTCATAGTATGTCTCATTAGTGGATAAGTTCTCTTTTTTTCATAGACTATAAATCTTGTTTATCCGCGTCACATGGATGACGCCACTTCTATCTCTTCTCTTTAGATGCTTTGAGTGTATGATTATCTTTCTCTCATTACTTCCTTAGTCTCTCTAGATGTTAGTATGAACCGTATGTGTTGACTATCTGAGTTGAGCCCATTCTTTCCCTTTGAGTAGGAATTTCTTAGTCCCCTTTTGCGTACCAATCTCCTTTTTGGGAAGAATAATATCAGATCATTAATCGAGAGTTTTCTCAAACCCCAGGCTTAGGATGTAATTAATCACGGAGGCTTGTGGCCGTGGGAAATAGAACTCCACCATCAAATAAACCTCACTCGAGTTGATGTATTGGGTGAGGGAAACCTATTATTACGATTAAGTCATATATATTACTACCCATTAGGGTGCGCTAGCAAGAGCCACTATCCTCAATAGTTGGTCGTATGTATGATATAATCTGCCCTCCCATTAGCCCACTTGCGAAGAGCACGAAGGCCTGTGATTGTCTCTATCTCTCGGGGTGGAGCGGTCAAATACCATCTGCACTCTATAGCCGGCGGTGTCCTTTCGGAGGTCCACACTTATATCCTTGATTATAGAACATCAATCATATCTCACCATGGATATTAATCAAGTTCATAATTCTACCCCATAACAAGGAAATGAGTAAGAGTTGGTTGACAATAGCACTGCACTATCCATCTCCAACTTCATTCAAGAAAATAATGTCGTGTCTTTACAATAGCCTAAACCTCTCTAAACTTTTAAGTGTTCCACATATCTTCCACAATCTCCTTTTCATACATAAACTCACTAATGATAATAATTGCATCATTTACCTTAATACTTTTATATTCAAAATTAAGGGCCTGGAATCCAACTGAATGCTTCTTTCAAGCCACTTTCTTAATGAACTACACACAATAAATTCCCACCAGCCAAAATGCATTCATATAGCACTCATCTCCCAATCTATTGCAATAGCCCTCTTGCACATGCCTTTGGGACATCCCTCCTCAACTATAGTCCATGTTAAACTATATTGAGTTTATGCAAGGAGCACTCATTACAACTTACAATATATATTTATAAAGTTCATTTTGAGGATGTATGTTTTTGGCATTAGCCTAGCAAGAAAATTTAAAATCAGTGATCATCTCAATGATAGCATGAATGCATATGGAGGTGAAAATTTTGACATATACTTCAATACTTCTATTTGCTAATGAGATTTAATTATGTTTCGTTATTCATGTATGATTAATGGACATAAAAGTTTAGTTTTTAGGGCACAAAAAGATGCCCTTAACCCTATGTCAACGACCACCCAAATGACACCATTGTTTCATGCCCCAATATATTATGTGCCCTAATAGTTACATATTATGGCACTTTAAGGTGCCCTAATAGCCATTATTTTTATTAGTATGGGTTATCACTAACATAATTACATCAGTATAAACTAGTTTCAACCGTAGTCACATGTCAAACAACAATATCAACATGTTTGAAACAATAACAAGAGAAATTGTTTGAACATGATATCAAAAATAAAATACATAATAGAAAAAAAAAAACTTTCAACATATCATTTCAAAATACATTCCATATTTCCTATGCCTACTTATACATACACTTTAGCTTATAACTCCATTTAATTAATCATATTTTCTCTTAGCCCATTTATAACTCCACTTCGACTTATATATCCACTTGATCATATTTTTTTTATTATTCCCTTATAACTTCTCTTCTGCTTATACCTCCACTTATTTAACTCACATCTGGTCAGGCGTATTATTCGCACAAATGGAGGAATCATAGGTGTGCAAATGTTCTTATAACTCCTCTTGTATTGCACATAAAACATCAACTAACGCCACATGCATTTCCTCCTTTGTTCCTTTTTTCATACATTTATAAACACATAAATATGGAAACATCAACACTTTCAATATATATGAACAATATTCAACATGACACATAAATATATGAAATTTCACATGTACTATAGAAATATTAATGTTTATGAGGTAAACTTGTATAGACATTCAATAGTAGAAAATAAAAAAAAATCATTTATGAGCAATATTCATAATATCAAGCATTTATTATTTTGTAGTAATTTCTATTAGTGTCACCATACTCACTAAAATGCTTAAAATATTATACAACTCAAAAATATCCTTTAAAAATTTATATTTTTACTGTCAATATGACCAAAATATTTTATTTTTTCACATATAAAAAATTACATAATGAAAATTTCTAAATCTCAGTAAATTTATGTTTGTATAAAATCCAATAAAATTAAATATAAAAACACCCTCATAAATGAAAATTTTGAAATTTAAAGTAGAATAATGGTGATTTATCTTAAGATGGACGTCTCTTCCACCTGGTCTATTAGGAAAAAATAACTCCATGACCTCTAAATCCCATATTCTCTTTCTAACCCTCTCTCTCTCTAGCTGGTAGCCAAGATGAAATATCATGTTCAAATTGATTACTATAATAATTACTCATATAGCTTCATTGATTATTGTAAGAATTTATGATGTTCATTAAACATCCAATGCCTCTTTACTATAACAACATATCTATCATGATAATCAACCAATTTTTCATTTCCACATAATGCACATTAAAATCAACTACCTCTTCATTTAATAATATATTCTCTCAAACTAAATCAAAATATTATCTATCAGTACTTGTTACGTGCTAAAAAAATTGAGTCAGTAGAGTATCTGTTTTACCTCACATCTTTATATAAAAATTTAGCACATTCATATAACAGTAGTAAGATAAAAAAAAAATACTTGAAAAATCCAAAAAGAAAAAAAAAATAATGGGGCCTGACCTAGATGAAAAATCTATTATATATATCATAAAATATAAGAATTCTTCCATTCACATAATTGAAAAAGAAGATGACTATTTGAGAATAAGATGTTCAATTTCTCTTATAGGGGTTAACAAAAATCAAGTGTCCATAGATGGACAATTAATTTCCAATAGTAGGGCTTGATTTTCTCAATAGGGATTATAGAAACATCTATACCCAACAATACCGTTAAATCTTATTAGATTTTTGGAGATGATGGCAATTACTAATGGTGATCATCAGTGGATATGGTAGTTGTTAGTGGTAATATGTGGTGGAGGTCGTTAGTGGCAATAGTTGAAAAATATAAGAGAGCTCTCTAGTTCTCTTCTTTCTCCCTCACCCTTATGTAAAGAATGTGGCTCTATTAATAGGATTTTGTGATATATATTTTATTAATTTGAACCAAAATCTAAAATGCTATATCGTACACTCATATCGACTCTCTTGATCATAAAGAATTTTTTTAGCATTTAAGTTTCTTAATGATGTCAGAATTGAGTGGTCTTGGGCTCATTGGATTTGTCTCATCAAGTTGCTTGTTTAACTATAATCATGTCAAATTTAGAGTTTATATGATTATTATTTTAATTTCAAAAAATTTTAATTCAAATATTACCTTAAGATTCATGCAACTCATATGATTTTTTTGTGTCATATCATTTTCCCTTATTTTCAGACGTCAAAGCTTATTACATCAAAACTTACATTTCAAATATAAAAAATTCTTACTTCTTTATTTTTATTATTTTTTAAGGAAAAGTTTTCCTTTATTTTCTTTATTTTAGAAACTTTTTTCCTTTTTTTTTTCTTTTTTTAAAGATAAATTCTTCTTTTTTAGAGAGAATTTTTTCTTCTTTTTTAAAGTCATATAGCATGAAACATATAGTAATAATAATACAGGGGCATTCTTTCTGCTAGGGTTTTTTCTGCGCCGCGCCATTTTTCTTGTGCTTCGCCGTCCTATTGGCGGAGGGATCCATGGATCCCTCCCTCTCCAACTCCGTTTTTCCACTACTTCACCCTTCCAGCCCGCCTTTGCCTAACATGCACCAGATTCCACCGCTTGCTTCTTCGCAAAACCCGCTCCCCTGGACTCGTATCCTTGCCGACAGGCCGAACCAGAGCAAGTTTGATATTGCTGCTATCCTAACTCCGGAGGAAATCATCCCGTTCGCTCACGAGGATGTGGTCGAAGCTTCTTCTGAATGGAGCCTTGCTTTGGTACGATACTCCCTTGGTAAGAGGCCTTACTATGGTTCCCATCTTACTGCAGTAAACAAGGTATGGAAGCTTAAAGGTAGTCTCAAAATGATCTCCTTGAATGATGGCTTCTTTCTCTTTAAATTTTCCTCTGTTGAGGACTTTGAGTATGTTTGGAATAAGGGTGTCTGGTTTATCTTGGGAAAACCTTTGGTTCTACAAAAGTGGTCGCCTTTGTTCAGCCCCAAAAAGGAGGAGTTCACCTCGGTCCCAATCTGGATCAAAATCCTCGACTTACCTCTCTGTTGTTGGACCCCGACAGGAATCTCAAAAATTGCTACTAAAATTGGTATTCCCCTCGCTGTAGATGATCTTACCGCGACCAAATCACGGTTAACCTATGCGAGGGTGTGTGTCCAGATTGATGCTTCGGCCACTTATCCTAAGTTTATTCCTATCTTGGTTGAAGGCAAAATTTTTAACCTAAAAATCCTTTATGAATGGAAGCCTACTCCCTGTGAATGCTGCTCCTCATTAATTCACCAGGCCTCTGAATGCCCTAAAAATCCGATCCCGCAGTCGCTTCCGCAAAAACCCCTTAACCCTCCCAGGGGTCGCAGCTCGAGCCGCAGACCTAGAGAAGATATTGCTGCTCCAAAAAGCATCCTCCCCACCACGGATGAACCAAGCTCTAGACCAAAAACTTCGGTTATAGGCTCACACAAAGCTCCTCCAAATATCCCAAACATTCCCAATCTCAACTGCCCTAATGAGGAATTCTCTTATTCTGAGTCCTCAAACCCTCCCATCCTCTCTTCCCCTCCTCTTAAAGCTAAATCTCCAGTTGTCCAGTCCTCAAACAAATTCTCTGCCTTACAAGATAACCCAGATCTGGACTCGGACCTTCCAGTCCAAGCCACTCAGGATAAGGAGCCCCAAATCAATTTGTCATTTGGCATTTCTGAGACTGTTCTGAAAATCCTTCCTAATGCTACTACCCAGACCTCCAATCAAGGACCTCCTGATAAGGGAAGTCTAAAACAAGTTAGCGCAAGAGGGAAAGGCTCCAAAAGGAGCAACAATTCTAAATCCTGATGCCCATTCCACCCATCGGTGTGTGGAATACCAGGGGCTTTAACAGTCCGGATAAGGTTAATGGAGTTAAGAAGTTGGTAAGGGACCATAGTTTAGGTATGGTCTGTCTCTTGGAGAATCGCATTCTTCATCATAATCTTAATGACCACTGGTTCATTAATTGTCATGAGATTTTCAATAATGAAAATAGTTGTAATAATTTCTGTCTTGCCTCTTCGGGGAGGATCTGGATCAAGTGGAATTCTGATAGAATCAATTTTGAGCCTCTATTTTTTTTCCAATCAAATGATTTCTGGGAAATTATCTGTCGCTGCTCATGATCCTGTTTTTATCTCCATTATCTATGCCTCTAATTCATGAGGAGAGAACCTTATTATGGGATGACATCAGAAAGCTCAATCCTCTTAATAATCATCCATGGATTGTCACAGGGGATTTTAATTGTTGTCGTTTTATCTATGAAAAAGCTGGGGGCAATCCTATCACAGTTGATAGGCTGGGACAATTCAACTCCATGATTTTTGACACAGCCCTCACGGATCTTACTTCCACTGGCATTTTCTTCACCTGGAGCAACCAGAGAAATGATAACCCCATTAGCATTAAGCTTGACAGAACCCTAGTCAATGATAAATGGATAGCTTTCTATCCTAACTCATCATATAAGGTTCTGAGCACCTCTATTTCTGATCACTCCCCGCTTATCATTACTACTGGTGAGCATATTATTTATGCTCACCGTTTCATGTTCAAGAATCACTGAACCAAATATCAAGAATTCTGGGATGCTCTTATTGATATTTTTGCAGTCCAAGTGGAGGGTAATCCTATTTTAAAGCTCTATGATAAGCTCAAAAACCTTAAAGTGATAATTAAGGGTGCTAGCTGGAATTCTTCTAATTCTATCATCAGTTTGATTGATGCTCTTACCCAACAACAGGTGAATATCCAGACTCACATTGATTTGGATCCTCTTAATCCTGAGAACCATAATAATCTTAAATACATCAACTCCAAGCTGATGTATTATAATTCCATGTGGACCACCTGGTTAAAACAAAGAGCAAAAATTAACTGGCTCAAGCACGGGGAGGAAGATTTAAAATTTCTTTACTCTAGGATTCATAGAAGGAGGGCTGTGAATTCTAGTACTATTGATTGTATCCTAACTTGCCCTTCCCAAGACCGGAATTCCAAAATTCAGGATATCATTAGCTATTTTAAGGCTCAGTTAAATCAGTCTAATTCAGCAACTGCTGACACTAGTCACATTCCGATTGGTACTGGACTTCCGTCCCACCTTGCTGAAGCCTTGATTAAGCCTTTTACCTATGAGGAAGTTAAAAATGTTGTGTTCGCTGGCCATTCTGACTCAGCACCAGGACCAGATGGCTACAAATTCTTTTTTTACAAAAATTGCTGGCACATTATTGGATACGAAGTATTCAGGGCTGTTCAATCATTTTTCTCTAAATGTTACCTACCCATTGGGTCTAAGGCCACTGCACTTGTCTTGATTACTAAGCACAATCATGCAAGTAGTATTGAGGACTTCAGACCTATTACATTGTGTAATGTTTTTTACAAAATTATTGCAAAAATTTTAGCTGATCGTATGAAGTTAGTCATGCCTACAATTATTAATAAGAGCCAAACTGCTTTTATTTCTAATAGACTGGCCACTGATAATCCTATTTTAGCCGGTGAAATCATGAAGTTGTTCATTAATTCTAGAAGAAGTGATTACTTCTGTGCTAAATTTGACGTTAGGAAGGCTTTTGATACGATTTCTAGGGAATTTTTTATCTCTAGAATGTCTCAAAAAGGTTTCTCAGACATGTTCATTAGATGGATTAAGGCTTGCATCTCTAATGTTAACTATTCCATCTGCTTGAACGGCTCGTTAGAAGGCTTTTTCCCCTCATCCACGTGCTTAAGGCAGGGTTGCCCTCTCAGCCCATATCTCTTCTGTATAATTATGGATAGTTTATCTTGTCTGCTTGATGAACAGACTAATCCGAGAGAATTCAAGGGTATTTCCTTGGGAGAATTTTATACTTCTCATATCCTATATGTTGGTGATCTTATTGTTTTTGGCGAGGCTAATAATCCCAATTTCTCCAGACTTATTAAAATTTTGGAAAATTTTTCCAATTGCTCTGGGCTCCAGCTTAATAGTAAAAAAAGTATTGTTTCCTTCTCTCAGCACACACCTAATGCTAATGACTTGGCCCAAATCCTGAGAATCTCCAATGTCTCAAACAAATTCATCTATCTTGGCATCCCTATTTCTTCTGAGAATATTAAAATGGCTGATTTCAAACCCCTTTTGGAAAAAATCAAGTACCTTCTCACTGGTTGGAAAGCAAATACTTTGTCCTTAGCCGGCAGAATGCAGTATATTAAATATACCATTTCAAATACTGTGGTGTATTGGGTTAGAGCTATTTTTATTCCTAATGCCATTATTAGAAGTATTAATAAGGCATGTGACATATTTCTTTATTTTGGGAACACTATTGGGAAAAGGCTGCATCTTATTTCATGGGAGAATACTTGTAAACATTTCAGTAAGGGTGGGCTTGGCATCCCCTCTTTGTTGGCTATGAGGTTTGCATATAATTGTGCTATCATTAGCAGAATGTATAATAATTCTAATCCTCTTTCAGCTTTTTTGTTAGCTCGTTACACTTCTCCTTGGAAAAATAATGTTACACTTCCAACCAAATTTTGGAAAGAAATCTGTGATACTGCCTCCCAGGTTAGAGAAAACTTTCTTTTCTCACCTCATTATTTTTGCAAGGCATCTATTAAATGGGATCACTGGTGAATGGGAGAAAAACTGTCTAATAGATTCCCTGAACTTTCTTTTATTAGTTTTTGCAAGGATAATGAAACTATAGATAGTTGGATGCATAGTGGGAATTGGTGCGTCCCTAACTTTCTTAGGGATGAAATAAAAAATTACAGTTATAACATTCCTCTAGCCGTGGAAAATCCTCTTAGCCTTAACTGGGATGGCAACACTAAGCACTCATACAAAGATTATTACAAGAAATTCTTTGAGTCTCATGAATCCGTGGACTGGTTTCAGTTTGTTTGGCATAAAAGAAATTCTCCTAGATACTCTATCTATACCTGGATGTCTCTTTTAGACAAGCTAAAAACAGCTAAGGTTTTAGCCTTGAGAGGCATTTATATTGATAATCCTAATTGTTATCTCTGTCAGGAATATACGGAATCCACGCGCCATTTTTTTTTTTTTTTGATTGTGAGTATTCCTACAAGATTCTTATTAGGGTTATTCCTACCTTGCAAAACTTTCTACTTAGACCCAATGTATCTCAAGCATTGGAATTTATTGGTGGTTTACCGGGTGAAAAAAAGGAGAAATCATACAGGCTCTTGTTATTCAATGCCACTATTTATCATATTTTGCGTGAAAGGAACAACAGAAGGTATAATGCTACGGCAAAATGCTTTTTCACTTTAGCAACTGATATTTTGAAAGATGTGAGAATAAAATCCTTGAAATGGAAGACATTAAAAGCCCGTACTCAGACACATTGACGGTGGTGGCCGTGATAATTTAGAAAGCTGGAGGTTTAAATTTCTCATCAGATTCTGGATGTGCTTTGGGAGGGCAGGTCTCTGCCGGTTAATTCGTGGGGTTTTTTATTAAGATTGGATTTTTCTGTCAGGCTTTGAAGAAACTTTTATTTAAGTCTGAACGATGAGGATAGTCTGACTTTGAATACTCTTGGATGGTCTTCGGGCAACCAGAGTATATGATTCTCTTTGTTAGCGCCAGTCTAACTGAGTTCTGAGCTTGTCAAAGGCAACTTGCTATCTGCTGAGTTTTTTGGATGTAATTCTAACCGACAAGTTTTTTCTGTTTAAAACTTTTTTTCTGTATTTCCTTTTGTTTTTCTTACTTTCCAGACTGCTCCTTTTTTACCACTGTTACTTTAATTTTATTCTTGAATAAAAGGCTCAGGCCAAATTTATCCCAAAAAAAAAGTCATATAGCATTCTTCATTTAAGTCACATAACTCTCTTTATTAAAGACATAACTCTTTCAGTTAAAGTCATGTAATTCTCATCCCCTTTTTCAAATCTATGTACTCATTCATTGTAGGAGGAGTTTGCACTTCTCTTCTACAAACTTCTCTCAAGAGAGACATTTCACTATCTTGGATGGGCGATATCTTATTTCATACTCCAATACCCTTCTATTTAGATAATGATTTGCATCCTTCTCTTCTCCACCTCTTTTCTCAAGAGAGACATTCCACTATTTTGAATAGGAGATATCCCCTTTTAAATTCTAGTGCCCCTCTCCTTATAAAATAATTTATCTTTTCCCCCTTCTCCTATACACTTCTCTCAAGAGAGGCATTCCCTTATATTGAATATGTGATATCCCCTTTCAAACCCTAGTGTCCCTCTTTGTAGAGAATGAGTTGCTCTTGCTCCCTTCTCTTCTCCATTTCTTCTCTCAAGAGAGACATTTTACTATCTTAAATAAGTGGTATCCCCTTTCAAGCTCTAATGTCTCTCTTTACAGAATGAGTTACTCTTGTCCCATATCTTATCCACTTTTTCTTTTAAGACAGTTATTTCACTGTCTTGAATATGCGGTAACCCCTTTCAAACTCTAGTATCCCTCTCCACAGATAACAAGTTGCTCTTTCCCCATTTTATGAAAATGGATTATTCATGTGAAGTTGTCAATGATACTTAAGATTTCTATCTTGATGGTAGAGCTTTGATCTGTATCATGAAATAAAATTAACTGATTCCTAAAATGGGAACATAACAGTTCCAAAATATCTACTTATATCGATATATATCAATTTCTTAAGGATTATCACAAATGCCCAAAAATTATTAAAAGTTTATTATATTAAAATATAATAATATATATCTTATGACAAAGACAAATTATGATTTGAACTTATAATGACTTCTAAAAAAAGTATTTGTCTATCTTACAGGTGTGCCTTCTTAGGGTTTTGAGTGAAGTCCTTATATGCAACTTTCCCTCATGGGATATTTCTAGTGAGAACCCTTCCCATTACCAGTTTTCCATATAGGTTATCTCATAGGCATATATCAGTAGGATTTTTTTATTATAGCGTTGTTCGATAACATTAACTTGTGTAAAAGATGTTAGGAGAAATCCAATAAAGTTGTTTGTCCTATCCAAAGTTATTTATTAGAGTGTTACTCAATGATATTAACTTGTGCAGAAAAGATCAAAAGAAATTTCTCTAGGATGTTTTGCTCATTCGAGATTATTTGTAAGAGTATTACTCGATGACATTAATCTGTGTAAAAGAGGTCAAATTAAACCTTCTAGGATCGATTATACCTTGATTGGGAGGGGACGAATGCTACTTGTGTCACAAATCAAAGGTGAATATCGATCTATCTTTAGATCATTACTATCTTTTCGAGGTTGAGACTATGACCTTGCCTGAGTAGAAGCCTTATTATGGATTTTATGGAGTTAGAGATTTACTTAAAGCATCCTTGTATTTGTTGGATGTTTAATGAATGGTGGTTTTTAGAAAGATTATCATGGAAGCACAAAATCTTGAAGAGACTTATTCGATAACATCTATATTTGATATTTTACCATAAATATTCCTTTGAGATTGTAAGCAAGATTACCCCTTGTCCAAATCTATTTTTTCCTCAAAATGGATGTAATAATGGATGATGATTGAAAGGAGATAGAACAATGTCAGTTTAATGTTGCAGTGAGTTTCCCCTAAATAATGGACTTCTTTTGAACATGATAATAATTCATGGTAAAGAGACTATCATACTACAATCATGCCCAGGACATTGATGTGAATAACCCTTTAAGGTTATAGTAAAGGTTGCCCCCAACTAAGAATTATTTCCCACAGGTGGAAAAAGCTATTAAATGCTCAATATAGAAAACCTGAAAAGAAAAAAAATCATGGGGTATGACCTAGATGAAAAATTCATGCACTATATATCAAAAGATACAAGAATCGTTCTTTCCACACATTTGAAAAAGAAGATGACTATTTTAGAATAAGATGTTTGATTTCTACTTATGGGGGTTAAGAGAAATCAATTGTCCAAAAATGGACAATTAACTCCTAAGAATAGGACTTGATTTTCCCGATAGAGATTATAAAAAGTAAGTGTCCACAAACAAGCAATTATCCAACAACAAAGTTAAATCTTATCAGAATTGTAGAGATGACGGCGATCAGTGACAAAGATTGTCAATGGCGATGGTGGTTGTTGATAACAATAGCTGGTGGTGGTCGTCAACATCGATAGCTAGAAAATACAAGAGAGTTCTCTAATCTCTTCTTTCTCCCTCGCCCTCATGTGGAAAACAAAGCTTTATTTATGAACATTTTGGGATGGATGTTTTAGTAATTTGAATTAGAATCCAAAACACTCATCGTACAGCTCATATCAATTCTTTTAATCTTGAAATGTTTTACTAGCGTTTAAACATCTTAATGATGTAGGAATTGAGTGATCTTGAACTTTGTAGATTAATCTCATCGAGCTGCTCGTTTTTACTATAAACATGTCAAATTTGGAGTTCAAATGATCATTATTTTAATTTCAAAAGTTTTCAATTCTAAAATTACCTCGAGATTCTTGTATGATTTTTCTAGAATCATATCATCTCTAAAGATCAACCAACCCATATTCTAATCAAACACCTCTCCCCATTAAAATTTAACCGTTGTAAGACAACTCTGTGACCGAAACAAACTAAAGCTTCGTTTGGGACGTTCTTACTGCTTCTTAAAGCAGTTTTTTAATATAAAAATTAATTTTTTTGTTCTAAAAAGATGCTTCAAGAAGCAGCAAGAAAGCCATCCCAAATGAAGCCTAAATTAATAAATTTGAGAAAATAAAATCAGCATCGCCTTTGTCATGTTCTCTAGAAACATAACGAAATTACCAAATTATAAAGACATCTGACTACTCGGCCTGCATGACTTGCTGCAACTTACTACATGTGCTGTTTACCACCTAATGGCAATGTCGTAATTCCTTTGGCATTTGCTGGCATATACTAATTCGAAGTTTGAAAGTTTAAACTTCTAACTACTTCAAGTAATTGTTGGAGTTTGTAAAACATAAATCTCATTGTAATATCTTTATTATATAATTATTCTTTAAACTCTATTTGGAAAGACTATCTTAATGTTTTATGAAGTAATTTTTCAATCAAAATTTTTTTGAATTATAAATTTTTATGCTAGAAAGTTGCTTCATAAAGCAGTAAGAAAGCTGTTCCAAATGAAACCTTAAGTTTCGTTTTAGACAGTTTTTTATTTACTTCTTAAAACAACTTTTTAGTATAAAAAAAAATATATAGTAAAAAATATTTTAAGAAGCAACAAAAAAGTCGTATCAGGCGAAGCCTGAATGAACTCAATAGGAAAGTTAACATTTTGAAATACATTTAATAATGTTTTCAATATCTTATGAACCATTTGGGATAGCTTTATGGCTACTTTGATTTTAAAGAGAAATCACAATTTCGTTTGTCTACAAATTTTTATTGCTTTTTAAAAATTTTGTAGTAAAAAATTATTTTTATCACTTTAATAATAAAATTATTTTCTTCATAGCAAATCGTCCCAAAGAGATCCTTAATGTTATAACACAATTTTCTTTCATTTCACATTAATATAAAATTAAATAATTATTTACATTTTAAACCTAAAAAAATACGAAAATATTTCAAAACTTGCAAGCATTGGACTTTTGCGAGAGACTTTTGCAATTTGCACTAATGAAATTCTTAAATAATAAAACATATATTATAGTCTATAAATAAGATGGCAGCCCGAATCACAATATTGTAATCGCCGGAGTTGTCGCGCCTCTCCTATATCCGTAGACGCTGCGACGCCGCAGCCGGCAGAAATGTGCCTGACGATCGTCAACCCCGGCGACGAATCCCTTTCGTTCTCCGGTGACGATTCCTCCTACGAATGGCGGCAGCAAGCCATCAACGGCGGGTCACTCCGCCATGTAGACCTCGAAACCGGATCCAACGGATGGGCTTCCCCTCCGGGCGACCTTTTCGCCCTCCGTGGCTCCCACTACTTCTCCCACAACCAAAAAACCCCCTCCGGAGACTGGCTCCTCCTCCCCGCCGGCGTCGACTGGCTCCGCTCCACTCACCGCCTCGACAACTTCCTCTCCCACCCAAATAATTCCATCGCCGCCTCCCTCCGCCGCGCCCAATCCCTCGGCCAATCCCTCAAATCCTTCATCATCGCCGTCAATCTTCAAATCCCCAGCCGCGAACACCACTCCGCCATCTTCTATTTCGCCGCCGACAATCCCATCCCGGCTGGATCAGTCCTCCACCAATTCATCCACGGTGACGACGCCTTCCGCAACTCGCGATTCAAGATCGTGAATCGGATCGTGAAGGGGCCGTGGATCTTCAAGGCGGCGATGGGAAACTACGGGGTTTGTATGTTGGGGAAGGCTCTGGCATGCAACTACCACAAGGGGGAGAACTACTTAGAAATCGATGTGGATATTGGGAGCTCGGCTGTGGCGAGCGCGGTGTTGAAGCTGACAATGGGGTACGTGACGGCGGTGACGATCGATATGGGGTTTTTGGTGGAGGCGCAGAGCGAGGAGGAGCTTCCCGAGAAGCTTATAGGGGCGGTGAGGATCGCGCAGATGGAGATTTCGGCGGCCAAGTATGTGGAACCGGTGAAGGGGCGTTAGCGTTTCAAACTTTGCTATAGTTGAGAAATTTTTTTATTTATTGTTTTTTTTTTTGAGATATTAAAAAAAAGAAATTGGTTGGGTAAAAATGATTAATTATCAAAATGGGCTGCACAGATTATTGATGATTGATGATGAAGAAAATAAAATCATTTATTTTATAGAAGAATTCAATTTACATAATTATTATTTGTCTCTAATTTAAAAAATGGTAATCAAATAAAATATTTTTAATTTGTTATATCAAATAATATTATATTTTTTTTGAATTAAGGATAATATTTAATAATATAAATTATATTTGATAAAGTTGTATGTTAAATTCTATTTATCTAAAAATCTCATTAAGTTTAAAGTTTTAAATAATACAATTTCTTTTATATATCCATAATTTTTAGAAATTATAATTCCTAGAAGATACATGGACTCAATTTACATAAAAGTCCATTAAGAAATCTAAAATGTAGTAGCTAATAAAAACGAAATCATAATAAGGTCCTCATTAATTAAGAAATATTTCCTTTACTTCAAAAGTCTAGTCAAGAGCTTCATGGAACTTCAACCAAGCAATATTGAACCAAGGATTTCTTCATGTCTTTCATAGCGTTTAACTTTCAAAAGATTTTAATGGCATCAATAGTAACATCAATATCTAACATTATCAATGTTGGCATCAGACGCTCATATCGCTAAGATTTAGGCTTCGTTTGGGACGGCTTTTTTATTGCTTTCTAAAACGGAGTTTTAGTACAAAAATAAAAAAAATTGTACTAAAACTCCGTTTTAGAAAGCAATAAAAAAGCCGTCCCAAACGAAGCCTAAATCTTAGCGATATGAGCGTCTGATGCCAACATTGATAATGTTAGATATTGATGTTACTATTGATGCCATTAAAATCTTTTGAAAGTTAAACGCTATGAAAGACATGAAGAAATCCTTGGTTCAATATTGCTTGGTTGAAGTTCCATGAAGCTCTTGACTAGACTTTTGAAGTAAAGGAAATATTTCTTAATTAATGAGGACCTTATTATGATTTCGTTTTTATTAGCTACAACATTTTAGATTTCTTAATGGACTTTTATGTAAATTGAGTCCATGTATCTTCTAGGAATTATAATTTCTAAAAATTATGGATATATAAAAGAAATTGTATTATTTAAAACTTTAAACTTAATGATATTTTTAGATAAATAGAACTCAAATATCTTTTGAGATTTTTATTTTTGAGATTTTTAAATGAGTAACAACTCCATACATTATAAGATTTTTAAATAAGGAAATATATATCTTCTAAAACTTATACTTTGTAAGAATTTTAAATAAGTAGAAAAATATGTATCTTTCGTAGAATAAAGCATTTATCATTAAATAAGTTCATTGATCATAATTAAGCATAATGATAATCTATAAAATTTATTTGAAAAAAAAAAATAATTATTTAGTTACCTATAAGAGATGATGAATATATTTGGGTGAGATAAAAAATCTTTTTGAAATTTAAATGAAATGAGGAGCTCAATTTCTTCTTTCAAATGAAGAAATCTTTCTATCAAATACCTTCTTAAATGATAAAAATAATAATATTGAGAATGGTCTCCATTGTTCATATTTGTGAAGGTTTTGACATCCTCATATGTTCAATATTTTGTGTCTTCATTAAAATGTAAGCCATATATATGTTTAATGTGGCATAACTAATTAACTCATGTTTTTCGAGACTTTTGAGTATGTATGATAGTCCTATAGCGATCGATGTGCTCATAACAAAGGATAGATAATTGATAACTTGAACCCCCCAATTAGTATAACATGTTGGAGAATTAAGTCAATTAGAGACAAATATTTCAAAAAATTGTGATGAGAAGTAAAATTATGTTTATCCTCTTAAATAATTCTATGGCACCATGAGAGTGCCACTAAAACAAGGCTTTCAACTTCACTAAGGTGGTAGGGTGATTATGGGATGATCGATCAATATAAGAAGAATGGGTTGAAGTGACATTGCCGAGGAAATTTTGGTGAGATTGCGGATAGGGCTGCAAGCAAACCAAACGTTCGACGAGCTACTCGTTGTTCGTTTCGATTAAAGCTCGTTTGTGATCGTTTAACTAACTAAACAAACAAACTTGAATAATATTTTAAATACTTGATTCTTAAATAAACAAACTTGAACACTAATGCGTTCGGCTCATTTATGTTCACGAAAACCATCATTTGAAGTTCGTGAACAAGCTCGACATTAAACTCGATAAAAAGCTCGATTCGTGTTCAAATTTGAACTCGTGAATTTAATGCTTTTTCATCCTGCGAATAAGATCCTTTAAGGATAAACCTAAGAGCTCTTCAACTGACTAGATTATGGCATCATTGATTGAGAGGCTGATTCTTTGATTAATGAGTGTTGGAATGGAGACTAAATTATGATGGATGTTATGCTTGCTATCCATTAGATAAATGTTTGTAAATTCATAGGATTATTTCATAGAAGTTTTCAAACTATTGTGTTGGAGTAGGGGTGTCAATATTTGACACGACTCGAAAATCCGACTCGAACCCGACCCGAAAATTTCATGTTAGGGTCAACCAGAACCCGAAACGGGTCGGGTTCGGGTTCAACATTTTCGACCTGTTTAAAAAATCGGGTCAGGTTTGGGTTAACCCTTTGACCCGAAATTGACCCGAAAACCCGATTTTGATCCGACAACCCGAGATTGACCCGAAAACCCGATTTTGATCCGACAACCCGAGATTGACCTGATTTTGACCTATTTTTGACTCGAAAAAGAGGATATTAACCCGTTTTTGACATGAAAACTAGCAATTTTTTGTTGGAAACGGATCATTCGGGTCATGTCGGGTTGACCCAGACCTGAAGCGGGTCGGGTTCGGGTCCAAAAAACCGACCCGTTTTCAAAAACGGGCCACGTTCGGGTTGACCTGAATAGTGCTGGGTAAATTTCGAGTTCCACCCGAACCCAAAATTGACACCCTTGTTGCAGCTTCTTATTTATGTATTGCACGAAGATCCACATAGGAAATAACAAAGTTACATATATGGGAAACTCAATAAGAAATAAAATACGAGAATTTGACAGAATCAACTATACGAGTAAAATTACAAAAATTTATGCTTTACATATGTAAATTGAAAAAATTTCAGTCTTATATATGTAAAACCCCCTAGCATCATTTGAATTCGGATTAAGACATCTTTGATGTAGATGAGCTAGTCCCATTAAATTGTTTGTTTCCACTATAAATTTGTTGAAATTAAAATTCAAATGATATGAACTTTAATTTCAAGTGTTTAAAATTCTAATATTATCTGAACATTCATATTTAATAAGTTGAATTTTCTCATTACATATCAAGCGAAATAATTTTAACCGCCAAATTTTGGTCAAATAAATAACAGTTTAATTCCATTTAATAACATTTTAATTATCTTTCAGCCCACCTCTTGGCTTATTTTTCCTTGTAATAGTTGACCAAAATAATTCAAATTTTGATGCAAGCATCTGTTAATAGAATTAAAAGTCATACCTGACGATTTCTTTTATTCTTTGATCATCCTATTTAAATTAGAAAGGTAGACTTGAAAATAGAAAAATTGCATATATTATTTGGAAAATTATGCATGATAGAGGTGTAAATGAGCTGAGCCAGCTCGAGTTTGACTCATCAACAAGCTCATAAGTCGAGTTTATCAAGCCACGAGTTCAAACTTGAGCTCTTTCGGGCTCAGCTCGAAAGCTTGTTAAGATGTTCGATTAATTTAAAATATATTTAGAAATTAATTTAAATTAATATTATATAAATAATTTAACATTTTTAAAAAATTGAAAAATATTTTTTTTTAAAAAATAAAATTTTTAATTTAAAACTCAGAAATCGAACTCAACAATCGAGTCAAGCTCGACCTTTCCAAATGATCTTGAATAACCAAGCTGACTTAGAGCCTATAATTTTTTAATTAGTCGAGCTCGAGTTGAATAAGAACAAGCACGAATCTTGAGGCATATTCAAGTTGGAAACTTTCAAAATTAAATTTGGGAACATCTGAATTCCAATTTCAGCAAACTTATAGTCAAATTGAACATCTCAAAGAGACGAACCAAATAACACCAAAATTGGTCCAACCCAGGCAGAAATGGGTCCGAATAGGGGGCCCGGACCACATTTGGAAGGGTTAAAACATTATTTGGATAATGAAATGATATCCAAATATGACATGCTTATAGTCAAATCGAGCGTCTCGGCGAGACGAATCCAAAGAGCCCAATATCTATGAATCAAACACAGTTAAGGCACTTAAACAGTTGAAACACTCTATATGATAGGGGGAATCAATACGAGCCATCCGATGGAGCACTCTGAATCTGCCCCGGATCTTCTCTAGATTTACGGGGTGTGCCACTCATTAAAATCTATAAATAGACCCCCACTCTCATAATAAGGGGGACCTTTGGCTGGAAATTTGAGAGAGCTCTGAAGCTTCAAGAGCTCTAGCACCACCGTCCGGCCGTCGTCTGCCGCCGGGCCTTCGCTCGGCCACCACCGACAGCCTGACTTCAGCCCAACCTTCGTCGGGACCACCGCCCACCAGCAGACCTTTGCCCGACCGTCACCCGTCGCCGGACTTCAGCCCGACCTTCGTCGGACCACTGCCCGGCCGCCGACCATCGTCGGACCACCGCCCGACCGCCGTTCACCTCCAGACCTTCGTCGGATCATTCCTTGTCGGCCAAACTTCTGTACAAAAGCTGTCAGATTTTCGTCAGACAGTCATCGGACCTTTGACTAGCTCTTCAAATTACTGTAATCTGACCACCTCTAAATCGAGGGACGGGTCAACCCTTGTAATTCACTCAAGTTTAGTGAAATCTTTTAACCTGGACGAGGCCCCGCGGTTTTTCCCTCTTCGGGTTTTCCACGTAAAAAAGATCGGATGTTTTGCTTCTCTCTTTCTGCTTGCGTGCTGGATCTTCGTACAACGCTAAGACGCTAAACTTTATTTTTCTCTACGTCGAGAATATTCCTAGACGCAACAAGAACTATATAAACTAATCTCGATTAAGTAGATACTCTACTCGACTTGACTCGTTTACCGCCCCAATGAAGAATACTGCATCTTCACCGTTCTCCACTCTAAAAGCGAAGAAAAGCAATTAGCCCAAATCACCGAGATGCTATGCGAAAAGTTTGTCGTCAAATACACCAAATATGCCGTTCACTCATGCACAAAGTCGACACTAGGTTGAACTACCATAGGCAACACCACCCATGCCATATGCAAACCTATTTAGTATTATGAAACAAGATCTCCTCATCAATGCACCATTCTAATACTATGCTGCCATATTGGTGGAAATTGTTGGTGATCATGTTGGCCAACATACACTAAAGCTTACATATATACAAGCTGAGTTTCACTAATATTTGTACAAGCTGCAAGTCCATTTCCATTATCATTAAGGTTATACTTACTAATTCTTCTTTGTTGTTAAATAATTTGTCACGCAGCTAATGGAGAGTAAATCAAGATGAAATTATGATGAGGTATCAAATATCTATCAGAACCATGCTGCTTAGAAAAGAACATACTTCAACATGATTGCTTTTTAAGAAAAAATCCATAAAGTAGCATTTTGTTTCAAGCACTTCTTCCCACTGATCAACTGGCTAATAGCAAACCAACATAAATTTATGGAACCAACTGAATTTCAAATTGTTGAAGATATTAAGGAAGCTGCGCTAGAGATGCAAATCTAGAATAAAACTAGATACTTATAAACTAAGCATACAAGTATTTGGCTAATTTTGGTCAAATAAATATCAGTTTAATTCCATTTAATGACATTTTAATAATCTTTCAGCCCACCTCTTGGCTTATTTTTCCTTGTAATAGTTGACCAAAATATTTCAAATTTTGATGCAAACATATGTTAATAGAATTAAGAGTCATACCTGACGATTTCTTTTATTCTATGGTCAATCTGTTCAAATTAGAAAGGTAGACTTGTAGACTTGAAAATAGAAAAAATGCATATATTATCTGAAATATTACTTTTGAACGAAAGATTTTTTTCCTTCAAATGTATGAAAAATGATTATTTATCTTATTTATAAAACAAATTATTGTTGTATTTTTATTATTTATTGAGAAACTTAAAACTATATATATATATATAACATTTATTCATACTTCCTAGGTAAATCCAATTACATTTACATTCAAATCAAACACTAAAAATAAAATTTTTAAGCAAAAAAAAATTACCTTCCGGCTTCCACCCAATTCTTGCAAGACAAACAAAGCCACAGAGTTTGGTTTCAATGTAATTTATATTTAACTGAATTTCATTCGGAAATATTGGCACATTTTCATTAACTGACAGTCATGACAGTCATACCTCTGTTACTATTCTTGGAAAGCCAAAGTTTCGAGAACAAAAATCTGGTAGCAGAAAGCATATTTAAGCAAACCAGTTCCTCAATCGGACATCTCCAGCAAATTTTGCTTCACAAGCATTTGATCTCTTGAACATTTCTACCCAGATATTTCAATGTCTCATAGATATCTTCTGCTCGTTGATGCGAGTAATCTGCAGCAACAAAAAAGGAAAATCCCCCCTTCTCTTCTATGCAACTCCAACCAGGTCTACCCTTGAACTCTATTTCCTTAATGTTCTTCCAAATTCCTTCAGCTTTAGCCCATTGGTCTCCACCAGCTTGCATGTTACTCAAAATAATATGGTAACCCACATTATCTGGTTCCAATTCGAACATTCTTTGAGCAACACATTCTCCAATTTTAATATTTCCATGTACTCTACATGAAGCAAGAAGAGCTCCCCAAATCCGCCAATCAGGCTTCACATCCATGGAATGAATCAAATTTAAGGCTTCAGTAAGCTTTCCGGCTCGAGCAAGAAGGTCTACCATGCAAGTGTAATGGCTTAGATCTGCCTTTATTCCAAAATTTTCAGTCATAGAAGTGAAAACCTGACAACCTTCATATAGAAGACCAGAGTGACTGCAAGAGGATAACAAACTAAGGAATGTAATGCTGTTTGGGCTGACTCCAGCTTCCTGCATTTGGTGGAACAGCTTTATAGCTTCTAATCCCATTCCATGGATGGCATAGCTTTCCATCATCGAGCTCCAAGTCACGATATCTCTGTATACCATATTATCGAAACACCTCCGCGCACAAGTGATATTACCACATTTAGCATACATGTTAAGAATAGATGTTTCAAGCCTTTCTGCTTCTGATTCAGCACTTAACTGATGTCTTACCAGGTACCCATGGATTACTTTTCCTAGCAGCAGGGCACCCAAGTGAGTATATGCAGTAACCAAGCACCTCATAGCTTCAGCATTTGGCTCAAACCCCAAATTTTGCATTTTCTGAAATAAGCTGATAACCTGTATGAATTGCCCACTTTGTACCAATGCCCACATCATAACTATCCATGGGGTGCTGCAATTGAGTTTGCCAACTTCTTCAAGCAATGAAAAAGAAGATGCGAAATCTGCACACTGGGCATAGAAGTCCATGAAAGAAGCTTGAAGAACCATGTCAATCTGTCCACGCTTTACTGCATAGCAATGAATCTGCTGGCCCATCCGATGTTTTCTGCACTTGCTCAATGCCGAGATGACGAGAGTCAGTGTCTCCGGACTAGGATACAATTCAGCCATCATTCTCTGAAAGAATTCAACTACTTTGAAGAAATCCCCAGCTGAAAAATATGCCAACATGAGAATATTCCATGAAACAAAACTCCTTTCCTCCATAAAATGAAAGAGCTTCTCTGCCTCCTCGAAACAATCCATCTTGCTATATGCCGTCAAAATAGAATTTTGGACCAACTCTTGGCTCCCAAACCCTCTCTTGATTGCAAAACCATGAAGTTGCCTCCCACCATCTACAATTTTTTCAACTTTAAATGCTCGAATAACGACTGCCAATGTCACAGAATTGGGCTCAATCCCAGAAGTTCTCATCTCGTGGAACAGTCTAAAGGATTCTAAGATGTCTCCACTCTGAATATAACCAGAGATCATAGTGGTCCAAGAGACCACATCTCTATC
This sequence comes from Dendrobium catenatum, assembly GCF_001605985.2. Classification (NCBI taxonomy): domain Eukaryota; kingdom Viridiplantae; phylum Streptophyta; class Magnoliopsida; order Asparagales; family Orchidaceae; genus Dendrobium; species Dendrobium catenatum. Next base: position 2,109,837 of record NW_021318852.1, read on the forward strand.
ACGCATTTCATCAAACATGTTGCGAGCATATACAATATCCTTACATCTACCATACAAACCAATCAAGGAGTTGCGGAAATATCCATCACCGCTGAAACCCAGACGGATGCCAAGAGAGTGGATTTCCTTTGTGAGGCCGGAGCGGCCAGGGAGGGCAGAAACAGCTCGGGCGACAAGAGGGAAAGTGAAATGATCGGGTCGGCCGCCACCTGCCAGCATTGAGGAGAATAGAGAGAGAGCGCATTCGAAGAAACCTGCATCGATTCGAGCTTTTAAGGTAGAATTCCACTGGAAGACGTTGGTAAAATATGTATAGTTTCGGAACTGATGACAATGTGTCCAAAGAGGAGATGTTTGGGTTGTTAGGTAATGGGAGGGAAGTAAAGAGAGAGGGGAAGTGGGAGAATGGGATCGAGGAAGAAGGGGGATGCGTGCTGTGAGAGGATTTGCGGAAGGAAAACCACGTAGGGTTGGAATCGTCGAACTGGAGAAGAGAGAAGGCGGAAAGTTTTCTGCTTTCTGTAGGTGCTTTGCATGCAAACTCATAGAACATCATCACTTCACACAGCCTAAATAGAGCAAAACCCGTGAGCGGGCTCGGCGTCGGCTGCTAATGAGTGGGCTCAACAAACTAATATGGCAAATTTGAGCTACTCCCAATTTAACCTATTAGTTTATGAGCCAACTCATTTAAAATAAATTAATATAGCACACTTTCAAAATTTATTAGCATTTGAAAATAATATTTCAATTCACTTTATAAAGTAATTCTTTCTTAGTTATATTTTAATTTTTCATTGATTTTATCATTTTATTATATTAAGTATTTAAATCATAATAATGTTCTCTTTTTCATAATAAATGAGCGGGTTTGTGAGCCGATCTAAACTCGTAAAATTAAGCTCAAGTTCTAGCTCAAACTCGATCAATTAATCAAGCTCAAGTTCAAGCCTAGCTCAACTCGACTTGTTTACATTGGTATCAGTATATGTTGATACAATAGTGATTATTTATAGGCAGTAGAAAAAAATGATAAAGGAAAATGTAATTTTTAAAAAAATCATGTTTACATCTCAAAACATTCAGGGTGCTAGGTTAGAGAGTTTGTTATCTTAGTATTTATAAGAAGATCCAATTCAAACACAGATAAAAGAGTACATTATTTGTAAGAGATAATAGAGTATTTATGTGAAAAATCCGAAAAAGCAAAAAACTATTGGATATAGTCAAGTTAAAATGATTATATTATTACTTTTTATTGGCAATAAATAATGGCCTTTTTTAGGGAATACATTGATTCAATATAGTAAAAAAAACATGCAATAAACCATACTACGTATTTGAAGTTGTAGATCAGAAACAAAAATGTCAAGCCTAAATCCTGATATTGACATCAAAAGTTAGAATTAGTGTTGATACAGTACATCGATCTTATAAATGATAGTTTGATTAACATTAGTAGCAATGGTAGGTGATACTGGGCCAAACGATAGTTTGAAGGTTCATAGTTAGGTGACGATGGTCGAAGAATTATAGTTGGGTGAAGGTGGGCGTAGGATTGTAGTTAGATGCCCGTGGTCAGAGAACCATAGCCAGACGATAGCAGTTCGATGACCATAATTGGGCCACAATGATCGAAGGACAATAGTGGGTGATTAAAGTCAAGGACTATAGTCAAGTGACCGTATTAAAAGAATTTAATTGAGTAGTAGTGTTTGGAGGACCATAATAGAGTGGCGGTGGTCAGAGGATCATAATCCAGCAATGATAGTTGGAGAATCATAGTGGGATGACAATGGTCAATTAATAGTTATCAGGTAGTTGTGAACTTGTGATCAAAATATCATAGTCATGCAATTGTGATCGAAGGACCGCAATCGAGTGACAGTGATCGAAGAACTATAATCAAGTTATAATAATTAAAGAATCATGATTAAGTGATATAGATCAAAGAGTTGTAGTGAGGGGATGGTGGTCGAATGGCTTTGATCGGATGATGGTGGTTGGAGTGTCATAGTTGAACAATTGTGATAAAATGGTTGTAGTTAGGTGATGGTCCAATGACGGAAATACAACAATAGTTCCATGGTAATTGTTGACCTCATTATTCGAGGTCAATTTCCACGGAATCGACTCTAACATCTAGGTCTTCGTAGCCTAGTGTAGACGTCGCCCATAGGATTTCTCTTAGGTGGATACCCATTGACGTAGCGTCGACTCGAACCTACCATTCAATTCGAATCAAAATCAATTCAATCCAATTTCAATTCAACTCCAAAATGAACTCAAATCAGGCTCGATTTTTTATTCGTCGATGTCGATCGACTCAATCTAATTTATTTTCGATCAAATTAATATATCGTTGGGCTCAAATCAATTCATCAATTAAATCCCGAATTCTATCTAATAATTTTTTTTTATTTTGATCAAATCCTACCCAATTCCTAAATCCTAACCGTTGATTTTAATTAAAATTAGAAGGATAATCTGTAGTTAAGGCTGATCCAAACTCCCAATCCCACGATCACCGTCTCCTCTCTCTATTCGCACACACACAACCGAACTCCTCCTCCCATGACCTCATTCACACAAAGCCCTTTCTTCCGAAATCCTCAAGGAAGAAACGAATCCCCCAACCCTTTCGCTCAGTTCGCACACCCCTGAAACCGAAACCCCCCAAGTCGTCACTCTCTCTCTCTCTCTCGCCCAGAACAGTTCGCACTACCCAGCACGATCTCCCCTGCAGTTCGAAACTGCTCCATCCCGTCGCCTCTCCAATCGCACGAAGCCCATAACTCCCACACTGTTGCACTCTCTCAAAAATCGCACAAACCTACTTCCTCTCTCCCCTTCAACCTGTAAAGTCCAGTCCATCTCCTCTTCATTCGCAGATATAGAACCGAACCTCTCTCCGGATCTCTCTCTTGCACGAGAAAACCAGAACTGAAATCCATCCCAGTTGGCAACTCTTAGCTTCTCTCGGATCTAAGCGTGAGAAACCTAGGCGAAAATCTCCCCTCTCTCGTTCCATTGTCCGAGCACGACGATCCACTACCTTAGCCGCCACCGACTACGCCGACCCGGCCATTCCAAATTTAGGTAATCTCCTTTCTTTTATCCTTCTTCCTCTTCCTTCATTTCTTCTTCTCAACCTTCTTCCTCCTTTCTATATTACATTTTATTCATATCCTCCTCTATGAATTTTTCATAAAATGAAAATGAGATATGCCTTGATTATTTTCTCTAAAGTAAATTAGAAAAAATAAGTTTTATTTCTTGTTAAATTAAAACAGTAATTCGATCTACATTTCCTCCCCCTAAGATGTGTTTTATATAGTTCAAAATTCTGATAGGATTAATAAAATAGCGTATGGATCATCTCCTCTTAATTTAAATAATCCTATTTTAACACAAATAATTTTGGGTTGAGGAGTTTGATGGATGTATTGTCTTACTTTGTTTATTTTAATGGTCACATTATTTTCCAATACTTGTAATAATCTCTTTTTGACAGCAAGAGAAGGAATGAAAGTTGGAATGATTATTTTCTTACTTATAGTTTAGTTGGTCTTCATACAAAATTTCTTAGACTTGTTCGAGCTTTGCCGATGATTAATTTCAAAATCTATTTTCTAATATTTTTTTTTATTTATGTATTCTCTTTGGTGGCGGAGCAAGTAATGAATATTGGCCAAATTTTCGGAAGCAGCACGGTTGATGCCGTTATTAGGAGAAGCAGCGTGGTATCTAAACAATTTGAGAAGCAGCAACTACGCCATAAACATTGGCGTTTTTAAAGAATACAATGTAATTAAAAGCGTATTCTGAAGAGTACGCGTAATCGTTTGGCGTATTCTATAGAATGCGCGTAACAATTCCGCGTATTCTATAGAATGCGTGTAATTGTTCCGCGCATTCTATAGAATGCGCCGAAACATCTGGCGTAATTCATAGAATGCGCTTATATAGCTGGCGCATTCTATTGTTTTTTTCTTGGCGCCTGTCGTTTCCCCGACCAGATCCGAAAATTCCGCACTGATTTCGCACATTCAGTGCATGGCGGTGGTTGATTGTTGGTTTGGTGGCATTCAGTGTGGTGGAGTGATTGAGGTGGTTGGGGAGATAATCAGAAATGACTATAAAAGCCGGGGAGTGTTGTGGAGAAGGCACCGCATTAGCTCTTCACTTATTCTCCAGAGAGGAAGAGAAGGTTAGTTCTTTACTTTTTGTTTAATTGTATTTTATTGAATAGTTTGCAGAGTTTATAGTTTATATAATGTTCATGTGTTTTGACAGAAAAATTTTGTATTCGTAATTTGTTAATTTTTTCTGTTGTTGAATCATTTTGTGAGTTTTTTTGTATGTTCGTTGTGGGGCTTGCTGAGTTAAATATTTTGTTTATTATTTGAAGTTGGTAATGTATGGTCGGAGAGCTTATTTTGGGAGACACGTTTATATATTTTCTTCATGGTTTTATTGTTTTTGTTAGATAGATTATGATATATTTATTGGAAATTGCTTAGCCTTGACTCTCCCTTGATCGACTGTTTTACAAAAATTAAGAAGGAAAATAAAGATGGTGGAGATTGGTTTAAAAAACATTAAAAAGCATTAAAAAGCGAAGAGCTTTGAATTCGACTTGGTGTAAAAGCATTAAAAAGTGTTTAGTATTTGAAAATTTGTACTTTGAAAACATTTAAGTAAAACAGTTTTAGAGAAGAATGATCTCCTAAAATATTAGTTTATTTTTTGTAATTTAAAAATAGTTATTATTTTTACTTAAAACAATTCATGGTGAAGCGCATGCACTTGTTTTTTAGAATAATTTTTACAAAAGTTAAAGAAAAGACTCATGTTTTTCGAAAGAGGTATTTAGTAGTTTTCTCATTTTTTTTTATTAAAATTTGGCCTAATATATAAGTTTATTTGCATTATTAGGCTAATTATTATTATTTAAATAGCTGAATATAATCACTAAACATTTTAATATATTTTTTAAAAAATCCTAAGAATATAAAGGCTTGCCATAGCTTTCAAGCAAATACGAATTGTTGTGCGTAAGTAACAAAGAAGGATCCAAAAGAACAGTTTTGATTAATGTAGTAATTGCAAGTAATTTTAGTAACGAGAGGAAACCTAACTTCATGGTTCAAATTTTTTTTTTAAATAAATGTTAGTGTTAAGAAAGAGTATTGATTTAGATTATTTTTCTTTGTACAGAAAAACTATTTAGATAAGTCTTTAATTAACTATATTTTTTTTGAAAAAATATAAGTCTTTAATTAACTAAAATGATTTAGATAAGTCTATAAATATAAGTCTTTAATTAACTAAAATGATTTAGATAAGTCTTTAAGTCTTTAAGAAAAAAAGATAAGTCTTTAAATATAAGTCTTTAAGAAAAAATATTTTCTTTGAATATAAGTCTTTAATTAACTAAAATGATTTAGATAAGTCTTTAAAAAAATTGTATAATTAACTTAAAATAAGAATGTCATATTAAAAATATTCTTTTAATTAACTATATTTCTTTTAGATTAGTTTTTAACAGTAAATATCTAATGCAATTAAAAATGATTATTTTAATTAACTATATTTCTTTTAGATTATCAGAATGCAAGCTCATTTTTTGCAAAGCACCAGTGTACTATATCTGTTAAGTTAATTTAATAAATGTTAGATTATGTTAGTGATGGTTTCCGTCGGTTGTAAGTTTATATAAAAATTTAAGATAGTAAGATATATTTTTCTGATATTTAACTTAGTTTGTAATAACATTAATATTTGTATTTTTTGTTCATGAAATTAAAAATAAATAAGTTAATTCACATGAAAATTTTTTATGCGAATAGTTAGAAAATAAATTTTATTATAGCGTAATTTTTGACATAGGTTCTTAATATATTAAATAACGTGGAAAGAATTTTTTCGTAAGAAAAAATTATTTGTAAAAAGAATGTGCTCAATTGAAGGGATAATTCTGAAAAATTTCTATCAAGGAAAAAGACTTTTTTTTTAAATATATTCGTCAACAAAAAATTTAGATCTTTAAGGTATAATAATTTGGTAATAAATGCACTTTATGATGATGAACAAGTATTTATTAATTAAATTATAAGTAGTCATGACTTATATGGGTCGGTTGGGAGGACATTTAGAGTAGTCTTAATTTGCGACAATTTTCGTATTACTTCGTCAAGAAAATCGTTAGCGTTTAGCTTTATATTCTAATTTTTTTTTTGATATGAAAGCAATTAAAAGTTCTTACGATCCTATAAATAATGGGAAATAATTTTTTTTTTGTGAATAAAAGTAATTTGAAGATGTAAAAAAGTTTGTTTGGTTGATTTTTAATGTAAAAGCAATTAAAAGTTGACATAATAATTTTTTTTTATTTTATGGCATAATAGATTAACAGAAACTAAAAATTTGTTATCCAGATCTTATAATTAAAATGGAATGTTCTAATTAGTGTTGAACATTAATATTTTTTGAAAACATCATTTGATTATTGTAATCAAATCATAACAAAATTGAAGATGATATTAGAATATAAATAGTTTATGTCATAAGTAACCTCAAAATATATTTAAATATTTTTTGACTTTTACTAATTAAAGAGGTATAATAAATACAATTCTTATGAACATAATTAGTTTTAAAGATATCCAAGGACCTTTAAAATTTATTGACATATAAGTAGGGCAATGTTTAAGACAATTTGAACTTTATATTATCAGCAAAATATTTACATAAGTTTCTCTTATCTTCTTAGTATGTCTCGGTTGTTGCTATATTTTGATAGTGAGTTACGTATTTCGGGCGAGTTCACACCAGCTTATATTGGCGGAAGAAATAGATCGCTTCTCATCGATGGAATAATTACTCTTGAAATGTTAAAATTAAGGATTATGCGTGTACTAAGGATAAATTTAACAACAAACACTATTACCCTCACATGTCGTATTCGAGATAATGGTGGAATTTCTACGACCAATGTCTTCGATGATGAGGTATGTGAGTACATGTTGAAGGAGGCAAGAACACATACTGTCGTTATATATGTGGAGGTTGAGCAAACAAGTGATGCTCAAGCTGATGGCCCATCAGCTCAAGCTTACATGTGAGGGTAATAGTGATACATCTTCCCGAGCAAACAAGGTTGAGATAACAAATGCAGCCTCCAGTACGTACACTTGTTTGAGACCACAACTTTATCATGTCCCTTGCGTTCATGTCGTTGCAGTAGCTGGAGCTAGGCGGTGGGATCATAATGCATTTGTATCACCAATTTTTACGATTGAGAACTACATCGCTACGTACTCACAATTATTTCATGTCTTCCCCCCGAAAGACATATGGCCCGCCTTTAATGAAGAGCATGGATTAATTTCTTTACTGGCTCCAACTTTTAGACGTCGTGCTGGTCGACCACGAATGAATAGGTTTTGTAACACGATGGATGAGCCGTCGAGTAGTTCAAATAAATCTTGTGGATTTTGCAAACAAACAGGTCACAATAGATCAACTTGTTCGCATAATCCTTCCTCATCAAGGTAATCTTTAATTATAACATATTGTGCTTTTTAAAAATTTACCGACAATAAAAATATGAAATTTATTGATTTTATTTTTACTAGGTATGGCCGACAGATCTAGACGTGCGCGTTCAGGCCGACGCTCATCTCATCGGACTGCCGATGAAAATGTCCCAAGAGAACTTAGTATTGCATCACTGGGGGAGTCTCACAGGGCGCGCGATCCTGATCATGTATATTAACTAAATAACTTTCATTATTTATTAGTTATGTCATGCATAAATATCATTTTAATTTTAATTAATTTGAAATTTTCAGGCATCTCCTTTGGTATCGTCAACTCATATGCGAATGGCTAGGGAATGGCCAATTGAGTGCCCACGGATGATTTACGTATTGACTAACCTGGGATTTCAAAATCTCAAGCATTTGCAGTTTATTAGGTTGGATCACAACCTAATTCAGGCACTGGTGGAGAGATGGTGCCCATTAACAAACACATTTCATTTAACAATCGGCGAGATGACTATCACATTGCTTTAGTAGGATGTCAATGGGTGGTGCCGTTCTTGCACATCTTTATAGGGAGCTGTGTTATGCGACAAGACCAACGAGGACATATATAGCCGGATGTGTGGCACTACTGCAAGTTTGGTCCTGGGAACGATTGTACATTGGTAGACCGACACTGCGAGTCCCTCAGATTATTGACTTAGCCGGCCGTCCATTAGGTTGCAGGTTCGTATGCTTTAGTTAATAAAAGATATTTTGTTATTTTAATACTAATGGTATGTACACATTTATAGGTGGGCTGAAGATAGGATACGTGAGCTACCTGCAGGGAATACAATGACGTATAGAGATGAGTTTGATGGGTTGCGTATGAATCAGGTATAATAAAAGTCTTATTATTTAAATAATATATTTTTGCTCAAAAATTATAACATAATTTCTGTCACATATTTCTAGGTTATCATGACTCCATATACCCAAACAGTTCTAGCTGCTCATCCATTACAGTATCATGATGGAGAAGAGATTTGGAGGGCATGAGTACCGCTTATTAGTTGGAAATGTGTAGAATGGCACCTTCCAGATCGGGTTGTAAGACAGTTTTCAGGTTTACCAACCACTGAAATTGAACCCATGGATCCATCATTCAGGCGCATTGATGGTCGGGGTCGAGCAGATCAAGATTGGACAGTACAGTACCGTGACTACCTCCAAATCTGGGAGGACAGAAGGGCTTACGTGGTACCCATCACTCCAGTAACAGGGACAGGCAACCGAGAAGTTGGAGCTTATCTACGGTGGTATAGATCTTGGGCATCTATCTACCTGTTACAACCTCAAATTGAGCCTCCAGAGACCTTCTTTCCTCGATCACCTAGCGAGAGATTAGTGGTACGTATTGAATTGCTACGTAAAATTTATTACTTTTTTTACAAGACCTTTAAAAAATATGTATTTTTTTAGGCGGATTACTATATACGATCATCTGCGATACTTGAGCCACTAGCCGGGGGTGGGGGGCAAAATGCTAGTTCATTGCAGATGGCTATAGATCAGGTTGCTGAATTGTCTGCCCGAGTTCAACAATCAGTTTATATCGACTACACTACCTTCGATACATCCACGGAGGTAGAGCAACAAAGGAGAGAACATACGGAGACTTCTCATGGCCAGCAGCATAGTAGACGATCTGTTTTAGATGCTCCTGTTAGGTCGATGGGAAGTAGGCACCGACGGAATGTTGTGCCGGACCCGCATCGGCATTCCGTTCATACACCATCCATGGCCTACGATTACATGGGAGCAGGTACTTCAGCCCCACATTGGAGCCCGCACGTTCGACAGTCTACTCAACCAGGACAAATTTATTATGACAGACAATACGACCAAACCAGTGGACAATCATTATTTCCAATGGCCATTCCACACTGGATGTCATCAGTAGGATTACCGTCATCCCCAGCGCAGCAGGACATTATGTTAACGGGAGGTTATCCTACGGAACCAGGTACACAACTTTCACAGCAACGTGTTGAGGTTGAGCAGGAGGAGACTGAGGTTTTAGAGGAGCCACAATTATAGAGGAGAAGACGAAGGGCACCAAATAGATTTATTCCAGGGAGTGGGGCACTGCCTAGGCATCGATAGTATGAGATTTGAGATATATTGTTGTGCTGATCTTTGGGATATGACTACCTGTTATAAAATTTTCTTCATATTATGAAATCTTCTTATTAAATTGCTCGATAACTCATATCTAGTAGTTAAAAGAATTTTGTTTTTGCACGTACTCAATTTTGTTTCTTCCTTATTTTGTATTAAATAATAAAGGTAAAATCTACAAATCTCAAGGACAGTTCCAAAAAATTTCATTTCAGCATCAGTAATCAAGAATGTACTCCAACAATTCCGAGGCTAGCAGCACTACATAAATCAAAGAATGGATTACGGAGGGTACCATACGAGTGCGTGAAAGCTTATCTTATCCTGTCGATGAGGACCTAGAGGCTAGGGTTTCATCAAATGAACTATTCAGGTGTATTATCCATACTTGGGATGAAAATGACGATTCCTTACTGTGGTACTTACATGATGATACGATGAAAGAGAAGAAATATAGAGGTAATAATGCACGTCGAGAGTTAGGCTGAAAATGTATACAAGAAAACTTTCCCATTTTTAAGCTCCACCTTGTGGCAAAAGATTTCCTGAAATATAGAATTCTAGAACTTTGTCGGCATAAAAATGATGACATTGAACCCGGTTTGGGAAGGTCTATGATGGATATAGATAATTGTATTTTATACTCTGAATGGACGCCTCACCATGATAAGCACATATTAGATTCTTATAAACAGTTGATGCAAGCTTCTAAACACCCTAAAGCTAAGGATTTTCTTAATGGAGAAGATTGGCAGCAATTACAACAACAATTCCAGATCGACTTCAATTGTTATCCTACACAAACGCAGCTCCAAACTCGTCTATGATATCTTCTTAATAACATGAAGCAGTAACTTCAGCGTTACTCCTATCACCGTGCATTAAAATTGTCTTTTATGTTGTTATTTACTTTCTTATTCGAACATAAATTTTAAATGTATTTCATGTTGTTATGTTGATGATTAATATTCATGTTCGTAATTGATGCTTAACTTGTAATTTGTTATATTAATTTCGCTCGTGTTCTTCAAATCTTTTATTTAAAATAATTCATTTAATATTATTATCCTAATGACAAACTAAATTGCATATGCTAAATATTCAGCTAGAAATGTCATCATCATCAAGGAGCTTATAAATAAAGCGCTCACCATCAAGGGATTTCCTTCATATTATTCCAAGGAAGAAGTTGATCTATGATGGTACTATTCGATTGACAGAATGTATGTCGTATCCCATAGATGAATTCTTGGAGGAGAAATCACGATCAAATGAATTTTTTCGATGTTGTCTGCATGAATGGTCTTGGTATGAAGACGATAGTTTATGGGATACATATCATGAAGTTATCAAATGTCGTCATCCCATGTATGTGGATGGAGAAACTATTACTGATTTGGGCTGGCAATTTGTACGACAAAGGTTTAAAGATCATAATGGTCATTTTGCTCCTATAAGTATTCTTAAGACAAGAATTAGTGAAATCACAAAAGAAAAGGATGGTTCTGTTGTGGTTAATGTTGAGAATCCAATAACTGATGTGCAACATTGTATTCTTTACAAAGAGTGACATACTTATCAAGATGCATTTCTATCAGAAAAATATCAAGAGTTGAATATTATAGATGGTAAAAAGAAGAAGTTCTTAAATATCAAAGATTGGCTTCTCATCCAAAAGCAGTTCACAGAAAAATTCTTATGTTGTCCTACATTAACCCAAATCCAAGCTCGTATGCGCATTGTACTAAGCCACTCGTAATTATAATTTCTTTACCTTTCTTCTAATTCTAATGATATGTATTTCATTCTATTACTGAACTTATCATGTATTTTCATTAACTTCTGTTAATTACTCTTCGCACTATTCCCAATCCAATCTTTCTATGAAGAAGAAGAAGATGAATAAATATTTATTAGTCCAAATATTCAATACTTTGTCATAATTTCATACATAATTATTTTTAATATAGCTTCTAAAAATAAATTGACGTTCAAATGATGTTAATAACAATTTAAATATAAATACACAAGTTTTATAATTTAATCTTATTTTTAAAACTAAATTTTAAATCATATTCACCTTATTTTTAAAATAACTTTTTAAACTTATTTTAATAACTATTTCACCTTTTTTCTCATTTTTCATTAAGTAAATCACATAATTTACCTAACTTTAAAATTTATTTTAAAGTATATTGATATTAAGGTACATTTTCTTCGTAATTAATAACCATATTAACTATAATTAATTAGTAAAAGTTAAAAAGAAAAAAAATTTAATGAAAATAATTAATCCAATTTTAAATCAATTTTACCTTATTTTCAATTTTACATCACATATAACTTTTAAATATAATTATTTTTAATATAACTTTTAAATATAAAAAATTTAATACACCTCCCTCTACGGCTAAATATTTTAAAAATATATCTAATTCCTACATACAAAATAAAAACGCATTGTCCTAAAGTGACTTCTTCTCATTTGACAAACAAAAAATTTTTCATTTGGCAATCATAACTTAGAACAGTTCAATGATTACGTCAATGCACAAATTAACACAGTTGCATCACGAAACAACGCGGCAGTTGGAACAGTGCAACGATTCAAAGAATTCACTAAACTGTTCAGCACATTCAAGAATGCGCTGAACAGTTTAGCGCATTCTTTGAATGCACGTTCTTAAGTAGCGCATTCAATGACTGTGCCAAAAGGATCCGCGTTTTTGCTCTTTTTAAAATTGTTTCCTGATTAAGCTTTTTCCCCTAAAAACGACTGCAACCGTGCTTGTTCTGAAAATTTGGCCAATGAATATTATGCTTGTGTTTTTAGCTTTTCGAGAGTCATGATAGTAAATTGATAAAGTTTGTTGTCTTTATTTAGAATCGGGTTCAAGTTACATAATATTTGCACTGGAATTATGCTTCCCTTGCATTTATTAGAGTTTCTTCGCCAAGTTTAGCGGTGAAGTGTATGTTGGAAAGGTAAAATGTATGAAAATGAAAAGTAAAGGTTAAAATAAAGTGTGTATATGTGATAAGTAATTGGAATATGTGTGTCGAAAAGTTAAATGTATGTGTTAAAAGGTGAGAATTGTATTTATTTTGGAAAAGTGGAAGTGTATACTAGAAGAGTATTGTGTAAGACAAGTAGAAGTAAAGTATTTGATTTTGTGGTAAGTGTATATTTTCGAAATTGGAATTTGTGTGTGTTTTGTAAATGGAAAAGTGTGTGATCTTGAAAGATGAATATTGTGTGTTTTGGAAAGGTAGAATTGTGTATGTAAGAAGTGAAGTGTGTGCGTGTATATTTGGAAAATGAGATATTTTTGAAAGTGTTAGAAAATATTTGGATTTTGAAAGATTGAAATTCGTAAGGATTGAAAAGTGAAACTTGTATATTTTGGAAAGGTGGAAATTGTACATGTGAAAAGCAAGGATAAAGTGTGTATGTGAATAGTGAGGTGAAATATGTAAAAAAGGATAAGTATTTTTGTAGTAGAAAAGTGAAAGGTGTTTTGTTTAAATGAAAGTTTAGTGTGTACTTTAAGAAGTGATAATGTGATTTAGAAAAGTGAAAGGTATGAATTGTAAAAGTGGAGTGTATATATAGAAAGACATTTCGTAGTGGAGAATGTGGAGTGTGAATTTTGGAAGTGTGTGAGTTTTGAAAAAGCAAACGTAGAATTTGTGTGAGTTTTTGAAAGAGTGAAAGTATATATTATGGAAATATAGAAGTTTTGAAGAAAGCAAAAATTCTCTTTCCCCTTCTGCTTTTCTTTTCTTATCACTTCGAGGTAAATGTTGGATAGATATAAAGTATACTTTCAAAATTGGAATGTTTAAAAGCAAAGTCAACAAAGCCGGTACTCAAGCCCAAAGAAAGGTACGTCTTTATTTTTAGTAAATTTCAATTTTTTATTATTAATTATTAAATGTGCTTTCTAATCCCTGTTTACCTATTTTCTTTTCTTTATTGACATGAACTGCGAGGAATGGTACGAGTCGAGGGAACAAAAGTACAAGGAGCTAATGATGTCAGTCGCCTCTATCCAACCGAGTAGAGGTGCTACGGGCGGAACCACTGGGTCGTAGCCCCCGGTGACTATGAGTATTTCTAAACTTAGAAAACCTTTAGGGACCCCTTGATGTGGTGTGCGTGAACCATTCCTTTAGGTCCCTGTAGTAACTTCAATTTAATTAGGATTACTTTTTATTTTTAGATCCCCAAACTTCTTTTACACACGCGCAAAGTCTTAAGGGTTAGTAATAACAAAGATTTTCACCTATATAACAGTAGTGACATTTAAGGACAAAAAATTAAGGACTAGGTCTTAGAAAACTTAGACTTAGGATGCATGTACACTTTATGATAGAGATATATAACATAGAAAACTTAGTGACATTCATTTATTATTATTATTTAATTTAATTTTATTTTATTTTTACTTATTTATTTAACAAATTAAATTTAATTAAATAAAATTTTTCCTTTAAATAATAATTGATTTAGGACATATCAAAACCACATAACCTATTGCACACACTTAGATTTGCTTGGTAGGACAACCGACTCTAGTTTTAGGTTAGGCCGATGTTTATTTCCTTACTACTGTGTGACGGGCTTTTTCTCCAGTTTTATTGCATGCTGGTTGCAAAATGTTGGTATGTTTGTTTATTTATTTTTACTGCACTCTGTGTTGTGAATTGATTAACGATTAGATTACCCATAGGTTAGGAGCGATCTGGATTGTTAATATGATTTTCTGCAGGTGACCACACTCATGCATGGCATATGAAAAGGGGACTAATTAATTAATAATAAATAAATGCTACAGGTGCTTCAGCTGCTTAGTCCCCAAATAAAGAAGAGTGTGGCCAAGTGTGGCTTAATAATTTAAATTCAATTGCATATATATATAACTGCGTGGGATGATTTTTATTATAAATTGCTTATGATAACCCTGCAGGTGGACTAAATTTTTCTTCCCTTTTTGTGAAATGAAATGTAATGTAAATATAATATATCAAAAGTCAATAAAT
>NW_021318852.1:2125005-2135005 GCF_001605985.2 Dendrobium catenatum
TATTTTTTAAGCCTAATTTTTAAACTGCTTCATATTCATTTTATGCATTCGAGTCAATTAGCATGCATTGCATTAGATACAAATTAAAAAGAGTCTAAAATATTAATTGTATTTCTAGACATTTATCACCCTACATAAGTTGAGGGGCTAATTAGGAACTATCTTAGATGTCAGCTCTCAATTCCTTAAAACTTAAATAACGTTCCTACCCATCTTTCATAAGAGACTGGACACATGGTTTTAAAGCGCCTAGGTGGTTAGCTGGCTCCCCAATCCAGGCCGGGGTAAGTCCAGATTTGCATTTCATTAGTTAGGTTCGGGTCACTACTTTGTAGTACCCAAATTAGATTTAGGTTCTGAGGCAGATTCTTTTTAGATCTTAAGTCCTCACCCTCCGGGAATAAAATCCCAAATTTCTAATAAAATGTCAACTTGAACATAAAATTTTCTCTTAAAATGTAAAGCCCAACATAGGATAGATTGAGGTTGTCTCTGGGCTTCTCAGAATCCGACACCTCATACTTTTCTTCCTTTGACCCACTAATAAATGTTCAATATTGAGCTTTCTCCTTGAAAAATTCCTACTTATGTTTCCTTGTCTTTTACTTTGTACTCAAAAGGGTATGAAATCACTGCTTTAATCGAGAGTTTTCTTAAGAGCTTCTCTCCTAGGATGTAATTAACTATAGGAGCTTGCTCCTATAGGGATTTGAGAACCCAGACTAAAATAAACCTTGTTTTATTCGTATAAAACAAGGGAAGAATATTTGTGAACGTAGATATTTTTAAAACCTTATTTTTAATTTTGAATAGACTTGTAGAATGTTATTATTATCTTTTCAGATAATATAATATTATACTTGTTATATTCAACTTTAGAAATAATGAATTTTATAAAACTCATTCTCGCTTTTGGATATCTTGAAGAATGTTATGTTCGTCTTTTAAGATGATATAATATTTTTCTTGCCATATCTAAATAAAAGAATGAATAAATTTTTTTCAAAAAACGTATTTCTATTTTTAAACATATTCTATAGAATTTCATGTTCATGTTGTGAGATGATATGTTATTCTTTGAACTATGTTTGATTATAGAAATATCAATTTTCAAAACCCTATTTTGATATTGAATCCATTGTAGAATATTGTGTCGGCCTCTCGAGACCGTACTTTATTCTCAATGCAGTATTCAATTACAAAATAGGAGAAATCAAAATCTGCGTGGTGACATAATTTTTCCCACCAGTAATGGTCGGGCCTTACTCTTTACTTGATAACAAAAATAATGACATACATTTAATTTATAATTAATCAAACAATTCCAAAAAAAAATTTAAATACATTGTATCCCAATATACCTTGCATTCCATTTTTTTCTACAACCAAAAAGACCCTACGTTTGATAATCATCTATGCAGTGGGTAGCTTGGGCAAAGCTTGAAGAAAATCTTGCTTTGCTTGGAGTTATTTAAAGTAAACTTAATAATGACCTAATTCAAGATAAAAATCTGATGAGGACATCAATCAGAGGTTCAAGCATGTGTATCATCGGAGACAGCGCAGATCGACGGCTACGATCCAGAGTCTTTACTTTTGATGTATTTTATGTTTTATTTAGTTTGCATTTTTGTTTCCTAGTTTACCCCTATGGGGAGTGTTTTCTTATTGTAGCCCAGAGGGCATTTGAGTACTTTTTCTTTTCTTTGTGTTTGAGACCTATATATAGTGGTCTTATGTTTTGTAAAAGGGTGATGAATATTTTGAATGAAATCTTGTTTTGTCATCTTTTTCTTCTTCTTCTTGTGGTGCACTAGAGAGGAGAACGAGAGCCCAAGGTGAGGTCAAAAAGAAATCCCCGCCAGTCATTGGAAGAGTCAGTGACTCGTGGTTTATCCCCATCATCTCGATCCCCTTCCTCTCCCCAACCCGCCGGCCCTAATCCACCCTTGGCCGCCGACCACCCCATCCCCTCCACCCGTTCCCAAGCCACCTCCACCCGTTCCCAAGCCCCTCCACCGTCGGCTCCCTACCCCCCCCCCCCCCCACTTGTTCGAATTTTGAAAATTCAAAATTCATTGAGTTCAAAATTTTCCAAATTTGTCAAAGCCAAATATGGAAAGTTTTCAAATTCAAAATTCAAATGAAACCTAATTGGAGGAGTCATTAATTTCCCTCCAACTTTTCGTTCCTATTTGGAAAGAGTTTGGTTCTTCCCCTCTATATGTCGTCGCCCTCCTATGAGGCTTCTCCTAATTAATTGCTACTTAAATCTTCCTCCCAATTTTGAAATCAAAATTGATTTCAATTAATTCTCCCTCCCAAAATTTCAAATCATGAAATTTATTTTCAGGATTTGTTTTAAAACTCCTTCCCCTTCTCTCTTGAAACCGCCGGCCTCCCCCTCCTTAGCTCCCCCATTAATTCCCCAATCAATGCCTTAATTCCCTTTGATTTGAAATTCAAAATTCAAGTCATTTCTCTCCCAATCTAATGAAAACTGAAATTAAATTTCATTTGAGTAATCTCCTCCACAATCTTCTAAACCTAATTTCTCCAAACCCTAGCCTTTTCCCCCTTGCACCCGCCGGCCTCATCCCCTCTCCTTGGAGATCCCGCAACCCCCTCCTCTCCCTCTTCCTTCTTCGCACACCACAAGTGCTCTCCCCCTCCACCTCTTTTCCCCTCTTCTCATTGGAGTTCTTTCCAACGTCAAGCATGCATGGCGGATCCCGAATTTGAATGGGGAGTTGTGTTCGACGCCGACGAAAATCTCAACATCCTACGATATCCGTTATTCGATGTGGGATTTGAAGACGACGCCACTGTTGGAGATTATTTGGATCGAGTTGTCCCTACTCTTGCGATTCATCGATCATCAACTTCCAAACTACGATTGGAGCATCAACAGTCAACCACTCCTGCCATCCTCGCCACCGTCAACCTTTCCGTGGTTCAAGGCCGTTGGGGTTGCTACCGTCCTCGTGGCATCGTTGGGTATGCCAAAGATCTTCTTCCGCTAAGCCCTACTTCGAGTGTGAGTGAGCAAGGTAACTCGTTGTGAATTTTCTAAATATTAAACGTGGGATTCTATATTATTCCGCATTTGTCTTATTGCGATAATTTCAAGATCTATCGCCAATTGTGTTCAAACATCAAGTTTGTAATTGCTTATCATAATAACTTTGACAATTGAAAGCTCTTGAACCTCATCTCACAATACCTTAATCTTAAATTAGCACACTTTATGATTCTTTATAAATTTCACGTGCAATTCTTGATCGTAGTTTCACATCAAAATCATAAAAACAATTATATATTAATTTAAATATAAAAAAAGAGAAAAATTTTTAAAATTTGAAAATAGACAAAATCGCCTGCCATATACCGATCTAAATGGACACGTGGTGCTTTATGCATTTTCTTGAATTTTTTTATACCCCAACAATTTTTTGGGATTTTGCAACAATTTCACGCAAATTTTACATCTCCTGGTCATGTTTGAAGATTTGATAACTCTTTTTCTAATTTCTTTATGTTTACGTTATTATTCTCAAAATTTCTATATATATAACATCAAAACTTTGGCATCTCAATGCTATTAAAATATATCCATAAAAAAAGTGTATTTCACTTAAAAAAAATATATTTATGATAATTTTAATGTAATTAAAACATTTAAATGCTATATAAATAAATAACATATTTAGATATCATATAGGTAAATAAAACATTGTGTGTATGTATATAAATCCACCGCACAAAAAACACACACAAGAAAGTCAATTAACAAAGCAACAAAATGAAAAGGTATGACTCCACGTACAATATGCGTATGCGCACTTTTTTTCTTAAGCAATTCTTACAAAGATTGGGCATTTCACCAAATGTTTTCCATCTTCATTGGACATAGATTTTATTCCATGCGGAGTCAAGACGGAAAAATCATCTGGATTTTGTAAGTGTAAGCGCAATGTGTTACTGGAGAAATTATTCTGTGCGGTTTGCGGTCTGTTCGGAGGTGAATCAGAATGCGTCACATCATCCGATACACAAAGATACACAGCATCAATACACAACAAAAAAAGTGACGTGATACATCCTGATTCGCCTCTTGACGACATCCGGTGACCACACAGAATAATTTCTCATGTTTTTGTACTTTTACTTCAGACACTCACAGAATCCAAACACAACTCCAATCAGAAATTCACAATGGAATAATCTCCATTGGACAACCTACATTCAGGAAATCGTCATCGCTAGAAACATCAGGAAATTGCTTTTACAAGCTCAGCAAATCAAACGGTCAGAATAACGTTGACGTGAAAAAGCTTCACTTTATAAATTTCATTGTAGTTGCACCAAAGCTAACGTAATTTCCATTTTTCCAGATGAAAGAGAAACCCCGAAACAGCAGATTAATGGAAACCATTTAACATAGAGACTTCCAAAACATAGAAAAAATCTAACGATGAAAAAAAGGCAAAGCATTCAAAATACTAGTCTGAACTACTTCTAAAATCTCTCCGATTACTTTCAGATCAGCTAAAAATAATCCAAAATGTTGAATGATTTAGGTTTCGTTTGGAACAACTTTCTTACTGTTTCTTAAACAATTTTCTAATAGAAGAAACTGCTTTAAGAAACGATAAGAAAATCATCCCAAATGAAGACAATGCCTATGAAATATTGTGCTTTGTACCACAAGAAAATCAAATTTTGCTCCATCAAAATCTCATACTTCAGCTCCAACAACAAACTTCCATGAGGAAGAAATATCTCAAAAAATAGAACGGAAGATAATGGCAAAACCTGCATGCATGACTCGAGGCATAGTTCCCTCCCCATATGAGAAAAGAACTCATTCTACAAGCAATCGATTGTTCTGTGTAACATATTCATAAACAAATATTTCAGTTTTTTAGACCTAATCAATATCCAATAGCCACAGAATAAGCCCGTTGAGCAATTGCAACAATGCATGAACCCCAGCAAGGAGCCTCAGCAGATAATGCTTGCAAAACATGCTTAAGCTGTTCTTTAACTATCCTCATTGTCCACAACTGATTCTCAGCTTCGTTCACAATCTATCCCTCTCACTAATACAGCGTTATATTTATAATATCAGATATTACCATATAATACATAGCATAGGTAGAGAATCATAATCCAATATGCAGCTCAGAAACAAGGAATTAATTAAAATGGTTGCAAAAACTATCATAGTCAGCTAAATCCAAATGAAACTATCAATTTACAAAAATATTAATCTTACCATATTTATCTCACTATAGTAGAGAAAAAATTTGTCAAAATAGTAGAAAGTAAAAGTGTAGATATAAGGTTAAAGAGGTAGAAGTTCAGTGAAGAATAGGTTTTTAATATTTCAAGCAACAATTGGAATGTCTTAGAATGAATGAATGAAACGTAAGAATTTATAAGACTGTGTCAAATAGTTGGGATTATGATGATGCTAATGATAATGATAGTTCATCAAACTATTACAGTGCGAAAAACTGAGCATATAAACCCTTTGAACTGGCATATAAACTTGCTTGCGAATCCATCTACTATTTACAAATAAGTTGCTCAGGCATTATGTCGATAAAATTTGAACCATCCAATCTAGGAGAAATTATTTTGTGCGGAGACTGGACGCAGAACACTGTTCGGAGACTAACCAGAATGCGCCACGTTAGCAGTACCGAGCAAAGGGTTGACGTGGCGCATTCTGATTGGTCTCCGAACTGCGTTCGGCGTCCGCACAGAATAATTAATCCCAATATAGACACCAGTAGTAGGATGCATTCTGGTAAAAGAGCACTTAATATTAAAAAAAAAACTAAATGATTTTCTTAGGAACCAATACTTTCCTGACATGAAGTTACATAAAGCGTCATAATCTAGGACATTATACATACTGCAACGACACAACTTCAAGAGCAGAAATCAAATTACTCCCACTTTGTTTTAAATTTAATTAAAAAAAATTCAACTCAGCTCTTAATTACTAATTTAACCTAAACAGAACATGTAATAAATACCCCACAGAAACAAAGAAAACCACAGCAAAAGGAAAAATATGATATTGTCATGGCCTAGCTGAAGTTTCTAGTAAAATAAATAATCTTTTTGACAGCATTTTTCCTCTTCAACTATATCTATCTCCAAATGCAGCAAATTCTCTTCGGCCACCTCAATTTTTCCCCTCTTCTTATTCTACAAGCATTCCATTCTCAATTTACCTACTGCAAATCTGCCATTCCATGCACGCATATCTCCGTCCTCTACCTCAACACCTAATTCTCATAGCCACAAAGTTTATTCTTCTCAACTTCTCTGATGTAATGCTCATAAAGCAAGGTAGCTCTTCTTCTACTATGTAACTTGTTGGGAGGAAATATTTGTTGTTATATTATTCACTGAATAAATATGCTTATTTATAGGCATATAGGAATAAATCAGGAAGCAAATAATAGAGAATATATATTTATATATATAAACTCTAATTTGTCTCATATGCAAGAAAATATAAGATGCCCCAAACCTTTGGTGAAGATATCAACCAATTGTCATGAACTAGAAACATGAAAAGTAATAATCTTTTTGGAAAGCACAATATCCCTAATAAAATGACAATAAACTTTATACTTAGCTCGTTTATAAAATATATGATTACTGGCAAAGTGGATGGCAGTATGATAATCACAATACATGCCACTGAGTAATGAGAAAGACAAATTTTCCTAAAAGAATTCGGACAATTTTAACCCAAATCATTTACATGTTGAATGAACCATTGACCTGTATTCAAACTCTTCATTGGAACTAGCCACAAAAGTTTATTTCTTACTTTAATAAATGTGTACGCTACCTCCAATAAATTTAACTTACATGTAGTACGCTTATAGTCTTCAATAGAGACAACATTCAATTGCTTGTTCTTAGTATATATTGAAATCTTTTCTAATTGACCTTTTGATATAATTGAGAATACATAAACAACTTGATAAAGCTGGCAGCAATAATTCAACTGCACAAGTGGGGCCCAACACCTCTTTTATCACCTATAGGAGAAGAGGCTTTGGGAGGAAACTCTTTGGGAAACGAGGGGTGATGTGATACCAGGAATTGGATTTTAGAAAATTAATAAAATTTGTTAAAATAATGACAATACAATCTTAATGATTCTCACAATTGAAGCTTCCAAGAGATCTGAGATTTCAACTACGCTTAGGCAAGTTATTACCGCTAAATTAGCAAGATCTATAAAATAACGACAGCAATAAATAGTAAAGCAAATGAAAAGCCAACGAGAATCCGGCGGTTAACAAAGCGATTGTCTCACCTTGAGGCTACGCTCATTTGTCTACTTCTAGGGTTGGCGGGAGAAGAAGAACCACACAAGAGATGAAACCACTCCGAGGGCGACGGTGCCGGAGATCCGTAGTGAAGGAGAGGAAGGCGTAGGATGTAGAGGTGGCGCGGAAAGTCGTCCGTCGATGGTCCACTCATAGTCCGGACGTTGTCTATCAATGACTTGGATGAGGGTCGGGAGGATCCGATCCAAGTAATCTCCCACGGTGTCTTCGTCGGATTCAAATCCCGCGTCAAAGAACGGCGATTGTAGTACGTCGAGGTTACCTTGGGCATCGAACACAAGCCCCCATTCTAGCTCGGGATCCGCCATGCGACATGGAGGTGAAGATGGGTGGTCGCCACAAGATGCTCTCCGAGGGGGAAGATGGAGAGGTCGGCGGGTTGCAGATGGGAGGGGGAGGCCGGCGGTAGAGCTAGGGTGAGAGGATGGGTTAAGCTTTAGAAAACTGAAATTGATTTCAGTTTTATGAATTTAGGAGGGAAAATTTTGGGAATTAAATTTTGAAAATCCAAATTAAGGAGGGGAGTTATGGCTCAATCAATGGGGAGAGCCAAGGTGGGCCGGCGGTGGAGAGAGGGAGGGGAGAGGGAAGTAAAAACTGAAATAAGTTTCAGTTTTTGTGTGATTGGGGAGGGAAAATTTGAAATCAATTTTGATTTCAGCTTAAAGAAAGGAGTTAACTGACTCCTTAATGGGGGGACCACAAGGGGGGCCGGCGGCATAGCTAGAGAGAGGGATTTGGGGAGAGAGGGAATTGGGTTTCCAAATTTAAGTTGATGAGGTGGAAAAGGATTTTAAAAACTCCAAATTAGATTGATTTGAAATTGGATTCAATCATGTGAACTTTCATAATTTGGAATTCCATATTAGGAAATAATTCAAAATTTGAATTCCAAATTTCAAATTTGAAATTGGTGGAGCGGGGGAATTGGCCGGATGGGGGAAGGGCGTTAGTGAGGTGGTCGGCCAGGATTGTGAGGGTGGCCGGCGGCGGGAAACCCAAGGGGGGCCGGCGGCTAGGGGTTAGGGTGAATTTAGGTTGGGTTTCTTGTGGTGGGGAAGAGGTAGGGGGAAGAATGAAAATACTAGAATTGTAATTACCTAGAGAACTCACTAAGAGATCTCAAACGAAGAACTCACCAAGAGATCTTCAAGCACTCACAAAGAGAACATAAAGTAGAAAATTTCATTCATCCAATAATCCATACAATACAATGATCAAGCCCTTATATAGGCTCATCGAAAATAAAGAAAATAAAAGACGACATTGCCCTTGGGCTACAACAAACACTAATTCCCTCATAGGGGTACAAATGGAAAAACAAGAAATAAAAATGACATGAATAAAATAAAGCATCTAAAATAAAGCTGCTGAATCATGGCCGTCGCTCGACGACCCCTCCGGTGGTACGTATGTCGGAATCTCCTATGGATGTCCTCATCAAGGGGACTCTTTGGGAAAGATGTAAGGGATGTTTATTATATGTAGGAGGCATTTATTATGGAGGATTTGAGCGGCTTAAGGGAGGAGATTATGGTGGGTTGAGTTTTTATATTATGTTTTGAATTCTTGCAACAGTTTTTGTGAGGTTTTGGGTTCCTAGTAGCTGCTAGGAACTGTGGGAGAGACGATTAACCTCTCGAACAGTAAATCAATTTGTATCTTGTCTTACTTTGCTTGGAAATTAGTAAAAACGGCTCTCTTTGTGTTATTTCTTGATATATTTGGAGTAAATTGTTGTTTTTTTATATTGTTGTGTTGTTTTGATCATCAAATCCTATCACAACTTTGCACTGATTTTATTTTATATTTTGCACATGTTGCATAACAACCCCAACAACAAATAAGATATTATTTCTAGTGACAATCAAATTGCAGACAAAACTCAGATACTAAGATGCATAATTCAGAAGCTTTTTGTTGTCAAAAGTTGTTTGAGGCTCCAAGGTGCTATAAGTTGGATAATAAACCAACATAATCAATAGCAAACAGTGGGCTCCGAAAATTCGTCCCCGGCTTCCGCCCGCTTTTCTTATTCGGCGAGGGAGTTTTAACGAACTAAGTTCCGAGGTAAATTTTGGAAGGCAGATGGGTTTGTAGATAAGACACTACCCAGAGATTTCGCCCTCATTTTGTGAGGACTTTATGATCTGAGTTCTGGTTTCCTATAGGCGCAAGCCCCTATAGTTAATTACCTCTCCCGATCACGAGAGAGAACTTTTGATTAAGGCTAGTCGTCAATCAGATACGTAGAGTATACGTGTTATCTGGCATATAGTAGCAGCAATGTATATGGATTTTGAAATATTTGGAAATTTGGAAATTTGGGTTGAAATGATTTGATATTTAAAATTAGAAATTTCACCATCTTGCACTTAAAGCGGATGGTGGGGGAATGGATGATAGACCCGATCAAGATCCCATGGTTCCGTCGTCCCGGGCCATCGTGGTCCCTGGTCTACTTAGTCAGAGAAGGTAGTCGACCCAACCTGACAGAAGGATCCTTGTCGGCAGCCATGGGTTGCTTCATCCAAGGGGACCTTGTAGACCGGGGTTGATGTTTGTCTAAGGGGACAAATTTGAATCCACCTTAACTAACAGAGGGCTTTGTGCCC
>NW_021318852.1:2136402-2160528 GCF_001605985.2 Dendrobium catenatum
TATATATATATTTTTTGGAACCTCTCGGTCGGGTGGATTTACAGGATTCGGCCAAAGAAGCGGGTGATAGGGAGAAAGTTACCTTCACAACAGTGAGCTCCCGTTGTTGTCTCCGATCAAAATGTATAACTTCCTATATATATATTTTTTGGAACCTCTCGGTCGGGTGGATTTACAGGATTTGGCCAAAGAAGCGGGTGATAGGGAGAAAGTTACCTTCACAACAGTGAGCTCCCGTTGTTGTCTCCGATCAAAATGTATAACTTCCGATCCGACAGAGAGGGGGAGGCGTCGATGGGAGCGAAGTCGCACAGCTACGGGGAGTCGAAGAAGCCACGAGAGGTAGAAAGTTATCTTCACAGACGGTGAGCTCCTGTTCTTACTCCCGATCAAAATTTCGACTTCTGATCCTACGGGCAGAGAGAGTCGTCGAAGGAGCTTGGTCGTTCAGCTTCGGGGAGCCGGAGAAGAAGCACGAAAGGGAGGAAGTTACGACCACAGCAAGCAAGCTCCCTTCCTCACTTCCGATCAAAATGTCCGATCTTCCGCTCCGACGGGAAAGGGAGAAAGTTAACCCCACAGCCTGCGAACTCCTGTTGTTGCTTCTGATCAAAACGTCGCAACGTCCGATCCGACTGGAAGGGAAAGTAGCTCGAAGGAGCGGAGTCGAGCGGCGTCGGAGAAGTAGCGAGAGAGGGAGATCGGGAGGAGAGTTCGCAGGAGAGCTCGGAGAGGGAGTGTTCGCGCGAGAAGAATGAGAGAGGGGTTGTGTGTGTCGAAGGGAGAAGAGAAGCGGGTATTTAACGACGAGAGCGATCGTTCGATCGAGGCAACGTCGCGAGATTTCGGCAGATTTCACGGAGAAACGACGCAGACGGCGCTGTTGCAGAGTGTCTTAGCGGGATTCCTTGCGGTATTTATGAGATTCGCTCAGGTATTTCGACGGTGCCGAGGTATTGAGCGGGATTTCGGGGATTTGCGGCAGAGACAGGTACGTTGATTTTTTTTTGTTATTACATGGAGGTCAACAAATGCCCCCCCGCTCAGGTATTTCGACGGTGCCTAGGTATTGAGCAGGATTTCGGGGATTTGCGGTAGAGACAGGTACGTTGATTTTTTTTTGTTATTACATGGAGGTCAACACAAACTTTCGTTGAGGTAATGACCACCTTTTATTGTCTGCAAACTAAATTCTAAGAGAACAGACAGTCGCCCCATATCTTTTGTAATAAAACACTTTGTAGGTAATGTTTTACTTCCAAGTTATTGTTATGATGACTCCTAGTGAGCAAGATCTTGCAAACTTAAATGACAAAAATAATAAAATAGGTGGCAATATGGTGAGAAAACATAGAATGATTTATGGTTCTACTATGGAGACCAATATCACCAAGGCGCTGGCAAAATATGTCAAACTAAGCCCATAGACTCCTTTTAAGGACATATATAGCCTTATTGTGTACACAAAAGTGGACCTCTGATGTAGAACGGGAGCGGAGGCTGGCAATAATCTGAAACAATTCCTTTTAGGAAATCTGAAACAGTTCAGATTTTTCTCCCAAAATCTGAGAGATTAGCCGTTGGTGGCTGCAGGAATCTGTGGACAGCAATTTGCTGTGGGTAAAACAGCAACTTGGAAGCTTCAGGTTGCTGGAAACTCCTCCTCGGATAGGCATGGACGGTTGGATGTCCGCATCAATCTCCCTCTTGAACAACATTCCTAGTAGGTTGCTTCATGCAAAGAGCGGCCATTCTCAAAATTAAAAGGCATCAGTAAAATTTAAAAGGCCTAAATTGTGATGAAAGCCCTTGGCAATGGTAGTTAAGGGAATCAAGAAGCATTAATATAGATAATATTAAACAATGATCGAGATATTCTCTAGATTTAGAATAAGGGATTCATCAAATAACCTAAAGTAGTATGCAACTGGAGGTGATCAAGATTATCTCTCTCTAGAAGGGGAGAACTAATAAACAAGAAGTTGATGGTAAACTGAAGAAGATTGAGACAATCTCCCTCCTAGAAGTAGGGGAGAATGAGTGAGCAACATATAGTAGATGACTGGAGTGATTAAGATAATCTTTTTACTGGAATGAGTGGAACCGAATGACCTAAAGATGGTGATGTAAGAAAAATCAAGGAACAACAAGAACAATCGGCTGGCACTCCAGCCAATGGCTTATTTTTATATTTCAATCGATTTTTTGGCTTATTTAATTGAAATTTGTACATTCGTATGAATGATGGATTAAAGAGATCATGCCTCCCCTAATTGGGAAGGTGCTCAGATGATCCAAACCTTAGGCTAACTCGATGAATCCATGGTCTTGGTGGCAAAATACCATGTTAGTAGAGAGAATTTATTTTCTTAGTTTTAAATCAAAGCCTTGCATTGGGTATCCATACCCACACCCACTCATGTACCCACCCATACCCATTCCCAATTAGGGGTACTATGGAGAACTAAAACTTTTTAGAGCATTTTGAGATACAAAAATTTCCATCATAATTAGTGTTGGATGTAATATGAACTTTGTGATCCAAACAAACATATAGCTAAGAATGGATACACTTATATCATGCTACATTTTTGTTACTTTTTTTTTTAATCTCAGCAAAAGGAATCACAAAAAGATATTTATTAGGAAGGGAGCTTCCCGTGAAATAAATCTCAGCATCTATTTCAAACTTTGAATTATCATAGGAATGTGCATCCTTATTATAGTATTTCAGTTGCATCTAATATAGCCATCTGCTTGTCGATTAACCCACTTATAAATGCTACATATCCAAACAGCACCAATAAGAAAACATAGGTATTGGATTTCATATTAATTTAAAGAATATAAAAAAGGAATACGGTAAGAATGCCATAGACAAACAAAAGGAAAAAATAAGAAGCAAAATAAGTAAAAATAACAAAGAAACTTTCTGCAAACAAGTATATGAAACCATTTTATATTATCGGAACATAGGAATTTTTTTTATATCTGCAATTGTTGTGTGATCCAAAATAAAGGGGAGTGGAAAAAAGAATAACCGGTTGATAATTTAATAACTCATTTTGCAACAAACTGGACATCCCAAAAAGTAACTCTAGCAAAAAAAAAAAGTGCCCCTAAGCAATTAGTAAATTCTCATAAAAGTTTTCAACAAACACAACACTCACAATGTTTTCATAACTTCTCAAACACAAATGAGGAAGAACTAGAACACATCCCTTAAAAATCAATTTGTGGAGGGATCTTTTTCAAGGAAATTCCCAGCTTAAATAATAAAGTAGTCTTTTTTTTAAAAAAAAAGAGACACAGAGCACACTGAAGCATTAAAGGAGGAATGCCATTATTATAGAAGGGAGTGAAGAGGTGCCTGTTGCTCTCCCAACTTCATGACAAAATTAACTCAGCGTATGGCAATTGATCCATTTTAAGTACAAACTCTTACAAAATTTGTTTCTGAGATGCAGAAAAGTATGCATAAAAGCAACCGAACAATATAAAAAACGGCTGAAATCAGATGCTCGGATGACCACATCTATAAGAAACGTTCAATCCCGCCTTACAAAAGCAGGCATAAAAAAAGTAAATGCTGAGAAATTGTAGGCAGACAATATAAATGGAAGAAATCTTATTCAACTGTAACCAACTTAATATACATAACATATCAGTCATTCAAAGTTAAAACAGCAACACTAGCAGAAAGAACCGGCAAAAAGAACTAGAGAGGGACAGAGAGAGATGTATATTAGTTCAAGGATCTGTACACAGGCTTAGCTCAAACCATCCTTCACACAGCCGGAATGTTCGCGAAGGAAAAACCCTTGTACCCCTTGTACGCATAGTAGGCTACGCGCGTGTAGTAGAAACCCGGCAAGAAGAGCATCGACCCCAAGATCGCAAAGAAAATCCCTAATTTCGAAAACGGAAGAAAACAAATTAGGTAAAATCAGAGTGGTGCTGAAATCCTAAAGAGCTACTAGATTTGGGGAAAATTGCTCAATCGTTACCGTGGGCACGGTCTCCGCCAGCCCGGTTGTAAGCCATGACAATCCCGATGACGATTCCAAGGACGCCAAAGACAAGGAGAGAAACGGCTAGTGCTATCTCCTTCACCGGCGGCCGGTTCTGAATCACGTAGGAGCTCTCCATCATGATATCCTCGTCCGAGATCGAGAAGGCGTGGTCCACGTACGCCATGGCCGACCTTTGAGCTTCGCCTTGATAGAGAAAGATTGGAATATAAGAAAGGAGAGAGAGCAAAAGCGCTATGACAAAAGAGGAGAAGAGAGGGTTTTCTGCCTCGCCTGCTGCGACGAAAGTAATAAGGAAATGAGAGACTTCCGGTGGCCGTCTTTGGTTAGGTTAATTACTTAATCTTTGGTATGCAGAATTAGGAGGGTAAATTAATTTAAATACATGCATTTGATAAATTAGGTTATTTGGTTAGTTTTGAGTGGAACATAAGAAAATACTCGGACGCATTAGCAGTATATTACGAAGGGTCATTCGAGCGACTTCAAAAATCGCTTAAAATGAGCGGGTTACAAAACCTCTGGCGCCAATTACTACGAACCAGCCTTGTATGATAACTTGCAGCGAGGGACGAGTGGCGGATAGCGACGCAGTGACGAAGGATTCGGTAGATCCGTTGGGTGATTTCAGGCAATCGATGCTTCAGATGATCGTGGAGAAGGAGATCGTCGGCGTGCAAGAGTTACTGGAGCTTCTCCAGGAATTCTTAGCTCTAAATTCACCGAGATACCACAGAATAATTCTTCGAGCATTTTGTGAGATCTGAAACGAAGTTTTCTCCGGCTATGAGAACACCCCCGACTTCCTTGGTACGATTGATACGCCAGTGCGAGGCCTCTGACAACGCACTCTGCCTCATCGCCGCTGCTACTGATCAGATTCCGATTCCCAAATTTCGTTACGTGTACAAATGTGTGAAATTGCTGGTTAGATAGGGTTTTTTTTTCACATTTTTTTTAGTTAATGTTCTTTGAGGACCATAGCCCGATTTCATAGCTAAAATGGTGGCCATGTTAAATTCACCGAGATACCGCCGTTTGTTCTAATCGTGCTTGCAGAAGAGATAATATATTTCTGTCTTAGTTTGCATTATA
Organism: Dendrobium catenatum; assembly: GCF_001605985.2. NCBI lineage: Eukaryota > Viridiplantae > Streptophyta > Magnoliopsida > Asparagales > Orchidaceae > Dendrobium > Dendrobium catenatum. Next base: position 2,141,529 of record NW_021318852.1, read on the forward strand.
TTGTCTTGTTGTCTATTGTTTTTTATGTTTTCCCGTTCTGTGGAGATTATTTGTTGGCTTAGTTTTTGATGATCTTAATTCCGGTAGATGGCCTTTCAATAAATGTAACTAGAGTTTGGTAATGGGTAAAAATTCGGTCAAGGACTTTTATCGAACAGTTGGTGTGCGTCTCTTAGACAGGTGAATGCTTTGTTGTTTCAAACAATTTTTGAACCCGAAGCTGAGTTAGGTTTTAACGCATGAATAATTTGCAGTCTGATGCGAAATTTTGGCTGTAGTATTGGATATTTTATTCCAAACGGCTTCCGTTTAATTTTGTTTTGAGAGTTTTGCCGTAGAATAGCTGGCGAAATATTAGAATAGTCGATTGAAGTCATTGATTCTAATTCATATTTCTCAGTGGGTAGCTTTATATATTCCTAAGCTTGCTTATTTGGGATATAAATATTAGATTCTTTGATTTTTGTTTTATGATCACATGATCGCCATCGAATCGGCTTTGTTCAAACAGTGGCTGAAGAATATGCAGAGTGAAAAAGGTCTTCTAGCTTGTGGACAAATGCATTTGCAGCATGTCAAAGTTCAGGTAATCTCTGAAGGTTTTTTAGGTACAGTGCTATTTGAAAGAAACTAATTTTAGAAAGAATTACCATAATTAGGGGTGTCAATTTCGGATCACGGGTCGGATTCGGGTCGAACCCGGAACTGACCCGGGTTCAATCGGGTCGACCCTAACCCGACCCGAGTAGGACGATCTCGGACTCCACTCGACAACGGGCGGCGCAGACGCGGGTCAGACTCGGACTCCACTCGACAACGGCCGACGCGACGCGCGACAGCGGCTGTCGCGATGCGACTCGCGAAGCGACGCGGGTCAGACTCGGACTCCGCGCGGGCAGCTTCGGTCAGGGCGGGCAGCGGGTCATTTCGGGTCATTTCCGGGTTTCCGGGTCAACCCGAACCCGACCCGGTTTTTCAAACGGGTCGAAAACTCGAACCCGAAATTTTCGAGTCGGGTCCGGGTCGGGTTTTCGTGTCGTGTCAAATATTGACAGCCCTAACCACAATCCTATCTTTCTCACTATTGATTTTTTTTTTAATTACAGATTTCTGCCATCCATAATTTCAGCAAATAAACTTCCAGAAATATAGATTTCAGTTTGTAGTTGTTGTATTGAAATCAGCAGAACAGAAAAATAAGCCTGCGATTTTATTAAGAACGTTAACGTTGTACATCTACGTTCCGTCTTGCTTGCATTTATAAAAAACAAATTTGAGATTCAAAAATATAATGATTTTATTTTTTACTCGTTCTTCTTTTGATAAGTGCATGTTGCATTTCCATAAGTAAAAAAAAAAAAATACAAATATATTTGTACAACATTATCTGTATTTTCCCTCTGCAAAACAAAAAAAGAAGGAAGATTTTCACTGTAAATTTTTTTCCATATAAAATTATAATTAAGAACAAGCCGTGCACTTGAGAATAACTCCTCGTAAGTCATATTAGTCGTTATAGTCTTGCTGTTTGGAGCTTTGATAAGTTGCAGTTGGTCAGAATCTATAGCAAGATGGACTGGACGGGAATTGATTTATTATGAAATAAATAAATGCTATATCTATTTCAAAAAATAATAAATTATTTTAACCAAATTAAATTAAGCTTGATTTATTTTAAATTGATTGAAGTAAATCTTAACTTAATTCGATTTAGGTTTATATAAATTAAATTAAATAAAAAAATTTATAACACCAAATAATATTAATTATTATAAATAAATTGTTTTTATAAATATACTTATTTTAATGCCAAAATAAATTATTAAAAAAATATGTATACTTTACTTTGGATATACCTAATCAAACAAGGGAAATAATTCTCCTCCGTTTATTTTGCAGATAACCAAATAGGCTCAAAGTATTCAGAATACATTACATTTACTTTACACTGCATTTCTTTTTCAGACAACCAAACAGTAGTACTTGGTCACCTTCATAAAGCAAATAGAAACTTTAATCTAGTTTGTGTATAAAAATAAAAGCAAAAGTGAATCTTAACAAAAATATATCAAGGATTATATATCAGTAATTGCGTTAAGTGGTTTTGTAACTATTTTTTGAAGTTGTAATGTGGTAGCAATTTCAAAATTTTTGAATAAGAAATGTGAGCAATTTCAAAATTTCAAGTATTTACACAAACTAGATTTAAGTTTCTATTTGCTCGTGATGATGACAAGTAACAAATACAATGGTTTTACAAACCTTGTAGAGCCATACACATAACCTATAATAACTTAATTTAAAATTTATATTATCATATAATGTTTATAGTAAAAAATCTATCATATTTATTTATGTGATATATCCCCGTTATTGAGGATATTCTACTTTATTGCATTTGCATTATCATTTTATTCTCTTGCATTTATATAGGAAAATTTGCATTAGCGCCAAATCAACCGAACAAAAATATAACCTTTTAGAATTTTTAATACTAAATAATGGTCATTCCTGTGAGAGAAATTCATGGACTAGAGTTCTCAAAATACCATGTTCGAGTTGAAGCAGTGGGGGAGCGGTGGAACGAGAGTACTAAAATAAGTAGAAGACGAAGGTGATGGCAGTGATAAGGAAGAGGACGATGATGGTGATGATGGTGGTGTAGCTCATTGAAATCAGGTAGGGCAAGTTTGAAGTGGAGAGAAAGTCTATTGCCAAACAGCAAAAGTGACAATTTTAATTCCAATAGAATCTTAGCTGGCATTTAACTTGGATCCTTTTCATCAGATACAAGGTTTTGCTCTGACTTAATCAAAGTACTCTAATAAGCTGAACTAAAATCCAAAACAATGTATGAAATACTGCTGCAAAATGCAATGCACAGATAAGCATGAGGCGTTTTACTCTACTATCATAAACCCTTCTGCCCTTCTTTGTCCAAATCCAATTCAATCATAATTAATTAAAATTGTTTATATTCTAAGTCATTGGTTAATTTCAATTTAATATGATGGTATAATCAATCAATCACTTTTTACTTCAATAAGCCATATTTCAAGGGATGGAGAAAGTTTGACTATTAAAATTAGAGATACATACTTTAACATTTTTTCATCATATGTTGAGAATATGATGGACAATCGCAAGCATTTCTACCTATAAAATTATTTTTTATAACAATATTAGTTGAGATTAAATCAAGATTCTCATATCTCAATGACTGAAAGAGATTGCACCCATCTTTCTGATTAAAGAGTGCCAATTTTATAAGTCATGTGTCTTTAAGAAACTCAAATTAAGACAAAAATACGATAAAATATTTTGGCCAAAATTTTATCAAAATAGTTTTATAACTAAAAAATTTGTTTCGAATTGTACTCATGCATAAAATATATCTTGATCAATTGTCCAAATCAGGAGAAAATATATTTTCATCAGATTTGGGAGAAAAATATAGAAATATAAATTAATATAAATAAACATAGGTTTTTTTTTCTTCTTCTTTTTTACCCTAAATAGGGTTTACCTATCACCATTAGAGCAATTTTCATAATTAGAACAAAAAATATCTACTAAATCTTAGCTTTCTCTCTCACACTTCTCTCCTCTTCACCTCACTATGCCATGCAAAGGAATGGAGAGTGGGACGGGGTTAGTGAGAGTTTTGATAAATGAAATTAGATATTCTATTTAAAAAAAATTAAATATGTTGCCTAACACCGTTGCACTCAAATCCTCAGCACCCCAATGCATCACTCGAACATTTCAAACTCGAGAGATTGGCGTTGCAGCGCTCTTACATAAATTTTCAAGCATGATGAAAATTTCTTATGAATCATTTAACATTTATTAACAAGCTCTTAAGGGGGCAAACTTATAATATATATGTTTAAGACAAACTCAAAACAAATTCTTATATTGCATTATAAGTATTAAATAACAAAATTATAAGCTTTGCATTCTATTTTATATTTTATGATAATGTTGCATTATAACTTTATTTGGATTCCAACATTGATTATTAACTTCCCAATTTAAAGCAAAATTAACCCAATTTGCTATGTTTTACTTGGAATTTTGATTATATAGTTTTTTTTTTTCTTAAGTTTGATTATATAGTTGCTGTGATGAAAGAGTCCAAACTCCAAAGGCTTATTTGCATTTTTATTTGAAGAATTAATAAAATATTTGATAGCGATTGACAAACTTGCTGCAAATCATACTTGCATAAATGAATATGTTCTTATCTCTTCCTTTAACTAAACTAGAATTGATATTTTGTTTTGCATACGGATTTTGGGGATGAAATGCAGGTGACCGCAGTCAAATTTTTTTCGATAAGCTTCTAAAGCTTTTAGCCTAATCTTAGGAGTAAAATGAAGATTGAAGAAGAGGCTTACTAGATAAGACCATCCAAAGAACGAAAGAAGATGCCAGCTATGATCGTGGACGACCGATGAGTATCAACTGCGGGTTGCTAGAACATCGATTGTGGACGCATGCGCAGGAAGAAGATGGAGTTGGCTACCGCGAGGGGAGAGCTGCTCACGGCACGAAGAAGAGGGAGTTTGCGGTTGCTTCACATGTGAATACGGGCAAGATAGGGCAAAGGAGGGGCGCAAGAAGATATTTCGCAGGGAGGGAATTACATAATTAACCTCAATATAAGATTTTTTCCTCCATCGGTTGCATGTGTTATGCTTGTAAGCTATTTGTTTTGATACACTTGGGTTTTTTCGGTTTTTCCTACCTTCCCCCATAATTACTTGGTGATGCGCCAGCTACCACTTTACCTTATTTAAGTTTATATATAATATTATTTTACTTTAGTGCTTGACACATTGGTTATATACTTTGTGGACCTCCGAAAGGGCACCGCGCAGCTCCGGAGTGCAGATGGCATATGACCGCACCACCCTGAGAAATAGAGACGATCGCAGACCTCCACACTCCTCGCTGTTGAACTTGTTTTTGTATGAGGTCACTTTCAACCCCTTCTTGAGCTTTGTACCTTATGTTTATTTGGACTCTAGATCCTAGGATCTTCTTAGTTCCTAGCCCTTAGGCCCAATATAGATCTTAACTCAAATTAAACCCAGAACCCTTGGGCCAAGGACTTAGGTCCTGAAACCCTTTCTAGATGATTATTCCATCACTTTGAAACCAGTTAATTAAGCATCTGATTCAGGGTCTGTCAATTTCATATTGATATGACATGTCTCTAGTGTCAACCCTCCAAATTTGAACTCATTTGGAGGATTCTAACATCATAAACTTAATCTAGTTCCAAAGGTTGCAAAACCTTCAAATATTTACAATCAATGTCACTGGGCGGTCAAACTTGGTTGACTTGGTCAACCAAGTTGACCTAGAACTAGGAGTTAGGTCCAATGGAATCAATTTGGTCATATGAACCTGATGGATGGGGTATCAAGGTGTGGAGGGGACATTTGGGTCAAAGTGACCATGGGGCCTTTAGGTCAAAATAGTTTGACTTGGTCAACCAAGTTGACCCAGTTGGAGTTGAGTTCAAAAGGTCTCAAAACTTATTTGGAAGCATTTGAAGAAGATTTCAAAGATTGATGGTTGAGTCAAGTTGAGTTCAGGCCAAGAGTCCAAAGATCCCCTTTAAGGGCATTTTGTTCATTAGGCACTTGGGTCCATCCAAAATTTGACTCAAGGTCAAAATGAACAAAATGCCCTTAAAGGGGATCTTTGGACTCTTGGCCTGAACTCAACTTGACTCAACCATCAATCTTTGAAATCTTCTTCAAATGCTTCCAAATAAGTTTTGAGACCTTTTGAACTCAACTCCAACTGGGTCAACTTGGTTGACCAAGTCAATCTATTTTGACATAAAGGCCCCATGATCACTTTGACCCAAATGTCCCCTCCACACCTTGATACCCCATCCATCAGGTTCATATGACCAAATTGATTCCATTGGACCTAACTCCTAGTTCTAGGTCAACTTGGTTGACCAAGTCAACCAAGTTTGACCAATCAACCCATATACCCCTCCTTTCATCTGAACCCTTTGACCAAAACCATTTCAACCCAATTTGAACCCATGGGGTGACTCCTTAGGCTTCCAAGAGATCCCTCTTAGAGACCCATGCCTTGGGCCCACTTGGGTTAGCCTTTTGGCTTGACCCAAGTGCCAGGATTTTGTGAATTTCGTGGAAAAGACAAGTTGTATTTGGATTATCCCGACTTGTGGGACGAAATCCGCCATTTGTAATCTACAAAAATACTAGTGGAAATTTACAACTGGGCGAGGCCCCGTGGTTTTTCCCATTTTTGGGTTTTCCACGTAAAAACTCTTGGTGTTCACTCCTTTTTTCTGTTTGTGTGTTAAACTTACGTGCAACGCTCGGACGCGAATTTACAAACTCTGCCGCCGCGTATTTTCTAACACGCAACAAGTATTAAATAACAAAATTATAAGCTTTGCATTCTATTTTATATTTTATGATAATGTTGCATTATAACTTTATTTGGATTCCAACATTGATTATTAACTTCCCAATTTGTCTGCATGTATTTCGATTTTTTAGTTGACACAATTGTATGAAATATTTTCCATCTAAAATATCAATGATGATTGACCTGTTTCAAGTTTAAATTTTCAAGTAGTTAAATATTGACTTTTTAATGTCTCTCACTTTAAAAAAAATTGGAGCTTGTAGAGTTTTCTTTCAATCTTGCCTGAATGTTTTTATTTGATATATCCTTCCAATTGTTGATTCTTCAAAAAATTTTGGTGTTAAAGCAAAATTAACCCAATTTGCTATGTTTTACTTGGAATTCTGGTTATATAGTTTTTTATTTTTATTTTTATTTTTTAAGTTTGATTATATAGTTGCTGTGATGAAAGAGTCCAAACTCCAAAGGCTTATTTGCATTTTTATTTAAAGAATTAATAAAATATTTGATAGCGATTGACAAACTTGCTGCAAAGCATACTTGCATAAATGAATATGTTCTTATCTCTTCCTTTAACTAAACTAGAATTGATATTTTTGATTTGCATACGGATTTTGGGGATGAAATGCAGGTGACCGCAGTCAAATTTTTTTCGATAAGCTTCTAAAGCTTTTAGCCTAATCTTAGGAGTAAAATGAAGATTGAAGAAGAGGCTTACTAGATAAGACCATCCGAAGAACGAAAGAAGATGCCAGCTATGATCGTGGACGACCGATGAGTATCAACTGCGGGTTGCTAGAACATCGATTGTGGACGCATGCGCAGGAAGAAGATGGAGTTGGCTACCGCGAGGGGAGAGCTGCTCACGGCACGAAGAAGAGGGAGTTTACGGTTGCTTCACACGTGAATGCGGGCAAGATAGGGCAAAGGAGGGGCGCGAGAAGATATTTCGCAGGGGGGGATTACATAATTAACCTCAAAATAAGATTTTTTCCTCCATCGGCTGCATGTTTTATGCTTGTAAGCTATTTGTTTTGATGCAGTTGGGTTTTTTTGGTTTTTCCTACCTTCCCCCATAATTACTTGGTGATGCGCCAACTACCACTTTACCTTATTTAAGTTTATCTATAATATGGGATAATTATTTTACTTTAGTGCTTGACACATTGGTTATATACTTTGTGGACCTCCGAAAGGGCACCGCGCAGCTGCGGAGTGAAGATTGCATATGACTGCACCACCCTGAGAGATAGAGACGATCGCAGGCCTCCGTGCTCCTCGCTGTTGAACTCCTTTTTGTATGAGGTCACTTTCAACCCCTTCTTGAGCTTTGGACCTTATGTTTCTTTGGACTCTAGATCCTAGGATCTTCTTAGTTCCTAGCCCTTAGGCCCAATACAGATCTTAACTCAAATCAAACCCAAAACCCTTGGGCCAAGGACTTAGGTCCTGAAACCCTTTCTAGATGATTATTCCATCACTTTGAAACCAGTTAATTAGGCATCTGATTCAGGGTCTGTCAATTTCATATTGATATGACATGTCTCTAGTGTCAACCCTCCAAATTTGAACTCATTTGGAGGATTCTAACACCATAAACTTAATCTAGTTCCAAAGGTTGCAAAACCTTCAAATATTTACAATCAATGTCACTGGGCCTTCCACCTAGTGGAATTTGACCCTGGATCCAAACCTTTTGATCACTCCTAATACATTGACATTGATTTGTTAAGCAATAGTCTACATCTTTCTAGGTCCAATTTGACCCAAAATTTGACTCAAGGTCAAAATGAACAAAATGCCCTTAAAGGGGATCTTTGGACTCTTGGCCTGAACTCAACTTGACTCAACCATCAATCTTTGAAATCTTCTTCAAATGCTTCCAAATAAGTTTTGAGACCTTTTGAACTCAACTCCAACTGGGTCAACTTGGTTGACCAAGTCAATCTATTTTGACATAAAGGCCCCATGATCACTTTGACCCAAATGTCCCCTCCACACCTTGATACCCCATCCATCAGGTTCATATGACCAAATTGATTCCATTGGACCTAACTCCTAGTTCTAGGTCAACTTGGTTGACCAAGTCAACCAAGTTTGACCAATCAACCCATATACCCCTCCTTTTCATCTGAACCCTTTGACCAAAACCATTTCAACCCAATTTGAACCCATGGGGTGACTCCTTAGGCTTCCAAGAGATCCCTCTTAGAGACCTAAGCCTTGGGCCCACTTGGGTTAGCCTTTTGGCTTGACCCAAGTGCCCAAAGAGAGGCCCTCTTTGAACCATTTCTCAATCCTAATCAAATTGAACCCAAACTAAGGTGCCATTGGGTCTCCCCTGACCCAAGACACCTCCCCAATCCAACCATTAAGTCCACTTGGTTCAAGAGTTAAGCTAACCCAAAGTGGCCAAAACCACCTGGGATTGAGCCAACTCCTTTCCTGAGTCCAATTGAACCTGACCAACACCTCCACTAGGTGGCTCTAGGTCCAATACACCTCCTCTAGCTGACCCAAGCCTTGGGTTGACTTGGGTCAACTTGTGGGCAAACTCAAAGTGGCCAAAACCATATGGACCCAAGCCATCTTTGACCCCAGATCAAATTGAACCTAATTGTCACTTGCATTGGGTGGACCAGACCCAGACCCATCTCCCACATCAAGCCCAGGGTCTGGCCTAACTTGGGTTGAGCCCAGTTCGACCCGAACCGAGCAAATTTGGATGGACCCAAGTCATCTTTTAGCCCATATCTAATTGAACCCAATTACCACTTGCATTGGGTGGACCAGACCCAGACCCATCTCCCACATCAAGCCCAGGGTTTGGCCTAACCTGGGTTGAGTCCAATTCGACCCAAACCAAGCAGGTTTGGGTTCAACTGAGCCACCCCAGGTCCAATTGAGCTCATTCTTGAATCCACCATGTCCCTATCCTCCTTTATAGGTCAACCCGACCCAACCCTGGCCGGCGGCGGCCAAAACTAATGGAGAACAATCTTCGGTGGTCCCCTCCATTTGATCCTGACCCAAAGCCTTCCAAAGGCTGTGGCTCGCCTTCTTGAGGCTCACGAGCCCTCTGGGACAATGTTTCCCTCCACCTGGCACCCATCCGAGGCTCCTCCCAGCTAATCTCGACCGTCCAAGCTCACGAGAGGTGGCGGAATAGTGCAACTCATCCTAGGAGCTCCCATTCGATCCTAGGCATTCAAAATCACTCCCTAGAGCTCCTTCATCCCTGCTGCTTCGTTTCCTAGCTTCCCAGGCTGTTCACTTGATCCATTCGAGCGAACTCCGGTGAAAGCTTTCAGCACCATGATCGAAGTCGTACCTCCAGCCATCCTCCGGTCCCGACGTTTAAAGGAGATTCACTCGTCTTCACCTCTTGAAGCTTCCTGATAGAGAAGCTCATCCGTTGAGGCTTTCTCTGTGGTAATATTTCAATCCTGAGATCCCTTGATAGGTAGTTCGGTCAAGTGTGATGGAAACATTCACCCCAGCGGATCTCCACCATTGGATTGAAGGTTTCTTCTCCCCTGATCCTTCCTATAAAATTTCATCAAAGTTTGTCTGCGGGATCGCTCAGATCACGCTGGAAAAGTCTTACGGCTTCGGGTTCGTGCGGGAGCTGGAAGACAAAATCCTGACCGTTGATTTTAATCAACAACACAAATTAGATCCCACGATCCCAGAGGCCATTTGATCACCTCCATCCAATCCCCAATCCAATGGCTACGATCGATCCGACCGTTATCCGGTCAACCGCCAATGATTGCTTTGCCAATCATGACGCGCCGCATGTAAAGTGCCGGTTGACTGGATAATTAAATGATTTATTTTTATAGAAAATCAAGGGGAACTTCAAAAATCGATATCTCGCTGTGCACTTAACTAAATTAGGTGTTCTTAGGCTCATTGGAAAGGTCTCAGGGAGATCTATAAAAGCCCTATGATTCCAAGCCTTGATTGCATCTGTATTAAATTTAATTCCAGCATTAGTGTTTTATGAATTATTGCATTTTTTGTCTAAAATAAATTCACCATTGCCTGGGATTTTGGGAGAATGAATTTGGGCATATCCCTGCCATGCCCAAATTTTATCTCCCATGTTTGAAGTGTCTAAGGGCATCACCACCCCAATTTTGATTCAAGGGTCATGGTTTGATCCTCAAATCCAAATTAGAACCATGACCTATCCAATGAGATTTAGGATTTGATTTTGAATATACTGATGATGTGTAGTAGAGGGAGTTTAGGTCCAGAGATTTTACCTCAATCTAACCTTAGAATAGCTCCCTAGGATTTATCTAAGGTGACTTAGAGATCACCTTAGGTGGCTTAGTTTGCCACTCTAGAGAATTCCATTTAGGCTCAAATTTGATGTGTTTAGGCCTTGAGTTCAGGTGATCTCATGGTCCAAATTTCATTAGATTTGGTGTCCGTTTGGTCCACCAACTAGGAGCCAAAAAAATCCCCTTCCTAGAATTAACCTAAAGCCTAATTAATTCATTAAAATTCTTATTAATCCCTAAAAATTTCTGAAAATACCTCTAACTAACCTTAACTAAACCCTTAATCAGTAAAAATTGAAATATTTTCAATTTGATATCAAATTCAAACTTAATCTAATTTTAAGAAAAAAATAATGTTTAATCAATTTTAATTAATTAAAAATAAGTAAAAAAACCAAAAAAAAATTTAAACACTTGTTGATCTCCCCTTAGATCATTTATGATATTTGGGATTGATTTCAAGAGGTTTAGGACTCATTTGGGCTCAAATCACTAAAAAGGACCCTTAATTAAAATAATTAAATAAATCTTTAAAATAACAAAACTTGTAAAATTCATAACTAATTATAAAAAATTTCAAATCAATCAAACTTAGTGGCTAATGACTCTGAATAAAATCTAGTATTTTCTTAAAACTTTAAACCTCCAAAATCTGATCAAAGTTAAAATGTGAACATTTTGGTCAACCTTAGGTCAAAAAGGGGTCAAAACTTTTAAAAATCACAATTTTTTATAGAAAACTCCAATTTGAGTGTGCCACCTGTCTAACAACTTATAATAAAGTCTAGTATTTATTAAAAATCTTAAACCTTTAAGATTTTCTCTAATTTTAAAATTCAAGTTTTAACCCCTTAGTTAACATATCTAGATAATTTTCTAAACCCATTAATTCATTGAAATTTCAGAATTTTCTAACTTGATTAATAAAATTCTCATCCAAAGCTTTAAAATCAGTAACCAACTATTTTTTATATTAATCCACTCCTTTAATTTCAACCAATTTAAATTAACTTAATTAACCCCGATTACTACTGGGTAACCTAGGCCTATGAGGCTATTAGCTTAGCCCAAAGGAAGGTGAAATAAACTTCACGGCTTCGATGTGAAACAAAGATAGTAATCAATTAACCCTTAAAATATATTTAACTAAAAATTCTTAATATATTAATATTTAAATTTTAACATAAAATCCACTTAAGTCTCAATAAATTCAAATTTTTAGATAACTCTAACTAATCACCCAACCTAGGATTTACCCCAGCCACAAGACCTTTTACACACACTTTAGATAGTTTGCTAGGAGAACCAACTCTAGATCTAGGTTAGGCCGGTGTTTACTTTACTGCTGTATGCCGGATTTTTTGTGATTTTACTGCATATTGTGGATGACTATACTTGCTGTGTCTGCTTTTGTGTGAGACTCAAACCTGATCCGTTTTGAAAATGGGTCAGTTTTTCAGACCCAAATCTAACCAGCTTTGGGTTCGGGTCAACTCGTCCTGACTCGCCAAGTGTAAACCCGTGGCATGCGTTCATTGTCGAAGGAGGCGTTGCTTCTGCCGAACAGACTGGAAGGAACGTCGTTGAAGGACGAGCATCTTCAGGCGACGGCGAGCAGCCATATGGCAGCTGCAAAATGACCGCGGGAGATCTTCGCCTCCGTCAATCTTCCGCAAACATTCACTGACCGAAGGCCAAACCGGTGCGCAGGAAACCATCGGTAATGACAGCGGGACGAGGACAACATGACTAAGCGCTAGCGTGACGAGGATAACGCGTCGACGGGACTAAGCGGGACGACACAACTGAGCAGGAATCTGAGGCAAATTGGGTTAATTTTGAGTTTTCAGGTAAACCAAAACCGAGTCTGTTTTTACAAATGGGTCGAAATCCCTAAACCGAACCCAAGTTCGGGTTTAGGGTCAACCCAAACCCGAAATTTTCTGGTTGGGATCGAGTCGGGTTAAATATTGGCACCCCTAGGATCATTTTATCCAAAATAAAAAATAAAAATAAAGATTTGACTCTTTAACATTGCAATGAGCCAATGACACTTCTAATCTCCATCATCATCGGTTGTAAGTTAAATACAAAATGCGTTAAATCTCTACCTCCTTCAACTGTGAGTTTAAATACCCTGATTTTACAAATGGGTCGAAATCCCTAAACCGAACCCAAGTTCGGGTTTAGGGTCAACCCAAACCAGAAATTTTCAGGTTGGGATCGAGTCGGGTTAAATATTGGCACCCCTAGGATCATTTTATCCAAAATAAAAAATAAAAATAAAGATTTGACTCTTTAACATTGCAATGAGCCAATGACACTTCTAATCTCCATCATCATCGGTTGTAAGTTAAATACAAAATGCGTTAAATCTCTACCTCATTCAATTGTAAGTTAAATACGATTAATTTAAGTTCCGATTTCGCTTATCTATTTTTGCTTATAAATTTAGTCTAATGTAGCTTGTGTTGCTGCTTCAAAAAACTTTTCTATTATTGCTCTTTAAAAAATTAGGTTTGTATAGTATATATTTTTTCTTTTCTGAATATGCTTTTTCATGTAGTTTGAATTATTCCTAAGCAAGTAATTTTGAAGCAGAAAAACTCTTCCTGCTTCAAAAATTAGATAATTTTCTTTAACAAAATGCTTTATATCTGCAATTTTCAACAAGATAGAAAAGTTGGTGGTGATGTAGCGGAACATTTTTCACCATTCTCAAGAATCAATAGTTTGAAGCTTGAACAATGTAATGTAGTGGAAGCATATTAAAAAAAAAATTACTTTGCATATGTGTGCATCATTCTAAGACATTTTATCAGCACAAAATATTTAATGATGTAAATCTGTTTTGATTTTAATGATATTTTATCCATATATATAATTATTTACATTAAGCAATTTCTTTTATGTATTTCATTTATTTGAAATAATTATCATCATAATTATTTAATTTGATATTTATATTAAGCATAGTTTGTTAATCACTAAAGTGGTCAAACTAGAAAGTTTTCATAAATATCAATTAAATAAAATTTAGTTACTCGTGAGTATGTGATGCTATTAATTGAATGACATGATGTTTTTATAAAAGTTTATCTCGAGTAACTAAAATTTAATAGCTACAAAATATTTAAGAATCACCCAAATGTTGATTAGTCTTTTGTACTACTGGATATAATTGTGATAAATTATCATACTTAATTAAATATATTTAGTTTATCCAAAGATAGTAAATATATTTAATTGGAATATGTATAATTATCAATTATGAGAATTTTAATTTAAGCATCAATTATGATTATTATTGTATATTATAGTATCACCCAAAGGACAACTATAATATGCATTTTATTGATTAATTGAATGTTATCTGAATCTATTTTATATTTTTGAATTTAATATTCAAATCATTGATATGTGAGAGTCTTGTATTTTATTTTTGCAGCTTCTAATTCTGCAGTTCTTCATTCGCAACCTTCATATATTATAAAGTTTAATGAGCTTAATTATTCTGAATAGATTGAACAAGTCCAATTTCATTTAGGAATTTTGGAACTGGATTTTGCACTACTTAATGATAAGTGAAAGTTCGTTAGGGATGTTAGGCCCTATGAACTAGTCCCGAGGCTAACCAAGAGGGAGGTGAATTGGTATTTAAAAATCTTTAAACAAAAAGAACAATTATCACAAACCAAAGTCACCGCAGAAAAATAAGTGCGAAAAATTAAAGTGAAGAAGGAGTAAAAAGAACACAAGGATTTATAGTGATTCGGTCAACTTGACCTACGTCCACTCCCTGGAGGCACCCTCCGAGTATTGCACTACCAACGTGACTCTCCTTTAGCCCCCACAGCTAGGCGGAGAAACTCTTACAAAACACCTTCTTTTTGCCACCCCTGGAAAGGCAGAGAACCCACTCCTTTTGCTTCCACATAAAGCAGGCAGAGAACCATGATCACTTGCTAAAGCTTACCTCTCCCAACCCTTCTAAGGACAAGAGACTCTAGGGAAGAAGAAATGGAACAATGCTTGGAGCAACCCTTATGAACTCCCTCACAAGCTCCCCCTCACAAGATCCTCTCTCTCTCTCCCTCTCTCTCTCTCTCTCTCCTTTAGGTTTTCTCATGTCAAGATAGCAGCCAAAGATATCAAAAATGTTAAACACAAGCTCTTTAAGTAGAAGAGCTTCAAAGGAGCTCAATAATTGCAAGTTGCCGACTTTATCATCCATGACGATAATCCTATCGTCATGTACGATCAGTTCAAATCAGAGATGATCGGCCAGAACATCGCCCTGAAGATGATCTGGACGATTGAAAATTGGCTTGATCATCCAAAGCATCGCCCTGAATTCGAACTGTCCGATCCTGATCGGCCAGAACATCGCTCTGGATTTGTGCTTGCCAATATTTATCGTCCAGGAGGAACTAAGGGTTTTTTAATAAATCGTCCAGGATGATATGATCGTATTAATCATCCTTAATTTTTTCCTTGATTGCTGGATCAATTTAGGCATAATTGTGTAATATCATCCGAGCCGATATAGTGATCTTCCTAGCCAATTTCCAAAAATACAGAATACCTAAATTGATCATTGCGGCTATTTCTTTTTGTATTGAGCATATCATCCTGTATGATAATTGTATCGTCCAGGACGATCTATTAATGACGGATGCCTTAACTCAAATATCCTGATTAGAGTTTCTATTTTAGACTCGATTGTCCAGGCCGATACAAATATCATCCTGTACGATGTGAGTAAAAATAAAAATTCTAAATCTCTCAAGTGTGTGTAGGGTTACTTTGCATCAACACTTCAAAGATTACAATTGACTCAAGAAAGGAAAAAAGAAAAAATTACAGACTGACTCATTCCTAATCTACCCAATCTTGAGCTGGCTCTGATTTCCGTCCAATCTTTGATTCCTTAAATGTCAGTAGTAAAAGGCAATCGAAGAGAAGCAAAATTGTTTGTCAATCATCAAAACATTAACTATAAAATCAAATTTGCAATAATCTCCCCCTTTTTGATGATGGCAAAACACTCCTACATTTTTTTCAAAAAGTAGCAATGTAATACATGGAATTGAAAGTGTAAACAAACAACAACCATACTCGCCCTTTTGACATCTCAAAAAGGAGGAGGGAACTAAGAAACAAAGCAAATAAAAATACCCTTTTTTTTAAACGAGGCATGAATATGATGTAACATTTCATGTGATTGATTTTAAAAGCTTGTGAGTTAATGAGTTAATAATATCAACAATCCAAAGAAGTTTTCTTAATTGGATATGAGAAAAAGGATCCATTCATTACTTGGTTTAAGAAAAAATATCTTATAAAATAATGAACCAAAGTAAATTTATCACAATCGCAAAACAATTGAATTCAAGCCTTTGATATAAGAAAACTTCTAAGTTTTAAAAGATTTGAAAAGAGAGAAGAGCTTGCATTTAGTGGGCTCATTTTATGCCTCTTATCACTTTGATTGTCTCTTTGAGAATCTTTTGATTTTTGAGACACTTTTGTGTATATTCTTTTAATTTCAATTTGGTGTTTTTGCCACTTTCCTTTTTTATTTTTGCAAGCTAAATTCTCTTTTACAATCTTTTAAAATAGATTCTTAGTTGTGAGTATATCTTCTAGATATTAGAGAATAGGAGCTCTCTCTAACATAAAAAAGAACTAGCCACAAATCAAAATCAAAATCATATGATAAGTACAACGGCAAGATTTTAATTAACTTGAAAGATATATAAAAAAAACTTTGGACATTATAGATATGATAGATTATTATAAAAAGATAAAAAAAGATCTTAATTTTAAAAACCATTGGTTAAAATGAGATAGGCTTTTGTTTAGAGAAGAAAATTATACCATTAAATGAGGTTAGAAAAAGGGAAACCATCAACGGTGTTTCTTCCCTTAACCGATTTAGAGATGCTAATTATTGACTTTAAATCTCCAAAAACTTAAAAGCTTGAAAAAAACATCATATAGAAAACCAAAATAAAAACAAAATAAAATCAAACAATCAAAAAGCTAATAAAAAGAAAAACAAAAATACACAAATCAACAAATGCATTTCAAGAAATAATGAAGCAGCAAGTTTAAGCAATTATGAGCTGCGAGCCTCCATTTGTCCAAGTATCCTATACTCTTACGAGGTCTTTGGTGAGAGCAACCTATAAGAATCAACAAATGTCATATTTAGGAACCCAAATAGGTTTGGGTCCCTTCTCATGAATAGTAGGAAGTAATGCATGTGTTTTTTGCTATGAATCATGCAATTTTGGTCTCCACACCAAATGTGTACTACGGTGAGCAATGCAAGTGTGTGAGATGTGTCCTAGCATGCCACATGAAAAACATCTAACACCAGGAAAAAAATTTCTTAAATGGTTTGTGTTGTAATGCCTCTTCCTACGTCTTGGCTTTAGATTAAGTGTGGGTGTCATCCAATTTCTTTTTAGAGAATCCAATTTATTTTTAAGCCTCAAGTTTGTACCTTTTAAGACATCATTTTCAATCCTCAAATTTTGTTTTCTCTCTTCAGATTTCTTAAAATTAAATTCAAGTGAGGTGTGTGTAACTTTTAATGCATCATATTCATCAATTAATTTCGAATGTTTTTTTTTTTTAAATCATCAAATTCATCAAGTAGAGCCATGTGATTTGAGTCAATTGTAGCATGATCTTTAAGAATATCTTCAAGCTCTTTTTGTAAATTCAAAAGTTCTATTTTCATACTAGCATGAGTCTTCTTCAGTTTTTTTGTATGATGCATGGATTTTCTCACAAATTTCAAATAATTGATCATAGGTTGGTTTACATACTTCTTCTTCATTACTTTGATCAAGATGATCTTCTCCCATTAGGCACAAGTTTGTTGTTTCTTCCTCAGGTTCAGTTTAAGATGAATCAGAACCAGATTATGCCTAGAATGTCTTTTGAATTCTTTTCTTGTCCTTCCTGAGCTTGGGTTTTTCCTCACCCTTTTCTTTGCTTGAGTGATCTTGAAGTGTAGGACAATCAGCTCTGACATGTCCAGGTTTCCTGTATTCAAAACAAACCACATCAGAAGATCCTTTAGAATATTTATTTTTCTTACATTTTCTCCAATTTTGATGATGCATGTGTTTCTTCCTTAGAAAGTTTTTGAATTGCATTGTGATTAAGGCAAAGTCATCGCTTTTATACCCGGAAGAGTCAGAGTCTGATTTGTACGCCTTCAGTGCCACCGTTTTCTCCTTTTTTTTCACCTATATCAAGATTTCTTTGATTCACCCCTTGCTCATAAGGAATGAGTGAGCCAAGTAGGTTATTAATCGAATAGGTGTTTAAATATTTAGATTTAGTTATAGCTGTGATTTTGGCATCCAACGATGAAGAGCATCTCAAAATCTTGTTTACTTTTTCATAATTCGAAAGTTCTCTTCCTAATGCATGTAATGAAGTAACAATTTGAGTAAATCTTGTATACATATCAGAAATTGATTCAGAAGATTTCATACGAAAAAGTTCGTACTCATGCAAGAGAATATTCAAACGAGATTGTTTCACTTCATTGGTTTCTTCATAAGTAATGCATAGCCTATCCCAAATCTCCCTTCCTGTAGAGCAAGTAGAAACACGCACGTAATCTTCAGACTTTAAAGCATAGAAAAAATAATTAAAATACTTCGCATTTAATTGAGCTAAATCTCTTTCATCAAAAGTCCATTCAGTAAAAACAACTTCAGTTTTAATTCTGTTAATTTCACGAGAAGGTAAAGAATATCCTTCTTTAATAAGCATCCAAATGCGATAGTCAATTGATTGTAAAAAAGTAGACATGCGAGTTTTCCAAAAATCAAAAGGAAGATTGTCAAACAAAGGAGGTCGTGTAATAGAATATCCTTTAGTTATTACAATTTCCAAAGTTAGCCATGGATCAAAATTCAAAAAGTTTTAAAACTCAGTTTTAATGAATCCCGCTCTGATACCACTTGAAAGTTCGTTAGGGATGTTAGGCCCTATGAACTAGTCCCGAGACTAACTAAGAGGGGGGTGAATTGGTATTTAAAAATCTTTAAACAAAAAGAATAATTATCACAAACCAAAGTCACCAAAGAAAAATAAGTGCGAAAAATTAAAGTGCAGAAGCAGTAAAACGAACACATTTATTTATAGTGGTTCGGTCAACTTGACCTATGTCCACTCCCCGGAGGCACCCTCTAAGTATTGCACTACCAACATGACTCTCCTTTAACCCCCACAGCTAGGCGGAGAAGCCCTTA
>NW_021318852.1:2161410-2176360 GCF_001605985.2 Dendrobium catenatum
AGAAGATTGGATTTCAAATAAACCCAAATTTCTCAAAAACCAGTGATCAAAATATGTTTAATTTGATTTCAATAAAAACTAGAGCTCAAGAGCTTTCCAACAAGCCCTAGAACACTAATTTTGGTGAAAAATTGGATTTACCATGAATTTTAGAAGTTTTTGGGCATTTAAATGATTTTTTAAATCATTTTACTCAAATTGGGCCACCGGCGCCGCCAAACCAATCATTGGCAATGATTGGCAGGACGGCGGCGCTGCGCCGCGGCTTTGACACGTGGCGTGATCCCGTGTGATCACTTAACCACGTCGGCACGAACAGCCGCCGTCCGATCGGATCAAACAGGATCCGATCCGAGCGCCCAGATGGCGCCACGTCACCCGCGCGGTCCGGCCAGAGGACCCGGGTTCGAACCCCATATGAGGCGCGCGGGTTCCAGATCTGATCTGGACCGTCCGATGATCGATCGGACGGTCCTGATCTGCCGAAACTGGAAATTTTTAAATGCCTATATCTTCTAAAATACTTAACCAAACTTGATGAAATTTGAAACATAGATTGATGTTAGCATAATCTTCCAATGTATGGAATTTGAAGGCTCCATACACTGTAGATTTTCTACCGTTTCAATTTTAAATTTAAACTTAAAACTCGAATAACTTACAATCTAGCCGATGGATTTTTGACTTCTTGGGCTTGTTGGAAAGATGCTGAAGTCCTCTTCAACTTTGGTGAAGACTCCAAGAGCTGGATCTCTCTGGATTTGGAGTTATTAGCCAATGGATTTTTGACTTCTTGGGCTTGTTGGAAAGATGCTGAAGTCCTCTTCAACTTTGGTGAAGACTCCAAGAGCTGGATCTCTCTGGATTTGGAGTTATTCAGAAATCTCCTGATCCTCTCTCTCTTCACCAATGAGTGTTTTAGAGACTTGGATTTGATGGAAAACAGTTTGGGAAAGCTAGGGATTGGTCTGGAGCAGCTCTAAGAGGAGTCTTAAAGCTGGGAGAGTTCTGGAGATGGGTAGGTTTTTTTGTTAATCCATGGATTAGAATCAATCCCCTCTTTTTAATCCCCTCTCTTTTTTTTAAAATATCTTGGCCAAATGGATGGCTATGATAGACTTAGAAGCCTCCTTGATGCATGCCATCTGGCCTAGAAATTGGTGAGAGCAGGAGCCAAGGACAAATGCAAGGACATCTACATAGAAAGGTGGTCTTATCCTCATTTGTCCATGTGGAAGTCATCCAAACCATTGGAAATTAATCCAAAGGTTAATAATCAGCCTAAAAAGTCTTTAGAAGAGCTTAGAGCTGTTGGAATAGAAATGAGTGGATTGGTAAGGTTTGAGCTAGCTTGAGTCAAGCCAAATGGGCATTTAAACCTATTTCAAGTGAACTTGTTGACTAGGTTGACTAGTCAACCAGTCAATAGGGTGAATGATGTAGACTAGGAGAATGTCATGGGTGGTGGTGAGGGCCATTCCAAAGTTTATGTAGGTTATTTAGGTCAAGAAGACTTAATGGGCCCTTAATGGGCCCTTAAGCCAAAATTGGTTGACTTGGTCAACCAGGTAGGTCCAGGGTCT
Source organism: Dendrobium catenatum (assembly GCF_001605985.2). Lineage (NCBI taxonomy): Eukaryota > Viridiplantae > Streptophyta > Magnoliopsida > Asparagales > Orchidaceae > Dendrobium > Dendrobium catenatum. The sequence goes on from NW_021318852.1 coordinate 2,162,994, forward strand.
GGAAATGGGTTCAATAAAGTTCAAATGATATTTAGAGTCTATTGGATATAGTCCTAGGGTCTGGGGAGGTCATTTGGTTCAAAACACCTATTTGGACCCTTAAAAGGCTCCTTTGGTCAAACCTGTTGACTTGGTCAACCAGCTTGACCCAAGGGTTGGGAATGGGTCCAACAGGTTTGAAATGACATTTGAAACTTGCTGGAAGTGGTTACATTCAATTCGGGGTTCATTTGGTTGGAAATCAATATTTGAACCCCATAGGGGTATTTTGGTCATTTTTGAGCTCATGCTCATTGTGGCTGAGATGAGTCCGAAAAAATTCAGTTTATTGTTCAACATATCAGGATTAATGATCTTGAAGTGACTAGAGGCTTTGGTGAAGGCTCTAATGTCAGAATCTTCAAGGTGATAGTTCTAGTGGCATAGGCCGTAAATATTTGAAGGTTTTACAGCCTTTGGATTTTGATTTAGATTCTGGGGTTAGAGACCTCAAAATGAGCTCAAATTTGGAGAGTAACCTCTAGAGATATGTCCCATCAATATGCAACTGACAGACCTTGAATCAGAGGTCATTTGATAGGGTTTTGAAGTGTTTGAAAATTCACTGGAAAAGGCCTTTAGGACAAGGCTTCTAGACTTTGGATTTGAGTCTGGATTTTGGAATTGATCTGGATTTTGAGTTTTATTGATTAAGTTTGAGCATCCAAATCATCTATAATCATTTGGGTGATTATTAATGATTGGATAGGATCAGAGCTAACTCACAGGTAGGATCAATACCTGAACTGGAGTCTGAATTCTGAACTGGGTTGGATTTTGGATTTTCATTAAGGCTTGAATTAAATTTAGATATGGATTGGCTTGGGATCAGGATTGATCTGGAATCTGGATGGATCTAGGGTCAGGATTGGCCTGAGTGACCTTATACAAAAATGAGGTCAACAGTTGCCGACTTTATCGTCTAGGACGATAATCCTATCGTCATGTACGCTCAATTCAAATCACAGATGATCAGCTAGAACATCGCCCTAAAGATTATCTAGACGATTAAAAATTGGCTTGATCATCTCGGACGATCTCACGATCGTCCTGGCCTATCAGTTCAAATTAGATAAAAATTATCCAGAGCATTGCCCTGAATTCGAACTGTCCAATCCTAATCGGCCAGAACATTGCCTTGGATTTATGATGGCCGATATTTATCGTCAAGGAGCAACTAAGGGTTTTTTAATAGATCGTCCTGGCCAATCTCATGATCGTCCAGGACGATATGATCGTATCAATCATCCTTAATTATTTTCTTGATTGCTGGATCAATTTAGGCATAATTGTGTAATATCGTCCAGGCTGATATATTGATCATCCTGGCCAATTTTCAAAAATACAGAATACCTTAATTGATCATGGTGACAATTTTTTTCTGTATTGAGCATATCGTCCTGTATGATAATTATATCGTCCATGCCGATTTGTTAATGACGGCTGCCTTAACTAAGAAATCCTGATTAGAGTTTCTATTTTAGACTCGATCGTCCAGGCCGATATAAATATCATCATGTACTATGTGAGTAAAAATAGAAATTCTAAATCTCTCAAGTGTGTGTTTGTGTGTAGGGTTACTTTGCATCAACACTTCAAAGATTACAATTGACTCAAGAAAGGAAAAAAGAAAAAATTACAGACTAACTCAACCCTAATCTACCCAATCTTGAGCTAGCTCCGATTTCCGTCCAATCTTTGATTCCTAAAATGTCAGTTGTAAAAGGCAATCGAAGAGAAGCAAGAGTGTTTTCCAATCATCAAAATGTTAACTATGAAACTGGATTTGCAATAATAAGCATACTGCTCTGACTGATATATAAGTAGTGTTGAAGAAAGATCTTTTCATGAAACTTGGGAAAGATCAAATAAATTAAGCCTAATGTTTATGCGAATGATTGTAGCATATATTATTAAGCCAATACTTCCAATAATAGATAATGCTAAAGAATTTATGAAGTATGTGGAAAATATATCTCAATATGAGTCTGCTGATAAGTCACGTGTAGGAACTTTAATGGGTATGTTAACCACCATAAAATTTGATGGTTCTCATACTATTTATGAGCACATTACTAAAACGACTAATATAGCAGCAAGATTGAATACTATGGGAATGAAAGTGCGTGAAAGCTTTCTTGCACAGTTTATTATAAACTCATTGCCTCCTGAATATGATCCATTCCAAATTAATTATAACACAATTAAAGATAAATTAAATGTGATCGAATTACAGAGTATGCTTATTCATGAGAAATCAAGACTTAAGAAATAAGGAACACACTCAATTAATCTCATAGATCAACCATATTTTAAAAGAAAATCAAGAAAGAAAAATCCAAAGGGCAATAAAAGACACCTAAAGCTTAATATGTCATCTGTCCAAATCCAAAAGAAGGAACCAAAGATTAATAGATGTCATTTCTGTCACAAGCGTGTACACTGTCAGAAAGATTGCCTGAAACATAAGGTTTTGTTTGAAAAGAGAGGTAAGTCTAGTGCTTTTGTATGTTTCAAATCAAATTTGGCTGAGATTCATTATAATACTTTGTGGATTGATTCTGATTGTACCGCTTATATTTCTAATATGATACATGGATTTCTTATGACTCAAATTATAAAGCCAAATGAAAAGTTTATCTTCATGGGAAATAAAGTCAAAGTTCAAGTTGAAGCCATTGGAACATATCATTTGATTTTAGATACTAGACATCTTTTAGATCTTTTCAAACTCTTTATGTACCTTCAGTTTCTAGAAATTTAGTTTCTTTATCAAAACTTAATACAGTTTATTTTTATTTTAAGTTTGAAATTGGATGTTTTAGTTTATTTAAATGTAATCAATTTATTGGTTCTGGTGTGTTTTGTGATGGTTTATATAAACTAAGACTTGATAATTTATTTACTGAGATTTTATTAACCTTGCATCATAATATTGGAATAAAACATAGTTTTATGAATGAAAATTATGCTTACTTGTGGCATAAATTTTTGGGTCATATATCCAAAAAAGAATATAAAGATTAGTGAGGAATGAAATCCTTCCTGATTTGGATTTCACTGATCTTGGTATTTGTGTGGATTATATTAAAAGAAAATTTATTAAACACACAATAAAGAAGACAACGAGAAGAAACACACAGCTTCTTGAAGTCATACACACTGACATATGTGGACCTTTTGATGTGCCTTCCTTTAGTGGAGAAAAATATTTTATTACCTTTATCGATGATTTTTCACGTTATGGTTATATATATTTATTGCATGAAAAATCTTAATCAGTAGACATCCTTGAGATATTTATTAATGAGGTTGAGAGGTAATTAGATAGAAAAGTGGAAATTATAAGGTCTGATAGAGGTGGTGAATTTTATGAAAGGTATGATGAATCTGGACAATGCCCTAGTCCATTTGCTAAATTCCTTGAAAGGCATGGCATTTGTGCTCAATATATAATGCCTGGCACACCAAAATAAAATGGTGTTGCAAAAAGACATAATCATACTTTAATAGATATGGTTAGATGTATGTTAAGTTATTCTTCTTTACCCTTATCTTTGTAGATGCATGCTTTAAAAACCGTTATGTATTTGTTAAACAGGGTTCCTAGTATGACAGTTTCAAAAACCCCTTTTGAACTATAGACAGGAAGAAACCCTTGTTTAAAGTACCTGCATGTTTGGGGTTGCCCAACAAAAATAAAAATTTATAATCCACATGAAAGAAAATTAGATTCAAGAATAACCAGTGGCTTTTTCATTAGTTATCCAAAAAAATCTAAATGACATAGATTTTATTGTCCTAATGATAGTACAAAAATTTTTGAAACTAAAAATGCTAGGTTCATTGAGAATGGTAAAATTAGTGGGAGTATAGAGCCTCAAAATGTAGAGGTTAAAGAAGTTGACATTAAAATTCATTTTCCCGACACATCTAATAAAGTTGTTATTCCTGCAGTTGTTAAAAAGTTTGAAAATATACAAGATGAGCAAATGAATTATAATACATCCCAAAATGAAGTTGTCACTAATAAACCTATAATTGATGAATCTCTAGAAGTAGCATTAACAAGATCTACTAGAGTTAAAAGATCTGGTATTTTAAATGATTATATGATTTATCTTTAAGAGTTAGATTTTGACTTAGGAATTGATAATGATCCAGTTTCATTTTCACAAGTTATAAAAATTCTGATTTATAATAAGTGGTTAGATGTCATGAAAGAAGAGTTAAAATTAATGGATCATAATAAAGTATGGGACATCATTGAATTGCTTGAAGGTTCCAAAAGAGTTGGGTGTAAGTGGGTCTTTAAGACCAAACGTGACTCTATAGGAAATATTGAACGATATAAGGCTAGACTTGTTGCTAAATGTTTTACTCAGAAAGATGGTATTGACTACAAAGAGGCCTTCTCTCCAGTTTCTAAGAAGAACTCATTAAGAATTATTATGGCGATAGTGGCTCATTATGACTTAGAGTTACATCAAATGTATGTGAAAACAGTCTTTTTTTAATGGGGATTTAGAGGAAGAAATTTATATGAATCATCCTGAATGGTTTTCAGTTGAAACAAAGGAACACATAGTATGTAAACTTAAAAAATTAATATACGGACTTAAACAAGCTTTCCGACAATAGTATCTCCAGTTTAATAATACTATCACTTCTTTTGGATTTAAAAAAATCACTGTTGATCGGTGTATATATCTAAAGGTCAGTGGGAGAAAGTTTATAATTTTGATTTTTTATGTTGATGACATTTTGCTTGCTACTAAGGATCTTGGTTTATTATATGAAACTAAGAAATTTATCTCAAATAACTTTGAAATAAAAGATATGGGTGAGGCATCTTATGTAATAGGAATTGAAATATTCTGTGATAGATTGCAAAGAATGTTAGGATTATCTCAGAAAGTATATATTAATAAAGTTCTTGAGAGATTTAAGATAGAAAAATGTTTAGCAAGCATAGTTCCAATTCAGAAAGGAGATAAATTGAGCCTTATGCAATGCCCAAAGAATGAATTAGAACATAAAAAAATGGAATAAATTCCTTATGCATATATTATTGGAAGTTTAATGTAAGCTCAGACTTGTACTTGACCATATATAAGTTTTGTTGTTGGAATGTTGGGTAGATATCAAAGTAATCCAGGACTTGATTATTGGAAAGCTGCAAAGAATATTTTACGATATCTATAAGGAACAAAAAAACACATACTCACTTTTAGAAAATCTAATCACCTTGAGGTGATTGATATTCATATTCGAATTTTGCTGGATATTTGGATTCTAGAAAATTCACATTTGGATATGTGTTTCTCTTAAAGTGAAGGAGCAATATCATGGAAGAGTGTGAAGAAGACTGTCATTACTGCATCCACAATGGAAGCTGAGTTTGTGGCATGTTTTGAGCCCACAATTTAAGGATTATGGTTGAGAAATTTTATTTCAGGACTTGGAATTGTTCATAGTATTACCAAGATATTGAAAATTTATTATGATAATACCGCAGCAGTCTTCTTTTCTAAGAACAACAAGTATTCAAAGGGTATTAAACATATGGAATTAAAATATTTTGCCGTTAAAGAAGAAGTTCAGAAACAAAGAGTATCATTTGAGCACATTAGCACCAATCTTATGATTGCAGATTCATTAACTAAAGGGTTGCCACCAAAGATATTTCATGAACATTTTGTTAGGATGGGTATTCCAAAAAATCCTTATTAAGTTTATATTTATTTGCTCTTTATGTCTTTTGATACTTTGAGCTCTTTTATTTTGTTTCTAACAATTAGTGTATCACATTTATTATGTTATGTATACATGAATGTTTATGTGAATATTGATGGGATTTATCTTTTATAAAGACATCATTATTGGACCATTATGAGTGTATCTTATTATGCTTCATATTAAGTATAAGATTAGTATCGTGATACATGGAAGGAAATGCATCGAACAAATGGTGTATGACTGTCATGATTCGTATTAATTTTTGTACTTAATAATGAATTTATGATTTGATAAATTTAAGGAAGAGGATTTATATATTGCACTTATATTAATTAAATTATTAATTGAATAATTTCATATGGGCCAAGTGGGAGAATGTTAGAATAATTAAATATATTAATTATGCGAGACATCGCAATAATTATTTATGTATATATATTTAATTATATAAACCATTAAGTGGCCCATATATTAGAATTATTGAATTTAATTATTTATGATTAAATCTTATTGGTTAAGAAGAGATGGTTTGATCATTCGTTTATGGACCGTTTGATCAAATAACTCCTATGAGCGGTTATTATAACCAATCCATAGAAAATAACTACCGGTCCTCTCTCTCTCTCTCATTATGAGGAGTTACTTTACTCTATAGAGAACTAACTCATGATAGAAGAAAGTGAAGGGAAAATGGAGAAAAATTGTAGTTCGAAATTCGGCGAATTCAAAATAAATCAATGTATGTTTTTCTTTCGATTAAAGGATTGTGAAAATCATTTTTTTTAAGATCTTGAGGATTTAAGACTTATGTAAATTAAAGTTTTCCGTTTCGATTTCTTTACTTAATTTATGATGTGAGTTCTTGCAAAAGTTAGAAAACCCATAATACATGTTAGTAGAGAACTTAATCTTAAAGAAAGTTCTTGTATGAATTCAAGAACTTGAATTTTATATGTGATTAAGTCCTCGCAAGAATATTTAAGAACTCCATAAAGTCTTACAAACAAAGCAAGATAAAGAATGTAGCCGTAACACAACACAAAGCAAGTGAAAAAAGGAATTATTCGGATGCCACCGCATACTGAAATTTTTTTAACATAGGTCTGTAGTAATGCCCCAAACATCCATTTAATAATTTTTTATAAAGCTCAGCAACAGTAAAGCCGTCCCAAACGGACCTTATATTTGTATAAAAGACCAAAGTGGACAACAAAGCCAAGTGAACGAACTAGAAAATTTACAAAAAACAAAAAAACTAATTTCGGTGCAAGAAGCGTCATATTTGAAGCTTTTCCAGGGAAAAAATGTCAAAAACCTCGGCAGTGCATAAAATTTCTTCCAGGGAAAAAGTAGATTTCTTCCCCTCTACGGCGGAGGCTTCGTCTGAGCTTGAGGGATTAAGAGAGGGAGAACTTATTTTGAAGAAAACAAGTAAGAAATTATAAGCACATGCCTTGGATAGCTGGTGCCGTAGCCATTCTTCAGAGAGAGCTTTAGTGTTTGATTTAGACTTCTTTCATCCCAACACCGCCGCAATAAATTCTGGAAGTTCCAAGGGCCTTCAGCAAGGCATTCCAACTACAAGGAGTTCTAACAAGGAGCCAAAGGTGGAAGTTTGATGGATATTCCAACATTGAAGTTGCCCAATTTTTTTTCATCTTCCAAGAAGTAGAATATGAAAATGCAGTGATGGAAAGATGCGAAATAAATGAATTAAATCTTCCAAGAGGCGGTGACAGATAGATGCAAAATAAACGAAATGATATTGAAGTTATAGAAATTGAAGATACCGTAATAAATGGGGAACGAAGGTCTCGCCAGTGCGTAAGCGCTTGGAGGGACGGATCTCGGAGGAACACGGGAAGCCATCACTTACGCTGCTAGAGGAATTGTAGGCAGCAATCAAGTCCAGAGGAGTGTCAAGACTCCGGTGGCCATAAGTCGCAGCCTCTGCCGTCAGGGCGAAGGACCCTCTACTTGCTTCCTCTTCAACTTTCGCGCGAGCGAATTTCTAACCGGCCCTCTCAATTTGAGCGAGTTTTGATGTCGCCCTCCTGTAATGCACTGTTGATTAACAAGGTAATTTAAGAAATGCATGAACTTTTCCCTCCTAATTCTACATACCAAACAGCCACTTAATGTTGCTTGTATTGGAATCACGGTACTGACCTACACCTGCTTAATGTATAAAGATGATCTAGCTTGATGACTCATTGGCCTTTTTTGATATATTTTTGAATATATCTAAATACTACTTATTCCTAATTTGTGGATTTAAATTGTTGCAGCACCTTGGTTTACTCTGCCAAAACTAGAAAAGTAGAAAAATAAGTATGAGATCAAGAGATATTCATAAATTTCTCTAACATAATGATTCTTATTTATTACAGTATTAAAAATTCTAAAAGGTTATTTTTTTATTTAATTGGTTTTATGCTGATACAAATATGTCTATTTAAAGATAAGGGAATAAAATAATAATGGAAATATAATAAAATATAATATTCTCAATAATGAGAATATATTACATGAATAAATATGATATATTTTTTACTATAAATAATTAAATATTATATGACAATAAATAATTTTAATTACTCTTTATTTTGTCAAGTACTAAAAAATAAAAATTATATTCAACGCTAATGCTCGTGATAGATATATTGTCCTTGTCCTAATGCATATAATTAATAGAATTTTTTTTTCACACATGTAATTTCCTTTTTATTAATGATACATGCTCTATAAAGATTGGAGATCTTGAAGGATTATTCAATTCCTCTTCTTGTCTCCGTCAAGGCTATCCACTTTCCCCCTACTTATTTAGCATTGTGATGGATGGCCTATCATCTTGCTTTTTATTGGCCACTTCTAACTCCTCTTTCTCTGCAATGGTTGCTCGCAACATTACTGTATCTCACATGTTGTTTGCAGATGATTTATTAGTTTTTGATAGAGCTAACACCAATACTGCTAACACTCTCAACACTAATTGCATCAGTCTGCTACTATTAATGGACTTCATGTCAACCCCCATAAGAGCACTATTCTGATCTCAAAAGATACACCACAAGCCTCCCAAATTTGTGACATCCTTCAATTACCCGTACTTACTATCCTATCAAATATCTCGGTTTGCATGTTTTTTTACAAGAAACTGAAGGTTGTGGACTTCCAACTAATGCTCCAAAGAATTACCTCCTCTCTTTAGGGTTGGAGAGCGAAATTCCTCTCTTTTGGTGGTAGAATTCAGCTCCTTAAATTTACTATCAGCAACACTTTGACTTATTGGATCAGGGGTTCAATTATACCAAAAGATTGTTGTAAAATTATTAATCGAATGTGCTCTGGATTCCTATACTTTGGCAACGTGAACCTCAAGAAGCTTCACATAAGTGCATGGAAAGACACATGTAAAACTAAACCTAACGGATACCTTGGCATCCCCTCAATTGACTCCCTCTATCATGGTTTCTCCTATTTGATCATATGGAGATTTCTTAACACTAATAATTTGCTCTTTGACTGTTAGCATTCTAAGTATCACTCCTTGTGTAATCCTATGGAAATTAAAAGCTCACATTGCTGGAAACATTTATTCGAAGTTGCTGGCAATATTAGACATTGCATTACTCTCTCTATCCGCCCTTGTAGCAAATTGCCTTTATTATGGGACCTTTGGTGTAATGAATTCTCTATTGCAAAAATGTTGAACGACCCACCCTTTGTTAATCACTATTCCTCTTTCTCTACATGGGAGGTTTCTATGGTTATTGATGGTGAGCACTGGACTGTTCCTCTCTATTTTAATGGATCGATTGTTTCTAAGGTCCACGCAACTCCCCTAGACCCCCATCTGGTTAATCATTGTTTGCTAGGATCTCAGAATCCCAATTTTAAAAATTTCAACAATTTTTCTCTTAATTAGTTGTCTCTTGGCACAAAATGGTTTGGAACAAAAGATCGGCCCTTTGTTTTTTTGTGTTTGTCTGGTTGGCTTTCAAAGGGGGCCTAAAAATTGCTGATGTTTTAGCCACCCCTGGGAGATTCAAACTTCAACAATCTGCTGCTTCTATCATAATGAACCTGAAACTCTCTCCCACCTCTTCTTTGAATGTTGATTTACTTTTAACATCCTTAAACATTTTCTCCCTTGGTTGAGTAATCTCCTTATGAGACTGAATATCCACCAGGCTTTTGAAAGCACCATGGAATAAATAATTTCTAGTATTCGTACTAGCTATTACATGTGATGCCCTATAATTTAAATAGGAAGTTTTATTCTTTTAATAAACAACAACCATGGCTATCTATTCATATAGATGTGTGCATTGATGTCTTAAATTGTAGAATTTGTTGTACTGTTTATTACTAATACATGATATTAGATACATTTGTTCGTTGTTTACTAAAAGATAAGAATGATTCTTCCAATTTAGATTATGGGGCATCGCATTACATGCTTGTTTCTTGTGTAGAAATTTATCATATTTGGAGAGCTATAAATGATAAAACTTTTGGAGGAATTTTTAATTGTCAAGCAATTGTGATTACTAAAATTAAAAAAGCTATTATATGTAAGACCTTTACATGGAAAGACCATCATACTATTTAGAAAATGCACCCTTTGGTCTCTTGCTAGGTTGATTCTTGGTTGTTTATCATGACATTATGGCTTCTTTTTCGTTTGGTTGCCTGGGAGATTTTATTATTGGAAGGATAATGATGAATGTTGGTTCCTCCAGCTACCCCTAGGATGGTCTTATTAGAAATCAGGGGCTTCGCTTTTGTGCTGTCTCTTCTAGGCTACTGCGACAAGTTAGCGACCCAGATTTTTTTGGTCGCTATTTTCTTTAGCGTCCAAATTAATATTTTTAGCGACCAATTTTGTTTGTCACTATTGACCCATTTTCTTGTAGTGAAGGTCATCGTTTTACGTGACCAAACCATCTAAGGCTACTCTCTCTAATTTTATCTTCCACTGGAATTACTCCAACCTTTTCACATATATGCTCATTTTGTATCCTATCTCTAAAGGTAATGCCAAGGCATCTAAAATAATATATGACTATATCTTACGGTCCTAATTAAGTTAATATACTAATATGTGGGAAAATTTTGCTCAAAATTTTAAATAAATAGTAAATACTAATATTACTAACATATTTGAAATCCAATTTTATATTTAACTTCAAATGTGAGAAATATTATCTACTCTCTACTCTCATATCCATGTCAGAGCAACTAAATCTATGCTTCACTATGGCAAACAAGTCATCCACATAGAAGATTAAACTCCAATATTCAATGTTGAAACTTAATAAAATAGCAATGTGATAAAATTGCTAAAATAATATTCAATGTTGAAACTTAATAAAGTAGGTATAGAGCACTGTTCTACTACTTGTAGGCATATCAGAACAAAGGCAATGCGTGGTCCTGATAATTTTTGGAGCACAAGAATTAAAGATTAAAGTTGAAAGATGACATTAGATTTGCAACGATTAAAAATATTAGTTCTTTGCATCATGAATTAAAAAGATTCGACAACGAACAATTTCACTGAAAGAACTCTATTAAATCAAAAGCCTCGCATTTTATAAATCATCTTTGTAAAAGCCAGTGCCATGTATGAAGGATTGGCTTTGAGGATAAACTGTGATCAATATGCAAAAGTTTAATAAAAATGTGCCATATTATTGACGACTCGATCCAAGAAGCAAGTTTGCAGTCATAGCGAAAAAAAAAAAAAAGACTAAGCTACATATTTTTAATTTTCTATGAAATAAATGTGTTGCTATGAAAGGCATGATACTCAATACAAGTAACCAACTATGTGTATATATCAATCTGAAATTGAAAGAAACAGAAAGGAAATGTAAGTGTAATTCAGTTCAGTGAAAATGGAGGTTGAAGTTGCCAAGTAGTCAGCCACATCATCATGGTGCAACAACTCAGCAATATATTTGAGTTAGGAAAAAAAAAATGTAAATCATTAATAGTATATCAGGGAGATATGAGATCGCGCCAAGTCTATCTATGGGCTCCTTGGTGGTTAAAAATGGAATGGGAATTAAGATAATTGAACCGGTTGAACCCGGTTGAACCGGTGAATCACCGAACCGGGCGGGTTTTGGAGAACCGGCTGGTTCTAAGATTAGCGAATCTCAGGCGTCCAAAAATGATCACACGCGTGTAATGAGGCTGGGAATCACTCCTGACGCTCCTCTACCCTAAATAGCGATTCAAATATTCAATGGATTAATTGTTCGGCTGTTCCTCTACTCGCTCGAAGTCGACGACGAAGCAGCGGCTGTTCCGGTGTTCCACTACTCGCTCATCGACCGAAGTATCCCAACTGCGGCGAACTCCTCCCGTCCTCCGACCATCCCATCCGCGGCGTCCTCCTACTGTGAGATTTAATTTTGTTTTTTTTTTCAACATTTTTTTTCTCACTTTGAATTAGTTGGATGACTTCCTTTCTTAATAACAACAGCACGATCATCCAAGCTGCCGGCGAACTCCTCCGACAATCCTAGCCGCTTGTTTATCGTGAGGTTTAATTTTTTTTTTTCTTTTTGGATCTTCCTACATTCAAATCTAAATGCTTCTTTGAATTTTTTTTCCTATTTTATTTTTTATTTTATTGGATTTCCATGTTATTTTAATATGATTATTTGTTAGCAATATCTATTTATTTGTTGAATGACTTGAATCCCTCAATCTAGTTGTCTTTTGTATTTAAAATTTTTATATGGTTGTTTCATATTTATATTAATAATTAGAGCATAATCCTCATAATTCATCTTAATCCCAAGGTTTTCCAGACTTTGTTGTGTATCCGATTTGCAAATTTTTTAATCTTTTACATTTGCTCAAAGCCAACTCTATCATTTTGGCATGTCTACATTCAAAGAACTCAATCTTTAAATTCATAATTCATATGAAATTCATTATTGTGATTGTATTTAGTTGATCATATGAGGATGGAAGCATCTGGAACTCAGAGTGCAGCTTCAAGTAGTAGTGTGCGTGAAAAGGTGGATATTGCGTGGAATCATTTTAGTGAGATTAAAGATGCTGAGGGGAAGAGACAATTCAAATGTTTGCATTGTGGTATTGTGTACAAGGGAGGAGGAATAAATAGAATGAAACAATGTTTTCACGATGCAAATTAGGAGATATATGAATTTTCTTTTGTGAATTTAATTAAGAGAAACATTAGTAACTCTATATATGTATTATGAATGTGTTTTTCTTTTTCTTTCACAATGCACCCATGTTTTGAATGTTTTTGTGCTTGGCATATCAGTGCTAGATTGTAGTTTTATACTTTTATTCAAGGTTATAAATTCCTGTTGGCATATATTTAAAGATTAATTAAAGATTTTGTTGAATGTTGGTATTTAAAGATATGCTTCTATTCGTATAACGCCTTGTCGATATTTAATTATTTGTTGAATGTTGTAATTATTCTTTCATTAAAACAAATTTTATATGGCAGACGAATTTTGAAATGCTTCTGGCAAAACCAAGCAACACTGCAAAAATCCAAATCATATTATAGAAGATTTCTTCCTCAAAATCCC
>NW_021318852.1:2176460-2246376 GCF_001605985.2 Dendrobium catenatum
GGGGGGGGGGGCACCGGAAGGCTATCGGATTTTTGAGGGGATTAAAAATATTTTTAAAATTAAAATAAATTGCTTAAATTAGCAGGTCGCGCATATTAGAAGACTTGAAGACTTTTTTTTTTGGAGTGATTCGCTAAATTAAAATTTTTTTATTTCCCTTCAACTTTTTACATCCAAACTTGGGACCGTTATAATCAGTTTTAAAAATGATAAAATTTTGATCGTGAATTAGTTTATTTTTTTTCCTTCACAAAATGACTTCCAGTCATCAAATCACTTAATTTCTGCTAGAACGGTTTTAATATATTAACTAAATACGAGATATTAAAAATCTCATTGCACAAAAAAAAATTAAATCTCTTTAAGATCGAATCAATATATAATTAAGCTAATATCAATAAGAAATTAAATTGGAAGTGATTTGAATGGACGACCAATATTGAATCACTTGATCGTGAGTCGTTTATTGGGCATTTAAATGTCTTAGTAATTTCAGAATTTGGCGATCTTGAGCTCGTTGGATTTGTCTCGTCTGTTAGAATAGGAAAAATTATATGTTTATATATTTTGTATATTTTCCTTAGACCAATGACCTTTGTACACATATGCACCTAGCATAGGATTCCTTTATATATATTGGCTTGTATCGTTCTGAGAACATTAAGAAAATTAATTCAAGATTTACTTTCTACTATCTTCTTCTTCTTTCCTGTTGTCTTGATCTGCGTCTTGCGTTTCATCATGGTATCAGATTAAGGTTCGATTCTTCTACATCTCCATGGCGACTTCGGCTTCTTCCTCAAACACTGAAGCTCCATCAGGTGTAATACATTCCGCTCAACTCATTTCTCCATCCCTGAAATTTGTGATATCAAATCTCAAATTTCTCGTTTCGAATTCCTTAACTCCGGACAACTACCCCCTATGGAGTAATCAGATTGTCAAGATTCTCCGGGCAAATGGCTTCGCCACCTTTCTTGAACACAAACCAGGCTCCGATTCTACGACAGAGACGTCCTCCACTACTAGTAAAGATCTAAATCAAGATCCCTCTCCATGGTCTGTTATTGACCAAAACCTGGCAGCCGCCCTGTGCTCGACGATCTCTCCGACGGTTCTTCCATACGTGATTCACCTCGACTCTACACACGACATATGGCACACTACAAATTCATTTTCAATCCACAAATAGGTCCAAAGTTATACAGCTCAAGAATGAGCTCCACATCGTGTCCATGAAAAATCTGTCAATGTCTCAGTACCTAACCGAGATCAAGAAGATCGTCGACCAAATCGCATCGGCGGGATCCACTGTGGACTCTGAAGACGTAATTATTTACATCTTGAATGGGCTTCCCCCTTCGTATCAGCCATTCACAGCATCCATCCGCACTATGCAAACATCTCACTCTGGACAATCTCTACGCACTTCTTATCAGTGAGGAAATCCACCTACAAACAGCCGCTCTGAAGTTCTCTACCACCACGGACACCCAAACGGCTCTCCACACGACGAACTATCGTGGTCGTCGCGACAGATCCAAGCTGGCTTCAGAAAGAATTTCGACGACTTGATCTGCATCTTCTTCCAGCGTCACATGCCAAATCTGCAAAAAGAATGGGCACTCCGCGGACGCTTGTTGGCATCGTCTCAACCCAAATTACATTCCTCCATCCAACTCCAACAAGAACAGCTAGGCACTTATAACAAATACAGACACCAACAATTCAGTGGATTGGTATCTAGATTCCGGCGCATCCACACACATGACCAATTCATTGGACAACCTTGATACATCAAATGCCTACAATGGTACAGATAAAGTTACCGTAGGGGATGGAAGATCAGTTCCCATAGCTCACTCGGGCACGGGACTACTTCCAACCCCTTCTCGTAAGCTATTTCTATCACACATCCTCTATACGCCTGATATCTCTCATAACTTACTTTCAGTATCAAATCTCGTTAAAGATAACAATATTTCTATCATATTTGACTCAAATGGTTTCATTTTTAAGGATTTGATGACCAATAGGGTTCTTCTCAAAGGCCCTTGTAGAGACGGGTTATACAAAATTGCCCCAAGCAACCAGCACTCTCATCACACTGGTCTCTCGGCGGCAAGAACATCTGACTTCCACTGGCACAACAGGCTCAGTCATCCCAGCCATAAAATTATGCAACACATCTCCAAGAATAATCAAGATTTACACATTTCTTCTATACCCTCCACATGTAATTCTTGCAAGCAATGTAAAGGACACAAATTACAATTTCATGTTTCTGAAAATAGAAAACATTCTTCGTTAGAACTCATTCACTCGGATGTTTGGGGACCTTCTCCGGTTCCCTCTCATCAAGGTTTTAGATATTACGTAATATTTGTAGATGATTACTCGCGTTTTATCTGGTTATTTCCCGTTACGCGTAAATCTGATATTACCAATATATTCATTCATTTTGTTACATCTATTGAGCGACAGACCTCTTACAAAATCAAGGCCATTCGCACCGACGGCGGCGGCGAATACGTCAATCAACACTTTCATAAATTCACCCAAAACAAGGGCATCCTTCATCAAACTTCTTTCCCTTACACTCCGGAGCAGAACGGGTTAGCAGAAAGGAAGCATCGTCACATAATGGAAACCGCCTGTGTTTTGGCTTGAAGCATCTACCACCGCAACTTATCTCATAAATAAGACTCCCGCAGCTACCACAAATTTACTGTCACCAATTCAACTGATGTTCAATATAAAACCCTCCTACAGCCATCTTCGGACTTTTGGCTGTACTTGCTTTCCTCTCAAACCCTCTCACACGCGTACTAAATTAACACCTACATCTGATTCATGTATATTCTTGGGGTACGCAGAAAACCAAAAAGGATATAAGTGTTATACGCCTACCACATATCGTATTACCATTTCTCGTAATGTCCAATTCAATGATACATCGTTTCCTTTCAAAAATATCCCACATAAGGCTCCCCCAGCCGAAACCACCACTAATCCGTCTATGCTCATTCCTATTTCCACAATACATACCGCACCATCTTCACAGAACCTGGCTCTGCCTACTACTCCCATTATCTCCGTGAGTACAGACAAAAATCAATCCGTTCACACCACTGACAATACTGTTACTTCTTGTTCTCAGGTTCCTCCTGTTCATACGGTGGCCAAACACCCTATGATAACCAGAAGACAAACTAGCAATCTCAAGCCGGCCCAGCGTCTTAATTTACTTCACCATACCGAAGACACAAAATCATCATCCATCTCCGACCCTACAACATATAAAGAAGCTTGCAAATCAGTAGAATGGAGAAAGGCCATGGCCGACGAATTCTTCGCCCTTCAAAAACAGGGCACATGGCAACTAGTTCCTCTTCCTCCCAATGCACAACCCCTTGGCTCAAAATGGACATACCGCACAAAACTAAACTCAGACGGATCCATAGCTCGATTCAAAGCAAGATTAGTATCTCAAGGTAACAGACAGGAATACGGCTTGGATTACAATGACACTTTCAGTCCGGTTGCAAAATTACCCACGATACGGATACTCTTCGCCATCGCTATCTTTCACCAATGGACAGTCCAACAGCTCGA
This sequence comes from Dendrobium catenatum, assembly GCF_001605985.2. NCBI lineage: Eukaryota > Viridiplantae > Streptophyta > Magnoliopsida > Asparagales > Orchidaceae > Dendrobium > Dendrobium catenatum. The sequence goes on from NW_021318852.1 coordinate 2,180,076, forward strand.
CGTCACTAATGCTTTTCTTCATGGAGATCTCTCCGAGACAGTATACATGCGTCAACCAAAAGGCTTTGAGGACGCATCACAACCGGACCATGTATGTCTTCTTCGGAAAGCAATCTAAGGCCTCAAACAGGCCTCGAGGCAATGGTACACAACGTTCACCAGCTACCTACTTAGCCTCGGATTCAAGCATGGACAATCCGATCAATCTTTACTCACAATGCATCACGGAAAAACTCAAATATATCTCGTAGTTTACGTTGACGACATCCTACTCACCGACAACGATCCTAAGGCCATTTCGGAGCTTCTCCAGAAACTGCACTCAAGATTCACCATGAAGAATTTGGGCTTGGCAAATCACTTTCTTGGAATTAAAATCACATCCACTACAGATAAGTACCATCTATCGCAAAGCTCCTATGCTAGTTCAATTCTACAGCTAGCGAATCTCACACATTGTAATCACCTCGCTAACCCTTCTTGCACTAAAATCACGTCTCCAACAGTTGAAGATCAACCTTGCTTCAACCAAGGAACCTACCGGCAACTCATTGGATCACTTCAATACTTGATGCTGACTCGGCCAGATATCACGTTCACAGTCAACATGCTTTCACAGCATATGCACGATCCTGCCGCCATTCATGCATACATGTTAAAGCGTCTCCTTCATTACATAAAGGGGAAAATCGATCTCGGTATTCCTATCACGAGATCAACTCTTATCCTCCGAACTTTCTCGGACGCCGACTGGGTGGCCGATCCGATCTCCAGAAAATCAATTTTCGGGTTTTGTACGTTTCTCGGCGACACTCTTGTTTCTTGGACAGTCAAGAAACAAACCACAGTCTTCAGATCCTCAACCAAATCAGAATACAGGGCACTCACAGCTGCCATGGCCAACACCATATGGATCAAACGGCTACTCTCAAACTTCTCCGTTCAGCACGGCACACCGATAGACATTTCTTGCGATAATGTTGCAACCCGTGACCCCGAGTTTGAGATTTTGATGATGCCAAATAATGAGTGTTTTGGAACTGCTTTTCATTGATTATTATTTTATTTGTTATTTTCCTTGAGCACTAACATTTCAGGAAGATCACAAGTGACTCAGGAAGAAAGGAAGACTCAAGACCGGGTAGATTAGGAGTATGAGTCAAACATTGTATTTTCCATTTATTGTACTTTTTACTTTATTGAGTCTGGCCACAAAATGCGTAAGAGTAAGAGCAACCATGCACACACACAGGGGGAGAGTTCTTTTTTAACTGCAAAATATAACTAAAATTCTTCTCTAGAGATCGTACTGTACGACTTTATTTCGTACCGTACGATCCAAGCTATGTGGGCAAATCTGTGAATAGATCGTACTGTACGACGTAGTTCGTACGGTACGATATGTTCAGATCCAAAACCCTAGCCGTGTTTTAATATTAAGCAAGTGTTTTTGCGCCGTTCGTACTGTACGAACATGTTCGTACTGTACGATATGTTTTTAATACTTACTTAAATTAACCCGTGATTAGTGCATGTAATCCGGGCCTAATCAAAATTTGAACATCGTACTGTACGAACTAGATCGTACCATACGATGAACAGAGACGACATCCGATCGTCCAGACCATCATCCTGTACGAATAGTATCTTGTTGAATCGTACCGTACGATATTATATCATACAGTACGAATTGTTTTTGTACTGTTCGTACATCTTCGTACCAGGACGACGGCTGTTTATGAAGATCGTACTGTACGATACCAGATCGTACTGTACGAACAGTAACGGCTACTTTTGAATTCAGAGGTTTTTGGAGCCTTTTTTTATATATCAATCAAGTTCTTTTTGAAAAAAAGATTGTTAGAGAGGGTGAACGTGATTAGAGAGAGATTCCAAGGGAGAAAACTCTAGAGAAATTCTTGAAGGTTGAGAGGAAGGAGGAGGTGAGCGTTGTGAGGGAGAAGAGGTGTGAGGGAGATCACACGGTTGCTCCAAGCTCGCTGCATCTTGCTCCTCCTGTGGCCCGAGAAGGATTTGAGGGAGGATCTCCAAGGGAAAGGCTCATCTACATCCGTTACCTCGAGGTTCTCTACCTTCTCCAGGAGGGAGAAAAACGAGAAGGTTCTCTGCCGTCGCCAGGAGGGCGAAAACAGAGTTTGGTCTTCCGCCACGCCGGGTTGGTGAAAGGGAGGTTTGTACAGGCTTCTCCGCCTTGCCAAGGGGGGCAAAAGGAGAACTATTTTTTATAGTGAAAATCCCGGAGTGGAGGACTCCGGGGAGTGGACGTAGGTCATATTTTGACCGAACCACTATAAAAATCTTGGTGTGTTTGTTCTTTATCATTGTTTACTTTTTGCTTGCACTTTAATTTTTCATATCTATTGCACGTGGTTTTTTGATAAAGCAAAATTGCATTGATCTTTATTTTAATATTTCAAAAAACAACAAAAAAATTAGAACTCTTGTTTAGGGTTAATTTTATTAAGAAAAAGACTTTTACAATTCACCCCCCCCCTCTTGTCGTTTAGTAATTTCAATTGGTATCAGAGCTTGTTTTTCAAAAATAGTGTTTTAGAAAACCTTGAAAAAACGATCATGTCGAATTTTGGTAATCGTAACACTGCGGAGGGTTATTCAATAACTCGTCCACCACTTTTTGATAACATACCGTTTGATTTTTGGAAAATTAGAATGTCTACATTTTTGCAATCTATAGATTACCGCATGTGGATGTTAGTTAAACTAAGCATATAGAAATCGACCAACGATTTATCAGAGATCACATTCAGCAAAACAACATTCGGCTATTACCCATTAACACCATTGATCAACTTGCAGATATTTTTACTAAGCCCCTAGCTACCAACAGATTCCAAACACTTCGCTCCAACCTGACAATTGCTTCAGAATTGTCAGTTTGCGGGGGAATGTTAGAATAGGAAAAATTATCTGTTTATATATTTTGTATATTTTCCTTAGACCAATGACCTCTGTACACGTATGCACCTAGCATAGGATTCCTTTATATATATTGGCTTGTATCGTTCTGAGAACATTAAGAAAATTAATTCAAGATTTACTTTCTACTATCTTCTTCTTCTTTCCTGTTGTCTTGATCTGCGTCTTGAGTTTCATCATCGTCTAGCCGCTCAATTCGACTATAAGCATGTTATGTTTGGAAACCAATTGATAATCCAAATTATGAACCTTCCAAATATGCTTCAGGTCTTTGAAGTGGAGTCATTTGGGTTCGGATTGAGTCGAATTTGGTGCCGTTGGGTTCGTATTTTTGATACGTTCAGTTCGACTATAAGTTTGCTGAAATCAGAGTTCAGATGGTCTCCGATTTAATTTCTGAAGTTTTCAACTTAGCCTTTATCTCTAAATTTCATATATATATATATATATATATTTCTTTTTTTTAGGGGGGCACGTGTTTCCTAATAATCTTAAAATACATTTAAATTTAAATTTAAATTAACAGATTAAGTGTTAACTAAAATTCAACTTTCATTTAATTGATTAATAATAAAATCAAATCTAAAACAATATTCACATTAACTAAATTTCATATATATATATATATATATATTTCTTTTTTTTAGGGGGGCACGTGTTTCCTAATAATCTTAAAATACATTTAAATTTAAATTTAAATTAACAGATTAAGTGTTAACTAAAATTCAACTTTCATTTAATTGATTAATAATAAAATCAAATCTAAAACAATATTCACATTAAAAAGACTATATAATTCACTAAAACTCAACTCCTAAGAGAGCTAACCAAAACACAAAACTAAAAGAAAGTCTCCAAAATTCTAATCTAAAACCAGCCCCTGGTGGATTTCAGTGAGAGAAATTTATGTACTAGAGTTGCAAATTTTTTATTAGCTCGTACCAATCGACAAACTGTTTTTTTTTAAGATTCCTCACTATTTTTAAGCTCTCATATCGATGGTTTCACATCCTGGAAATGCTGTAATGAAATAGTTAGTAATTAATGAAAGGCAATTATATTAGAAATAATTAAATGAATGTCTTCAAAAGGATTGCGTGAATTAGGGGTGGCAATATTCAACCCGACCCGAAAATCTGACCCAAAAATTTCGGGTTTGGGTTGACTCGAACCTGAAATGGGTCAGATTCGGGTTCAACAATTCGATCTGTTTCAAAAATCAAGTCGAGTTCGGTTGACCATTTGACCAGAAATTAACCCGTTGTAACCCATTTATGACCCAAATACCCGTTTTGATCGGGCAACCCAAGATTGATCCGTTTTTTACCAGAAAAGAAGAGATTGACCTGTTCTTAGACCCAAAAAATAGTAGTTTTTTTGTTGGAACCGGGTCATTCGGATTGGGTCGGATTGACTCGGACCTAAAACGGGTCGGATTTGGGTCCATGAAATTGACCCGTTTGCAAAAACAGGTCGGGTTGACCCGAACTCAAATAGTACCGGATCAGTTTCGGATTCGACCCGAAATTGACACCCTATCGGGAGTACTCAATACTTTACGTTAACAGGTTGTAATGGAAATTCATTGACTTTCAATTAATCTTTTGATGTATTATGTTAAATGAGATTTGACGGGATTAAATTTGTGTCATTATTAATGGAAAGGCTGTTATAAATAATTAAATGAAAAAGTGCAATTGGAATACAATAACAAAAATATGTAATGAAGCATGGCCTTCAACTTCCAATTTGGTGCTTTCCTTATTAACATCAAATGAAATAACAAGCAATATGAAAGAAAGCAAAATATTAATACAATTGGCCATAAAATGACGGTTTTAATTTCAGCAGAATCTTAAATGTGTTGTTAATGGCATTTAACTTGGATCCTCACTTCTGTGTATAATAATGATCTAATTTGAAGACCTGCAAATTTTTTGGAACTATTTAAATTCTATGGATCAAGAAACATTCATAAATATAGCTATGGGGAGAGAGAGATACTCACTAACCTGAGAGCACGGCCACTGAAGTGAAGACGCAGACTGAAAATTTTTCCTGCATAAGATATGAATTAACTGTCATTTGTAAAGGTACAGTCAATTAATTTATTCCAATTATTGAAGCACTTCATAGTCATATCACACCTATGAAGTGCTCCAATAAACACTTGTAAAGCGCTCGAAAAATATCCATATAACATAAATTTTCATGCATGATGGAAATTTCCCGCGAATCATCTACAAGTTATTAACAAGTCTTTAGTTATGTAGAAATTCAAACGATTATAACGATCAACATGGGCTGTCAGTTATAAGACCTCAGTAAAAGTTAATTGAGAGGTCCAAAGACCTCCGTGAGCCGGCAGCCAACCATCATTCTTCTCTTCGGCGTGGCCTTTGTCTTTTTTGTCCTCCTAGTCGCTATTCAGTTATTCTTCTCAGGTGTGTCGTAGTAACCAAAGAAACCCTATCTTTTAGATTTTAAATGATCCCCTCAAAATTTTTTCATCCTCAGTTTCAGAGAAGAAATATGATACAAAGATCGAGGAGATTAGCACACTCTCGGATTTCCAGTCACGAATTCAGCAATACATGGTATAGCTTGAAATTGTTTCTCCTTTCCATCGCTTATGCTTTTGGTGTACAATTATGTTCGAAGATTAGGATATAGGTTACTCTAAAGGACACCCTAGCTGGTGGAGAAGGAGAAGACATAACAGAAAGAAGGAAGAAACATAAAAGAATTGTATTATTCACATTCCAACAAGTACAGAGTCACAATAAATAAAAAAGCATACATGTGTGCTGTTACAAAGGAACAACAAAAGTAAAACAGTGCCAACATTATAGGTTCACTAATAACATGCCCCCTCAAAATGAGCATTCATTGGATGAATTTTCATTTTGTTACAAAGTGCAATGAACCTAGCTAAACGGAGGGGTTTAGTAAAAATGTCTGCAATCTGATCAATTGATCTGAGATGAACAATTGATATGTTGCCAAAGTTGAGATGCTCGCGAATGAAGTGATGGTCAATATCAATATGCTTTGTTCTTGCATGGAAGATAGGATTGTGAGCAAGAGTGATAACGGAGGTGTTGTCGTAGTGAATGGTGGTAGGTGAAGTTTAATAAATTTGAAGTTCCTTGACGAGATGATGAAGCAATAGAATGCCCGAGATGGCGGTAGAGTGTCCGATATTTTGCTTCAGTGGATGATTTTGCTATTGTGGATTGTTTCTTGGAGGACCAAGAAATGATATTATGACCAAGAAATGATATTATGACCAAGAAATGATATTATGACCAAGAAATGATATTATGACCAAGAAATGTACAAAACCCAAATATGGAGTTTCAATCTGATGAGTCTGCAGCCCAGTCTGCGTCTACGAAGGTGTGAAGTTGAAGATCTTTGCGAGTGATGGCTAGACCAGTGTGAGGTACCTTTAATGTAACATAGTAGACGTTTTAGAGCTTGAGAGTCTGTTATGGTGGGATTGTTCATATGTTGGCATATTGAGTTGATGGTGAATCCAATGTCGAGTCGTGTTATTGATAGGTGTTGTAGAGAGCCAGCTAGCTTGCAGTAAAGCTTAGGGTCCATGTATAGTTGACCATAGGTGTATTGATGCTTTGATTTAGGAGTGATTGGTGTAGGATAGGGTTTGCTTCGGTGAATCCTGCCATCTCAAGCAGGTTGTTGGCGTAGTGTTGTTGTTGTAGGAGAAAACCATTTGAGGTTTTGGTTACTTGAATTCCCAAGAATAGAGAGACGTCACCCATTTGCTTGAGTTTGAAAGTTGAATGCAGGTGAGTAAGTAGGCGGTTGATAATGTTGTTATCGTTACATGTAAGAAGAATATCATCGACATATATTAGGAAGTATAACTGAATGTTTTTACATTGGTATATAAGAAGGGAGGGATCAGAGCGACTAAACCAAAAGCCGAATTGAAGTAAGAAGTTTGTAAGTTTCTGGAACCATTGTCACGGAGCCAGTTTAAGTCCATAAAGAAACTTGTGAATCTTGTAGACGTGATTGGGTAGTTGAGAGTCGATGAATCTGGGCGGTTGCCACATGTAGACGTCTTCAGAAAGGTCGCCGTGGAGAAAGGCATTTGAGATGTCCAGTTGAAGGACATACCAGTTGCAATGGAGAGATAGAGTAAGTAGAATGCGTATGATTGGTATTTTGGCGACTGGACTAAATGTCTTGTTGTAGTTGATGCCAAATTATTGCGAGAAGCCTTGAGCCACTAGTTTGGCTTTGTATTTATCTACTTGTCTTGATTGGAGCATTTTTTTTTTTTTTTTTATTTTTTTTTTTTTTTTTGTAAGTCCATTTGCAACCAAGTACTGATTTATTGATGGGGTGAGGCACCAAGGACCAGGTTCCTTGTTGTTGTATGGTGAGAAATTTGGCAGACATAGCCAAACACCAGTGTTGATGTTTGACAACCTGAGAGTAGGTCGTTGGAGACTAGTTGAAGGGGCGGAGGAGACATGTTGAGAGGGGGTGTTCTTTGTTTTAAAGAACCGTTTCTGATTGCGGCCGTGAGGTGGGTTGGAGGCGGAGCAAAGAGCAAGTGTGCCCGTGAAGGAGAAGGTTTCTTTATGATGTTCTTGTTGAATGTGAATTTCCTCTCTACAAAGAAGCGAGTAAAGGGTATTAAGATCGATGGGAAGAAGAGAGGTTCTGATGGCGGTTTTAAAGGAATTATAAGTGGATGGGAGACCGTTTAGTATATAGAGAATGATGTCTTCAGGATTAACTGTAGAGCCTGAGGCAGCAATAGTATTGACGATTGCTTGATTTGCACTAGGTATTGCGGCATAGAGCAATTCTTTAGTTGGATGTGGTGTAACTCGTTCTTGAGTTGAAGAACTCGAGAACGGCTGGAGGATTGAAGGCGTCTTTCAAGAACGGTCCAAGCTTCATGAGCAGTGGAGCATGAAAGCACGTAGGGAAGGATTGAGGGGGAGATTGTAGAGAATAGGGCGGAATACAGATTCTTTTCGACAAGATGCCATAGAGTGAAGTCGAGATGTGAAGAATCGGTGGGGCAGGTTCAAGCACCGGTGAGATGTCCGGGGAATCCATTAGCCGTGAAATGTTTAAGTAGTTGAAGGCACCACATTGCGTAGGTATCGATGGTGAGTTGAGTTGGAACCAAGTTCTTGAGATTTGATATCAAGAACTTCAATGGCGTCGGCACAGTGAAGTCAACGAAGGATGAAGAGAGAGATGAGTTCGATAGGTGGGAGGTCGCCGAGTTTTGGTTTGCCATGGATCTCTCTGATACCATGAAGGACACCCTAGCTGGCGGAGAAGGAGAAGAAGATGGAATAGAAAGAATGAAGAAACATAAAAGAATTGTATTATTCACATTCCAACAGGTATAGATTCACAATAAATAAAAAACCATACATGTGTGTTGTTACAGAGGAACAACGTAAGTAAAGTAGTGCCAACAGTATAGGTTCACTAACATACTCTGTTGTTGCATAGAAAGAACTAAAATGTAAGGCTATGTGGTTTGAATTTAATCCATTTTTATAGAAGCAATTTATATAGAGGTTTATCAGGAAATAAATATGTGAAGCTTACTGTAAGGGTGGCTGCAATAACATGTTTTTTTGGCTTTTTGTATAAACAAGCATTAACAACTAGAGAGAGAGAGAGAGTGAGAGAGAGAGAGAGAGAGAGAGAGAGAGAGAGAGAGAGATCAGTCACGGGTGAGAGCTTGAGAACACGACCATAGAACGAAGGAAGCGGAGGCGCAGGAAAAAATCTTTTTTTGCGTCGGTTGTTAGGTTTTTAATGGGCTTATATATATAAAAGTTACAAAAAATTTTTAAAAAAAAAATCATCTGGCCAGCGGGGGCATGTGCCCCCAGTTTAAATTCATCTTGTTCTACATGTGATTTTGGAATGCTGACACTCAGATAATACGAAATAAAACAAACCAAAGTACTAATTGACATAAAGTACTAAATTCATGATTGGGGCTGACGAAATGATCATCATCAATCACGAGATTGGGTCCTCTGAATTTTTTTGGGGAAATTAAGGGCAAAGCCCATTCCATTATATAAAATAGTTACAAGTAAAGAGGATGGAGAGAGCAAACAGAAAGCAAATAAAGGATACCTATGGTGTTGAGCAAATGAACAAAAAGCTCAACGGAGGATGTAAAAAAGAAAGAGAACAAATCAAAAACACAAAAATAAGTAGGTGAATAGTATTTTGCTGTAGGTGATCTCGGATAAACTTCTGATCAATTTCGATGTGTTTGGTGCGTGCGTGAAAGACATGATTGTTGGCCAGTGCGATAACAGAGGTGTTGTCGCAGAACATATCGGTGGGAACTTGTTGCAAGAAGCCAAAATCGGATAGAAGGTGACGAATCCATATTATGTCCGCGGTGAGTGTAGCCAATGCACGACATTCAGATTCGGTGGAAGAGCGAGCTACGGTGGTTTGCTTTTTGACTGTCCATGCTATGATCGTATTGCCAAGAAACGAGCAGTATCCAAAAGTTGATTTGCGGGAATCCGGATCTCCAGCCCAATCGACATCTAAAAAAGAAGTAAGAATGAGATTAGATTTGGTAATAGGTATACCGAAGTCCAGGGTACCTTTTATATATCACAGTAGTCGTTTGGGCATGTAGAGGTGTTGATTCTGAGGATCGTGCATATGTTGAGATAATTGGTTAACGCTGTAGGCTATGTCGGGCCTAGAAAGATACTGTAGTGACCTCGTAATACGTCTATAGAGTGCAGGGTCAGAAAATTTCGGATCCAGCGAACAGATGCTGGGAAATTTAGTCACCATGGGATTCGCAAGAGCATTGAAACTGGTAAGTCCTATGAGCTGTAGAAGAGAGTAAGCATACTTTTTCTGAGAAAGAAAATAAGAATCCTTGTGTTTGTCTATTTGAATGTCGATAAAATCATGAACGGAACCTAGATGCTTCATAGAAAAATTATTACTGAGCTTAGTAATTACCGAAGAGATAGCATCATTATTATTTCCGGTAATCAATATATCATCTACATACACAAGTAAAAAGATACGAATATGGTTCTGCTGAAAAATAAGGAGGGACGGATCAGCGGCACTATGGGTAAAACCAATAGTGAGAAGAAAATTTGTGAAAGTGTTCTACCAGAGACGCGGTGCTTGCTTAAGATCGTATATGACTTTCTTGAGACAACAGACGTGATGAGGCTGAGCGGAATCTTCGAACCCTTTAGGTTGAGCCATAAAAACTTCCTCGGTTAGCTTTCCGTGAAGGAAAGCATTTGCAACATCGAGCTGATGAACTTGCCAGTTATGATATAAAGCAATAGCAAGCATAATTCTAATTATAGGGAGTTTAGCAACAGGGCTAAACGTTTCAGTGTAATCTAAACCAAATTCCTGATGATTTCCTTTAGCCACTAAACGGGCTTTGTATTTTGCTACGGAACTGTCGGCATTGAATTTAGTTATGAATGTCCATTTACACCCTAATATGGATGCACCATGAGGAGGTTGAGTGAGACTCCACGTCCCTTGTTGTTGAAGTGCAAAAAATTCTCTGGCCATAGCTGCCCGCCATTCCGGGTATTTGACTGCTTCCGTGTATGGAGTGGGAGATTCTGGTACAACAGATTTAGACGCCGAATGGGTATGGAGAAGATTCAAGCGAACCACTGGTTTTAACGTCCCAGTTTTGTTTCTGGTAATCATATGATGGTGCGGAGGTTGCTGCCGAGAGCGAGATTGAGAGGTAGGGATTTCGGTGTTATTGCTAAATGGAGAAGTAGGATGAGAATTTGTTATAGAAACACTCGGCAGATGTTCGGTAAGTATGGAACGAGAGGGTGCCGGAGGATAAATACCGGAATAAGAAATTTGGGAGGTAGATTGAGAGGTCTGTTATGTAGTTTGTGTGAACTAGTTGTCTAGTTACTGAATGGAAAGTAGGTTTCATCGAATGCTAAATTCCTGGACATGCTCACTTTGTTGGTGGATGGATCCAAGCATTTGTAGCCCTTATAGGTGTCAGAATACCCGATGAATATGGACAGCTTAGATTTGTTTTGCAGTTTATGATGTGTGTGAGGAGGGGATAATGGAAAACATGCACAACCGAACATCCTGAGGTGAGTGTAATTGGGTTTGGATTTGTGTAACATTTCAAAGGGAGTTTGATGGTTGGTATTTGGTGACGGAAGACGATTTATAAGGTAAACAGCTGTAAGCACGGCGTCAGGTCAATACATGTACGGTACAGAAGCCGTGTTGAGTAATGTTCAGGTGGTTTCAATAATATGTCAGTGCTTACGTTCGGCCAACCCGTTCTGCTCAGATGTGTACGGACAACAGACCAGATGAACTATACCATTGATATGTAAAAAATATTTTAAATCTTGATTGAGAAATTCAATTCCCCCATCAGAGCGAAAAATTTTAATGGATTGGGAATTGTATTTTTCAATCTGGAATTTGAAATTAACGAAAATATTGTAAACTTCAGATTTATGTTTCATTGGAAAGATCCAAGAAAATCTGGATTAATCATCTACAAACAGTACGTAATACCGATACCCTTGAACCGAAGCAATGGGTGCCGGTCCCCAAACGTCACAGTGAATTAAAGGCAGAATGTTTGAATGCCTACTAGTAGATTTTTCAAACACAATTTTATGTGCTTTAGCTTGCTGACAAGAAGTTCAAGAAAATTTATCTGTTTTTATTCTAAGATACGGATTACATTTAGCTACGGAATTCAGAACACGGTCTTTGGGGTGACCCAACCGGTGATGCCAGGTGGATGTCGGAGCCTTGAACGCAACCAATGCAACATCTGGAGAGGAGGCAGGATTGATCCGAATGGGATAAAGGCCGTTCTCACAGGGCCCTTGAAGCAGCACTTGATGCGTCGTCAGGTCCTTTATCAAGAAACCAGAGGAGTTAAAAGTAATAGAAATGTTGTTTCTTTAGTCAGTTTTGAAATAGAAAGTGATAAGGGGTTTAACATCGTTCAGATAGCAGTTTTGAACGATTGATAGGAGGGTGAAAGGCCATTGAGTATATACAATATGATATCTTCAGTGTCAACGACCGATCCAGACGCCGAAATCTGATCTACAATGTTCTTGATTTCAGAAAGATACTCAGTGACGGTTTGATTCTTGAGAGAAATGTTATGGAGGGAATTTTTAAGCTGGATGACTTTAGATCGATTAGTGGATTGAAACCTAGTTTCTAGGGTAGACCAAATTGCAGCGGTGAAGTCGAGACTAACCACATATGGAAGAATAGGTGTTGAAATCATGGAACAGAGAGCGGCTGCAAGGATTTGATCGGTAAGAAGCCACTTATTAAAGGAAGGATTGGGTGTGGAGAGACCGTCTGCTTGAGATAGAGCAGGAGATGAAGGTGAGTGATTGGAATCAAGAAAGCGTTCAAACCGATTAGCCCGAAGAATCTTGACGATTTGAGCTTTCTAGATCGAGTAGTTGTGTGCAGTGAGTTGCACTGAGACGATTGTCTTCAGATTTGTGACCACGAACTTGAGAGCGGTGGGAATCGCGAGCTCGGGGAGCTTCGTCATATCCGACTGATCGCCGGGATGTGAAGCAGCGGAGGATGTCATCGGGCAGACAGGGAAGACGAACAAGACGGAGAAGGATCTTGCCAAACTCCTGATACCATGAAGATCCTGGTCCAAAACAAGAAGACGGAAAGAATAAAAAGCAAGAAGAGATGATTCATTTCATTTCAAAACAAATGTGTACAGTAATATATAGAGCTGGACAAACCATAATAAAGTAAATAAGCCAATAGTGTACAGCCACGTCAGCTATATAATTAAATATATTGAATATCTTGTTCTAATAGTTTTGCTGTTTTGTTGTTCGTGTTCTCTAATACAAAGGAAACAAACAGAGCCAACAGTAATATTTCGTTTAATGAGAGCATCCACAGTTTTCAACCCACCAACCAAAACAAGCTAGCCTTTTTGAAAAATCTGAGAGCATAATGTTTGTGCCAAACCATAGAATTACATGGTACTAAATTTTCTTCCTTGTAAAAATCTTGAATAAAGACGTGAAACCCACCCACGGTGCCCGAATCCCAAATCAAACAATATTTACTAGCATCAGAGATTATAGAAATAGACCGAATTTTATCTCTGATGGCAACGGGACAAGAATCAGGAAGATTCCAACTGTTAGAATCAATAATAACACCAATACGGACACCAAGGATTGATCCCATAGCAGGGAAAAGGAACTGGACAGCTAGACATTGAAACCAAAACTATTTTTTTGCTTTAATGGCAGAAGAACATATACTTTTCCACATAATTGATGCAGCAGGTGAAGGGTTTTTCCAAGGTGATGAGTAATAGTTAAACATCCAGGAGGAAAGCAAAGATGGAGTATTGTAAATTCTAATAACCAGCGAGCAGTTAGTAACATATCTATGACCATTATAATGCAACATTTAAAGCGGTCAAGGATCGCGAATACTATAGAAATCTCGTTACCTTCGCGGCTAGCTCCGACGCGACTTCTGAACCGACAACAAACGAAGAAGCGCGTACCTTGGCGGCGAGCTCCGGGCGCGATTTCCGTTCCAACAAGCAACTTGGAGGTGGCGGAAAAGAAAGACAGCGCGTAGAAGAAATGGCTAGAAGAGAAAGAATCCAGAAATAATTAGGAGTGTAATATTTAAGAATTAAATGTTAAATATGTAATACACAAATTATAAAGTGGTAGAAGAAATGGCGGATAAGCCTTTACAAAACTCTCTTCCACCAATCCCCGGTGTGGTAGAGAACTGTCATCCTTTTATACCCTCGAAGTGTAGGCAGAGAACCCTCGTCCTTTCACACCCTCTTAGTGTAGGTAGAGAGCCAGTATCCTTTCACACCCTCCAAGTGTCGGCAGAGAACTGTCATCCTTTTATACCCTCTAAGTGTCGACAGAGAACCATCTGCTGTTCACACTCTCCAAGTGTCGGCAAAGAATTATCGGCTATTTACACTCTCTAAGTGTCGACAGAGAACTGTCGACTATTCACACTCTCCAATTATCGGCAGAGAACCGTCGGCTGTTCACACTCTCTAAGTGTCGGCAGAGAAACATCGGCTGTTCACACTCTCAGAGTGACGGCAAAGAATCAGATCTTTTTTAGTGATCCTCTCATGAGCAAATTAGAAAGACTAGAGGAAGAGTGAAAAGTACATATCACACGTAGAGATCCTTACCTTTGAGTAATATTGTGAACTCTTCACACTCCACTAGTAAAAAATCTCACTCAAACACTCTCTCTCACTCTCTCCTTCAATTGCCCTTTATAATTCACGAAGATAAGACTAGAAAAAGATTAAGTGTCAATTTTTAGTGGAACTTTTATACAAAAGACAAGAAAAACTATCCAAAAAATTAAATTTTTTTATTTTGACCATCCACGATCGTACTGTATGATCGTATGTTCGTATATACGAATAGTTCAAAAACTGTTGCGTATGAACTTATTGTGAATCAGTACGAAATCATTTTGTACCCGATCATCATCCATATGAAATAAGTTCGTCCGGTATGAACATAAAAATTTTAATGTTCGTTTGTACGAAACATCAAGATGAATGAACAAAACAAGAATAGAGACATTCGTCCCGGCACAAAAATTAATTTTGTCTGTACGATCTTCATATGTGAACAAAATAGGGGACATCATCCCTGTACAAAATTAATTATTGTCCATTTGATCTTCATATGTTAACAAAACAGAGGATATTATCCCTGTACGAAATTAATTATCGTCCGTATGATCTTCATATTTAAACAAAATAGAGCCATTCGTCCAGGTATGATAAAAAAAAAATATCATCTGTACAATCTTTGTATTATGATAAAATAGAGGTTCATCCCGATACGATCAAAAAATATCATACGTACGAACTATACTTAGAAAATTTTTTTGTTATTTCTGTTATATATATATATATATATATCAAATTTAGGTTTATAATACAATTTAAAATTATTTCATTTATATTTGCTAAATAATCTAATAAATTTTATCTAGAAGATAAGAAAATCAAGTTTTAGAAGATTGAAAACATCCCGAACAAATATGTGTTTTTTTCAATAGTTAAAAGGAATTAATGAAGTTAATCAAGTTTGACGCATAAGCATTGATCATTTTTAAATCTTTTAAGTAAATACAGAAGAATTAAGGTAACATAAACCTTAAATATACTTTATAATTAAAATAAATTGAGTGGCAGAACAATCATAAAATTACCAACCATGCACGAAATATAACAATTGTTAAGTGAAGATGAAAGGAAAAATACAGCATCTGCATTGAAAATATATAAATATTGAAATGGAACCATTAAAAAAAGAAAAAATGATTAGATATTGTCATTCTATAAGGGCTTTTTTTTATGATATGATTTAGAAGCATCACTAAAATCAGAAGAATTTATATTCTGAAATTTTGAGTCGAGCTTGAAGTTATATGATCGCTTTACCTCATCCATCTTTCTAAAAGTATCAGAAATCCTATAACATATAAGAAAAAAAAATACTTAATAAGAAATTCAAGATAGATGTATAATTGAAAATGAAATTAAATTATGAACCTTTTGTAGGAAACTACGGGAATACAATGCTTTACAAGATTAGCTCCATTATCAGTTAAGACAAGCACAAATCTAAATATTTGATATTAGAAGTTAACAATATAAATGGTTATCATTGTTAGTTTCATATTTATTTTTAAATAAAAAATTAAAAATAATAATAAGTTTAAATTACAATCGCATAGTTATAATAACAGCCGAATTGTATTGTCACTCGTCCTTTGCCACGCATCCACTTTTTTGGTTCAGAATATGTGTGCTCTAAAATAATAATTTAAGTTTCATCAGTTTCTATAGATGATAAGATATGCGATAAAATTATATAGAAAAGAGAAAAAATATAAACATCTCATATACTTAGATAAGTATTACAAAAGAAATATACATTTTGATGACATTTTGTTAATAAAATTGTATCATTCATTACAACATCAAGCCTTTATCCCACTACGTGGGGTCGGCTACATGAATCCTTTTTCTCCATTGTGTCCTATTAAAAGTCAAATTCTCGTTTAAATCTAATAAAGAAAGGTCATTCCTAATATTTTCTAATCATTCATTAAAATAATAAAAATCATAGAAAAAGCAAAACAACATAAGAATGTTATTGAGGCAAAAGTAAATACAAATCTTGATGGTATGTGTTAATTAATTTGAATTAAGCAATAATGAATGTAAAAGGAAAAAAAATTGAAGAATTTTGAATATACCTCCAAGTTCATTATTCTATTTTTTTTTTTTTTGCAAATCATAGATAAATTTGATAATTTCTTGTTGTTTTTAGGAAACAATAAAAAAAATATAAAAAAATTGTAGCCAAACAAAATATAATTGTGATTGTTGTTTGAAAAGCAAAGCAGTAAGAAAGAGATCCTAAACTCACTTTTGTTCCACATACAAATAAATATATAAACAAACATTAATTTATAAGAGAGCAAAATTCTTATAAAACTAAACCTAACAAAAGCTTATTAGAACAACATTAATACAATGTTACAACAGATGCCATAAATAGAATGTTAAAAGATCCAAATCATGTAATTCTAGTCACTTTAAATGCTACATAAAGTGAGATACTTTAGAAGAAATAACATGGAAAAGAGATACAAGCAAAACTCAGACGGCAGACTAAGAGATAAACTAATAGAAACCAATAAACCCAACTAGCAAGACATATTAATAAGATATAATTTAGCATTATTTAAACTGAAAGCCAATTTAAGTTAGAAGGGAGAAGTATTTTTAATGTATAAGAGGAATCAAATTAAAAAAACTTCAAATAGAGCAAAGGGTTGCTGCTCAACCAAAAATAAGCATATTCAAAGATAAAACTGCAGAAGTATATGAGTTCAAACAAAATAAATAAATAAATATTTAGAGTTTTGAAGGTAAAAATTAAGAATGATAAATATCTATAAGTTAATTTATTAAAACATAGTTGCTGCACAACCAAAAATAAGCATCTTCAGAGAGAAAACTGCAGAAGTATATGAATTCAAATAAAAAAAATTAGAGTTTAGAAGGTAAAAATTAAGAATGATAAATATCTATAAGTTAATTTATTAAAACGTAGTTCTAGTAAATATATAAATTATAAAGAATTAAACCGTAGTAAATAGTTAGAAGATTAAATCAGAAATAATTAGACTTATGAATATTATCCCGATCGAATAAATAAACATAAAATGAGAAAAACAAATAAGTCAACCATCCAAAAAAAATCAATATAGAATCAGGTAGCAGTAAATTTGGCAAGGTCCCAATACCAAAGACAACAAAGCTTAGGTTGAGAGGTCTCAAAATCATATAGAGTATATGTACATATAAAGTCTGCCAGGGTTCCAACAAAAGGTTGGTTGGCAAGAATAAAAAAGTGAGTTGTGTTATATGGTGGTGCAGTAATAGATGGCAGTAAATATGCTTAGAATAGGATGAACAACATATCAGAACATAATATAATGAGAAAAAAACAGCATAGAAGCACTGATTAGATATGCACAACAGCAAAGGTTTTTGCTTGATGACCTGCCATACATTTAGGGAATTACATGAATGGAAGAGAATAAAATTCAGTCTGTTGGTGTGGTTAATCACTTATTATTTCACCTTCATATATTATTAATTTATCTATGCGGGATTATATTTTCATGTGTCCCTCTTAACTGCAGGATAATTCTATGGGGCTCGCAACACTAAGTATGACATAAATGATTATAGACTTAAAAGAATAACATAAAATATGAAATTTAAATTTAGTTAAAATTGGTATTTTAACTAAAAAAAAAATTCAACTCAAAAGGTTAAGCATATGATTGGGAGTTGATCACCTACATTTCAGATATTATATATATAGCGTAATAGTGATGAAGAATCATGGGGAATTAACGTAAACAAATAGGAGAAAGCAGCGGAACAGAATGTGAAGGGATCAGTGATAAGAACTCAGAAAGATTTAGAAGGATATGCTTTTTCAGTGGTTGTAGAGTAGGGAAAAGACCTTATTTCAGTGTTGCTGCTCTTTAGCTTGGCAAAGAACTTGTCAAAAATAAAATAAATTAACAAAATTAGATTCATTGCTCTTACGATATGTGCATTTTATGAAATTTAAAAAATGCCAATATGTATTCATTTATAAACTTTAGGTAGATATGGCACAATGGAGGAGCCGCTAGAAATTTAAATGAATTATTTTAAGGTAAAGAATATTGCAAGCAAACTTAAACAGATATTTAAATGGACATACATGATTCAACAAGAAAACTACAATCATGAAGCAAGTAATGCAAGTTTTCAACTCCAATGTTTGGAAACGTGAAATCATATAGATTGAAGAAACATAGAAGGCAGACACCAGAAGTTAACCCCAAGAAAACTTGAATCCCAACTTCCACCACTTTCCTCCAATTCCCATCATGATGGCAATCATTGAGCTTATGCTCGGTAGTAATCAAACCACCTATAGATAGATCCATAAAAATATAAAGCTCCTCATATAACTCAATTTCTTATAGGATTAACCCAAACATGGAACCAAAAACAATCTGATTCTGAATCTAATTAAAAATGAATTATTCTAAGGTAAATTATAAATTAAGAAAGCTTTTGGGGAGTCATATCGAACATAAAGAAGAACTTAACATCGAATACAAATAGACAATAAAAAAAAACAGACTATAACAAAAAAAAAATTAATTAAATCAAACACCAATACCACCAAACAAATACAAATAAATTAAAATAAAAAACATTTATAGATTTTTTAAAGAAAATAAATAAATTAATTATAAAAGATCTTGCATTTGAGATAATAGATAATTGTTTATCAAACTTACATGAAATGCGATGAAGTGTTTGAGCGAACTGATGGGTTCTACAAAAGAAAGTTGGATGAGGTTCAAAGTTTATGATAGCTACTTTATTATGATAGTGATGAATGAATAATGGATTCAGGTTATTCATGTTATCTGACTCTCAATAAACATTGGTTGAATCATATAGGGAATATAGTGGTGGAAAAATAATTATGCGAAACAACACTTGCTCTCAACTCATGAACAAAATTTTGGTAGAGAAAGTTAGCTGCTTGCGATCATTTGCAATAACGATTAAGTAAATTTGGGTTGAATCACTTTACACAACACGTTGGTAAAAAAAAGTCCATATATAACTCTTGATCTCAACTCATAGGAAAGTTTAAACCGAAAAAAATGCATACAACAACAATAATAAAAACAAAAAGTTCGATTTATGCTCACATTAATTAAGGAAAGATAGAGGTAAGATAAAATAAGTGTATGCTCTTACATTATTCGGAAGGGTTCAAAGGACATAGATGTCGAATGGAAAAATAAAAAAGATCAAGTGTTTTACCAACAAGGATGTCATTTAAAATGAGTTGGAAAAGATGATTGAGAGAAATACAAAAAAAAAGATTAAATTACCACGATCATCATAGATGATGTAGTAAAATTGCAAAAGAGCAACGATTAAGATGAAACGCAAAAGGAGCTAGCATCAAAAAAGGATAATAGTCATGACCAAAAAAAAAAAAAAGACAATAAACAAAAACAGACTAAAACAAAAAAAAAATTTAATTAAATCAAACACCAATACCACAAAACAAATACAAATAAATTAAAATAAAAAACATTTATAGATATTTTAAAGAAAATAAATTAATTAATTATAAAGATCTTGCATTTGAGATAATAGATAACTGTTTATCAAACTTACATGAAATGCGATGAAGTGTTTGAGCGAACTGATGGGTTCTACAAAAGAAAGTTTGATGAGGTTCAAAGTTTATGATAGCTACTTTATGATGATAGTGATGAATGAATAATGGATTCAGGTTATTCATGTTATCTGACTCTCAATAAACATTGGTTGAATCATATAGGGAATATAGTGGTGGAAAAATAATTATGCGAAACAACACTTGCTCTCAACTCATGAACAAAATTTTGGTAGAGAAAGTTAGCTGCTTGCGATCATTTGCAATAACGATTAAGTAAATTTGGGTTGAATCACTTTACACAACACGTTGGTAAAAAAAAGTCCATATATAACTCTTGATCTCAACTCATAGGAAAGTTTAAACCGAAAAAAATGCATACAACAACAATAATAAAAACAAAAAGTTCGATTTATGCTCACATTAATTAAGGAAAGATAGAGGTAAGATAAAATAAGTGTATGCTCTTACATTATTCGGAAGGGTTCAAAGGACATAGATGTCGAATGGAAAAATAAAAAAGATCAAGTGTTTTACCAACAAGGATGTCATTTAAAATGAGTTGGAAAAGATGATTGAGAGAAATACAAAAAAAAAGATTAAATTACCACGATCATCATAGATGATGTAGTAAAATTGCAAAAGAGCAACGATTAAGATGAAACGCAAAAGGAGCTAGCATCAAAAAAGGATAATAGTCATGACCATCGAGAAAAACTTACTTAGGAAGATCATAATGACTTGGAGAATTACAATTCAGCAAGATATCGACAAGAAAAATATAAAAGTATCTGAATTACTTTGTTTTACTGATTTAATTGTTTATGCTCTTATCATGGGTGAACAATTGAGTATGAGACAAGATCATAAAACGAAATAATAAACAATGATTAGAGTGTTTTATGAAAACAAACCATTCATGTAGAAATGAGATAATTGGAAACAAACTATTGAGCGAAATATAGAAAAATCAAATTATCATGATCAACATATATGATTTAGTAAAATTGCAAAAGATCAATGATAAAGATCAAATGCAAAAAGAGCTAAAACCAAAAAAGCATATTAGTCATGATCATCGAGAAAAATTTACTTAGGAAGATCATAATGACTTGGAGAATTCCAATTCACCAAGATATTGAGCAAGAAGAAATATAAAAGTACCTGAATGCCTTTGTTTTAGGATTTACTTTTTTATACTCTTATCATAGATGAAAAATTGAGTATGAGCCAAGAGCATATAAGGAAATAATAAACAATGATGAGAGTGTTCTTTGAAAACAAACTATTCATGTAGAGATGAGATCATTAAAAAAAAAATATAACCTAAGAACTTATAGAAAGATCACATAGGTTTCGTTTGGGACGGATTACTTACTGCTTCTTAAAGCAAAGATTTATGCTAGTGTTCTCAATGTTTGAGCAGGGAATATCTGATGAGGTAAACAGGGGTCGATACTAATTCATGTGAAGCAGTTCGTGAAGAAGAAAGGTCGATAACGAAAAAGTAAATGTGAAAATAAGTTTGGTCTCCCCGGTGAAGCCGATGGACTTAGCAGGAAGTAGTGCTCTTCCATCGACAAAACAACAATGAAGAAGATGAAAACATGTAAAAAGAGATAATGCGGACATAGAAATCCAATAGAGATGACTAAATTGGAAAACATAGAAAACTTTCAAGCAGGAATGTAGGCAGTAAAATGGAAGAAATTTTTTTCATTTTTTGAGAGAAAAAATCAAGGAAAGAGGGGGCGTCGGTGAGTGGTCGAGGAAAGTAAAAAAAACTGGGAATAAGGTTAAGAGAAACTCCCTTTGTGATGTTTGCTATCCGGTGAGCAAAACAATCGCGTGAATACACATCACCTTGCGAGCACGTGAAATTTTATACAAAGGGAATGCATAATTTCGTGCAGGGATACGTTGATAGGAAGAAGAAATAAGGAATGCACCATTTCGCAAGTAGATAAAGACTCCTCGTTAGGAATAAGAAGAGACTCTTCATTACGAATAAGGAATATGCATATTAACGATGGATATTAATTTAAGATGTTTTTAATCAACGATCACGATGATCTAATGGGAGATTCACAAACGACACTTTAATAGTAGTAAAGATAGATATGCAACATTGAGATGAGTTCACCTTGATAAAGATAATCTCAACTTGAGATGTTTGCTTTATCAGGTGAACAGAACATTCAAACTGTCTGAGAGCATATACGATTTCATACAACAAAAGGTATGCGACATTTGGTGTAGGAATGAATAGATACGAAGAAGAAATAAGGATGTATGCGTTGGAAAAAGAATATCAGATGAAGTCATTTCGCTTTGAAGAAGAAGGTATAGGATTATAGTTAAAACAATTAACTATGGATATTAAGTTACAGTTTTTTAGTGAAAAATCTAGATGATATATAGGAAGATTCACAAGCATAATTTTCATCGTAGTATATATTTAACAATAGTGTTGTTATGTTAAGTTTTGAGGATTTTAAAGGAGGCTGAGTTCTAATGTAGTGGTTAATCAAAAACCTGGCAAATAGAGATGGCTAACAACAGAAGGGATGGGAGAGTACAAAGGGAAGATAACTAATGGTTCTTGAAGCCTCACCAAAGAATCTCAATGATAGATAAATGAGACAATCACGAAAGAACTTAGCAAGGAATTGAAGGCTCAAATAAATAAAAGGATAAGGAAAACCATCAAGCTAACCTTCACACATATAGTTTAACAAAGTAATAAATAAGTTTATTAATATCACAATTGAATTCATCTGACATGACACTTGCTTATATGAAGAAAAATCTTAGCTAATTCTAAGGGAGGATAGCCATAGTTTAATATAGAAGCATTTAGACAAAATTAAAAAAAAATGCATCACCTAACATCTTATATGAGACAGCTACATGTAAAATAAAAAAAGAAAAGAAAAGATAACATAAAATAAGCAAATATTAAAAATGTGTTTATAAATCTATATTAAATCAATTTCAATAAAAAATGATTGATAACATGTAGTAGGAATGATAAAATTTATAAATAAAGTTAACTCATGTTGTTAAAATGTAATAAATTTGCACAATCACTATAAATAAGAATGTGAGACATCTTAGAATGTAAGTAAAAAAAATTACATCTTAGAATGTAAGTAAAACAAATTAAACAAGAAATTGTGGAAATGGTTTTTATAAATCAATAATGAGCAATTATATATATGATGTAGCAAATGATAAATTATTTATAACAACATATTTACCTTGAATGATATGCAGGGCCAGAGGAATTTCAAAAAAACAACAGGGAATAGTGAGCAGGATGAAATCGTTGTTTTGATCCGATGGATAGGAGAAGCTGCAAAATAGGATATTAGGTACCCAAAGTGCAAACAAGAAATATGAATAAATTAATTTAAAAAATAGCAAAATGAAACTAAAAAATAAAGCATATAAAGAAAAAATTATCTAAACCATCAAAGTGATGAATTTTTTTAAATATTTGCATTGAATATAGACAATTATTGAATTCCAAGCAATGGAATATCAAACGAGAAATATGAATAAAATTAAAAAAATAGCACAATGAAACTAAAAGAAAAATACATAGAAATAAAATATCATATCAATTATCAAAGTGTTGAATTTTTGCATTGAATAGAGACAATTTTTGAATTCCAAGAAATGGAATATCAAAATTTTTTTAGGAGAACTAAATTCATTTACAAACATTGAGTAGTCCAAATGAAAAAATAAGAAGAAAAACATTAAATGAAAACTTACAGCTATTCAAAGTCCAA
This sequence comes from Dendrobium catenatum, assembly GCF_001605985.2. Classification (NCBI taxonomy): domain Eukaryota; kingdom Viridiplantae; phylum Streptophyta; class Magnoliopsida; order Asparagales; family Orchidaceae; genus Dendrobium; species Dendrobium catenatum. The sequence continues at coordinate 2,203,726 of NW_021318852.1, forward strand.
ATATTAATGCAGATTGAGAAAAATAATGAATAATACATTGGCAAACACTTATTTGTTTTGGAAATAAATTTTTTTACACACCAAGCATTTAAAATAACGATGAAAAAACAATAAAATATGATTATTACTGAGCGAGGCATGCAATACCTTAGAAAAAATGCAGATAAGCTTAGTTCATGGCAATATGAAAGTCTTATAGGAAAGCTACAACATCTATTCTTTAATTTCCAAAAGACTAAAAAAAAAAAAAATTCACGACTGATTGAACATCCGCTGGACTCATACAAGCAAATTCATGCACCCATATTTCCAACCGACATATTTAATGATTTTCGTATTTTTAGGAGGTGGATTTTAAATCTAAATCATGTTTGGATTTAGGAGTTTATTAAAAAAAATTACCTCTAGGTTTTTGCAAGAGAACTGCAGCGGGAACAAAACTGCGGAGTTAATAAAAACAATTACCTTTAGTTTTTTACAAGATAACTGTAGCGGGAATAGAACTTTGGAGCTAATATATATATATATATATATATATATATATAACTCAACGTTTTTTCAAGAGAACTGCAGCGGGGAATAGAACAAGTTCGGAAGAGGATAATATAGATGTTTCCAAATCGTGTAATAGCTATTTTTAAGTTTATAAAAATTTCAAAGAGACATTAGATTTTAACAATGAGGGAGATAAATCCCAAATTTTTTTCCACTAAACCAATAAAAAGAAAACTAATGGAAGGGAATAAGAGAAATAAGGAAGAAGAAATACCTACAGCATTCCAAGCAATGGAATATCAAATTTTGTCAAACAGAACGAAATTCCTTCTCAAGCATTGAATATAAATGATTCATGAAAGGAAATCCTCTAACTATACACATCTCAACAAAATAAGCAAGTTTGTTTTAAGATTTATTTTTTAAAATAAAAGAGAAAATAAAGGCCTAGTGATTCTCAATCTAAGTATGAAAATATCATAATTTTTTTTTTTAACAAATCTCATTATACTCTCTATCAAAAAAAAATTGCAAGAAGCCATTAGATTTTAACAATAGAGTGAGAAATCCCTCATTTTATTGTTCAGAAAAGAAAAAAAAAATAGCAAGAAGCCATTAGATTTAAAGAACATGGAGAGAAATTCCTCATTTTATTGTACTAAAAAACAGGAAGAAGGGAACTAATGGAAGAGAATAAGAGAAAGAAGGTAGAAGAAATACCTAAAGCATAAATAGCGGCTAGGGCAAAGGCAGGAATGGTGGTAGGGGATGAATGCTTCGGCGTGGAGAGAAGAAGAGAGGCAGACGTCTTGGATTCCCTTGAGTTTTCGGCCGGTCTTCCAAGGCATGCGAACAAGATAGACGAATTCCTGGGATTTCCGATCAGAGGGCGACGGAGTTGGGTCAGGGCATTTTCGTGAATGGAGATGGGGGAGCGTTCATGCGAAACAGAGGGCGAGGAGCGGATATTTTTTGCTATGTTTGAAGTGTAATGAGCATATGAAAGCTTATACAACAATGAATGCGGTATTTCGTGTAGGGATGCTTTGATAAGAATGAAGATTGCAGGGATACGAAGAGAAATGAGGAGGGATGCGTTGAAAGAGAACAGACAGATTTTGATTCGCAAGCAGATGAGGATAAATCTTTAAGAAATTGAACGATGGATATAAAGACTAAAATTTTCAACGGCCAGGATGATGTATGGGGAGTATCACAAGCGGCACTTTAATAGTAGTAGTAGTAGTATATATATATATATATATATAAAATCAAATCAAAAGTGACGAAGTGTGTGAGTGTTTTAGAAAGGCAAAGTGTGTATGTGAGAAGTAAGGTGATATGTGTGAGAAATAATAAGTGAGGTTTGTGGGTTTAGAAATGTGAAACTTGTGTATTTTGGAAAGGTGGAGTGTGTATGTGAGAAGTAAGGTGTATCCGGAAAGTGTGGGTGATGTATTTTGAATAGGGAATTGTGTCATTTGAAAAAATGGAAGAGTGTATGTTGAAGGGTGAATTGTATGAATTTTGAATAGTAAAAAAGTATAATTTTGGAAAGGTGAAGTGTGTATGAGTGTGTTCAAAATGTATGTGTTGAATAATGAAGTGTATAGAGTGTTGAAGTGAATTGTGTGTGTATCTTGAAAGTGATGTGTCAGAAAGATAAAGAGTGAATTGTGGAGTTTTGATAAAGTAAAGTGTGTATAATTTAAAAAATGAATTAACTGATTTGTGTTTGAATTGAAAAGGTGAAATGTGTAAATGTGGAATAGTAAAGCGTATGAAGTATTGAAGCAAATTGTATTATTTTGAAAGTGGAAAAGTGTGTTGGAAAGTGTGTGGAGTTTGAAAGATTGAGATTCATAAAGGTTGAAAAGTGGAACTTGTGGGTGATTTAAAAAGTAGAGTTCAAGTGTATGTTCAAAAGATGAAAATGAATAATTTTGGATAGTGGAGTGTATGTGTGGAAAGGTAATTTGTAGTGTAGAGTGTAGATTGTGAATGGTGAAGTGTGTGTTTGGTTTGAAAAGTAAATTTTGGGATTCTGGAAAATGAAAGGTGTATTGTTTTAAGGTTGAAGTGTGTGAGTTTTGAAAAAGGAAGTATGTGTATATTGGAGAGTGTATTAGCTGAATGTCTATTAGAAAGTGTTGAAGAAAGCAAAGTTCTCTTTTTATGTCTACCTCTCTCTTTCCTCTTTTATTTCACCTTTCTTGTACCTCGAGGTGAATGTTAGAAATGTATACAATATGAGTTCAAAAGCTAAATGTTCAAAAGGAAATCAATCGAACCAGTGCTCAAGCCCGAAAAAAGGTTTGTTTGTTTTTTATTTGTAAATTTTAATTATTTCATAATTAATTATTAAATGTGCTTATAATTCCCTATTTTCTTTTCTTTACTTGCATGAACTGCGAGGAATGGTACTAGTCGATTGAACAAAAAGATGAGGGACTATAGGTGTTAGTCGCCTCCATCCAACTGGGTGGAGGTGCTACTGGCGGAATCACCGGGTCATAACCCCCAATGATTGTAAGTATTCTAAAATTTAGAAAACCCTTAGGGGGCCTTTGGTGTGGTTTGTGTGAACTCTTCCCTCTTAGGTCCTTATAGTAACTTTAATTTTATTAGGATTATTTTTATTTTATTTTAGATCGCTAAATCCCTTTACACGCGCGTAATGTTCTAAGGGTTAGTGAAAACAAAATTTTTCATCCCATACAATATTAGTGACATTTAAGGACAAAAATTAAGGATAAAGTCTTAGAAAACTTAGACTTATGATGCATGCACACTTTAGGGTAGAAATATAGAACATAAAAAATTTAGTGACATACCCATTAGGATTAGTGTATATTATTAATATAATCTTAATTAAATATAATCAAAATTAAGCAATCAATTAATAAATAAATTTCAAATATACTAAGAATAATTGAGATAAAAACAAATAAAATATTTAATTAAAATACACTAAAGAACCAATATTATTAATTAACCTTAACAATTAAAATTCAAACTAAAATGAACTTTAAAATCTTAAAGATACTAAAACTTAAACCTAAATATAAAATCCACTTTGACCTTTCAACAAAATGAATTCAATCAACTAGAAAACTTCAACTAATAATTGATCAATGACATATCAAAACCACACAGCTTATTGCACACTCTTAGAATTGTTTGTTAGGACAACCGACTTTAGCTTTAAGTTAGGCCGGTGTTTACTTTCCTACTACTGTGTGACGGGCTTTCTCGGTTTTCAATGTATGTTGGATTGTAAAAATTATTGGTGTGTTTCTTTGTTTACTTTAACTGCTCCCTGTGATATAATTTGATTGACGATTAGATTACCCATAGGTTAGGAGTGATCTGGTTGTTCACAGAATTTTTTGCAGGTGGCCACACTCGTGCAGGGCAATAAAAGGGGGCTAATTAATTAATAACTATATAAACGCTACAGGTGCTTCAGCTGCTTAGCCCCTGAATAAAAAAAAAAGTGTGGCCAAGTATTGTTTAGTGAAATTTAATTTAAATGCAAATGTATAACTGCTTGGGAATGATTTTATTATAAATACTTAGGATAACCCTACAGGTGGTCTATATCTTCTTTTTCTTTCTGGGATATAAATGAAATATAAATGTAATTTATTAAAGTCAAATATTGTGAAAGTAATTTAGAAATGGGATATCACATCCAACCTAGAATCCAAAGAAAAGAGAACGACCCTTTGGGCAGTGTTCCCATTTATTTGGAAAGCTAGGTTAGGATGATTTGTAATATCCAAAGGAAAAGGAAAATACTCCTTCGGGAATGAGTTTTCTTTTTCATTTGGATATCCAGACCCAGCGGATCCAAGGAGTTCATAGAAGAAGAAAAGACGAAAAAATGAAGATACAAGAAAGAGTATATCCCTGTTCAACATCACTTGCGTCATTCAAAGGATTAGAATCTAGATTTGTTGTCAGTGGTGCCTGACCACTCTATTTTTTCAACAAATTCTAGGTGTAAATAAAATGGCACTTGTCATATGGACATTGAACATTATATTTTGGATAATTTAATTTCATTGTTTACATTGCTTGTATAGTAGAATTGCCTATTTTTTTAGGTTTTATTGCATGTCATATTTTATTTTAGCCTGAATACGATCTAAGTTTTTGTGAGGGTATGATAAAATTTTTATATTTGAAATCATACTAAAATCTTTAGGCTCACATAATAACTCTAACGATCTAAGAAGTGAGCTCGAGACTATCGAGAGTTAGCATAAGCATATTATTACTTTCTCTTCCTTGTTAGGCACCTTCCCGCCTACGGGTTCTGGCAGACCGCTTGGCCTATGAGGGTGTAGTTCTGTCAAAAGGATATTGTGCAATCTCTAGGGAAAAACCTATTTTCTAAGCCTAATTTTAAAATTGCTTCATATTCATTTTATGCATTCGAGTCATATAACATGCATTGTATTATATACAAATTAAAAAGAGTCTAAAATATTAATTACATTTTATTTCTAGGCATCACTCACCCTACATAAGTTGATGGGCCAATTAGGATCTATCTTAGATGTCGGCCCCTAATTCCATAAAACTTAAGCAACGTTCCTACCCATCTATCATAAAGAGATTGGACACATGGTTTTAAAGAGCCTAGTTAGCTGGCTCCCCAATCTAGGCTGGGGTAAGTCCAGATTTGTACTTCATTAGTTATGTTCGGGTTACTACTTTGTAGTGCTTAAATTAGATTTAGATTCTAAGACATTTTTTTGAATCTTAAGTTCTCACCCTCCGAGTATAATCTGAAATTTCTAATAAAATGCCAACTTAAATATAAAATTTCTCTCCTAAAATATAAAGTCCAACATATGATAATTGAGGTTGCCTTTGAGCTTCTCAGAATCCAGCACCTATTTTTCCTCCTTTGACTCATTAATAAATGTTCAACATTGAGCTTTTTTCTTGAAAAATCCTTACTTTTGTTCTTTGTCTTTTACTTTGTAGTCAAAGGATATGAAATCACTATTTTAATTGTGAGTTTTCTTAGAAGCATCTCTCCTAGGATGTAATTAACTATAAGGACTTGCCCCTATAGGGATTTGAGAACCATAGACTAAAATAAATCTTGTTTTAGTCATATAAAATATGCAAAAAATTATTGGGAACGTAGATGTCTTTAAAACTTCATTTCTAATTTTAAATATACTTGTATGATGTTATTATTGTCTTTTTTAGACAATATAATATCTTGCTTGTTATATCTAATTTTGTAAATGATGAATTTTATAAAACTCATTCTTGTTTTTGGATGTCTTGAAGAATATTATGTTCGTCTTTCAAGATGATATAATATTCTCCTTCTTATATCCAAATAAAAGAATTAAAAAAATTTAAAAAACTTATTTCTATTTTTAAACACATTATCTAGAATTTCATGTACATTTTTTAAGATGATATGTTATTTTTTGAACTGTGTTTAATCATAGAAATATCTTTTTTTTTAATCCTATTTTGATATTGAATCCATTGTAGAATATTGTGTCAATATCTCGATATTGTACTTTATTCTCAATGCAGTATTTGATTATAAAATAGGAGAAATCAAAATCTACGTGGCGATACAAATTTTTCCCACCAAGGTTTTTCTGGCGACTCCGCTAGGGATCAAACCCAAAATCTCTGGTTTGAAAAGATGAGGATAGGGATTTGATCATGAATTTACCTAAATGTTTATTTAATTTAGTTTACTACAATAGTTTGTTGTTATATTTTTAGCGATTTGTTTTACATTCAATAGTTAGTTCGCTACTTTCACCATTAATTTAATATTATTTATTGATGCACTGACTTTTGCCTGTTTGTTTACAGGTACGTAGCCAGCAAATTAGAGAGCTTTGAGTTAGGTGCATGAGCCATTGTTGAGAGTCTCAGAGAGTGAGTTTTGTTTTGAAAGCTTCAGAGTTCTTTGTTGGGTTGTTTGGGGAGCTCCTTGAGAGCTGTTGGGGAGTTTTTTTTTTTTTTTTTTTTTTTTATTTTGTACATGAATTGGATTATTGGAAACATTTATTTATGTATTTATTTTATTTTGATTTGCATTAATTAATTAGATGAATTAATCAAATAAATATTTTTAATTGAATTTAAGTTTTAAAATTGAATTGATTGGTTCATTAGGTTGGATTTCAAATATATTTTTACAAAAATTAATTATATTAAGTTAGATTATTTGCTTAATTTGTCAATTCAAATGTTTTATATTAACTAATTAACTGTTAGCTTAATTAACGATTTTTACTTTTATCAATTTGATTCAAAATTTTATATTAGTTCAATTAACTGAGCTTTAATTCAGAATTTGAAGTTTTAATTAAGCTTCTTAATTGTATTTTATTTTTATTTTGTATTTTTATATTAAATAATTTACTTAGTTATCTGAAATTGAATTTTTTTTTTTAAGATTTAATCGTTTGATTGGTTTGGTTATAGTTAATGAATTTAGTATTCAGTTAATTGATTTTAGGATTAGTTGTTTTGGCAGTTAACAGAATTTGTTAATTAATTAATTCAATTAGTTATTTAATTATCAATTATGTTTAGACTTCAGGTTTTACATTACTTTAAATATTATAATTTAAGTTTTAAAGTTTAGAAATGTCCGATCAGATGAATTTTATATAGATTCAGATTTCATTAAATTCATTAATTAATTATTAAGTTAATTAATTATTAAATCAATTAAAGATTCAGATTAAAGTTTTTTAAGTTGATTATATCTTTAATTGAATTTAAATTGGATTTCAAATTAATTATTTAATCATTTTTATTTATTAGTTAAATCATGCTCAATGTAATCAATTTCAAATGAAATTTATGTTTTCCAAAAATCTGTATAAGTCCAATTTTTTTTTTTTCTAAGTCCAAAATTTTTGAGAAAAATTTCTGCAGTCTCCTGACGTCCCCTCCCCGGGGCCGGGAGGTAAGGAGTGACTCGGCTCGACCGGAGCGAATCAACGGCGAGGAGATTGGTCTTCAAAAGCTTTTGATTGGCGATGATTGCTTGTTATAGATTGTCGAAGTTTGCATTTAGGAAAATTGGCTGTCCCGAATTTTTAGGAAATTTTGTCAGCCTCCTGGCGCCCTCTTCCTGGTGCCGGGAGGTAAGGAGGGCATTTGCCCATTTCAAGTCCAACCGGCCGAAGCGAATCAACGGCCAAGGTCTTCGAGATATTGTCCGTTCCCAGAATATGTCTTCGGCCTCGTTTGGTTTCAACCAGATTTTCTTTTTCGGTTTTAAACGGAGGTGTTAGAATGGAGAAGACGATTTTTTATTCTTCTCAAATCGGCGAAAATAGGGCGGTGTGGCAAACGATAGTTTTAAAACTTCGCGTAAATAAACAGTTAAATGATAAATTTTTCACGGTTCCAAACTGAAAACAAAAAAATTACGGTAAATCAAACGGGCCCTTCGTTGCTTTGATTGCTGATTGTGAACCTCTTGAATGTTGATTGCGATATGCTGTTTGCCCCTTTTTTTATCACTATTGCATACAATGTTATATATGTATATATTGTTATAATAATAGATAATATTAATAATAATTACAACAGTAATTATTATTAATTTTACTAGCATAAACTTCTTCTATCCCTTATGATTTGAAACGAAGAAGTGGTTTCAAGAGGTGAGAGGACGTGTGCCAGGAAGTTGCGGGGGACTCAGAGACCTACGGGTGGGGGTGTTTGCTGGCTTGAGGCTTGCTCAGGGCCGAACGAACGGAGGCCGGACGTCAGGCTCGAAACAATCGGAGGCAAGAATTGAATTGTGGCTTGTTTGTTGATGTGGATTCGTGTTTCTTGCTTCTTGCGATTAACCTTGGCTTGCCGGCGGACACAGACGAACAATTGATCTTCTCTTGCTTGGGAGAAAACCGAAGGAAAAGTAGAGCCGAAGCTTTTGCACCAGTTAGTATCCGTTCGCATAAAAAAAAAGCATTCATTCTTTTTCTTGTTTTATATGAATTGAGACAGTTTTTGCGTGGAGGAGATCATGGGGCAACGTGTTGCGGTTGCTGCTTTGCCGACGTGCCCATTAGAGAGTTTTTTTTTTTTTTGCATTTCTTTTTCTTCTTTCATTGTCCATACAGAACTTCCGTCTTCCTCTGGAATGGCTGATACCCCGAAACTTCTTGACACTGAAAGTTCCCCTGTTAAGTGTTCTGATCAACCTCTGTCTGCTCCGCCTCTACCAACTTCTCCTCTTCCTAATCTCAACCTTCCACAGACAACATCAACGTCCTCCACGTTTCTCAGTAACCATGTTAATCTTTTGCCACCTCAGGTGATGCTTGCTAACAGCTTTGGCTCTTTACCTATGGATGACCCTATTGAAGAGCCCATTTTGGTTGTAAATCCTGATGGGGACCCGTTATTGCTTGAGGAAATTTTATCCTCCTCAAATATTGCTAAAGCTCCTCCGACAACTCAGACAAATCTTAAAGGCTCCCCGGCTTCTTCATCTACATCTACCAAGGTTTCTACTCAATCTAAGTCCCCATCCAAGAAGGGGAAGTCCAAACCTAAGACGGCCAAGAAGGCCAAACCGCACAAATGACCATGTCCATGCCTCCTATTGCTGCTTGGAATGTCCGGGGATTTAACAATCCCATCAAAGTTAAGTATTGCAAGGATCTCATTGCCGTCCATAACATTAAACTGCTATGTATTCTGGAAGCTAAGATTAACCTCGCTTCTGTTTCTGACTCCTGGTTCTCTCTCTCAATCCTTGTTTGAGAATGAGAATCGTTGTGATAATTTTAACCATTCTACGCCGGGTAGAATTTGGGTTAAATGGGATGCTGATCATGTGTCTTTCATTCCGTCCTTCTCGTCTTTGCAACTCATCCATGGGCTAGTTGGGGTTGGTTCTTTACCCCCTTTCTATATGTCTGTTGTTTATGCTGCCAATACTGTTGATGAAAGGAAAGAATTATGGAGAGATCTTCTCAACATTTCCTCTAATTTGAATAACCCATGGATCATTATGGGTGACTTCAACTGTTTTAGGTTTGATGGTGAAAACGCTGGAGGTATTCCTTTGTCTAATGATAGATTGGGAGAACTTAATAATTTTGCTTTTGATGCTGGAGTCCAAGACCTTGCGTCTGTTGGGTTATTTTTCACTTGGTTTAATCAAAGATGTGAAGATCCTATTCACATCAAATTGGACAGAATGATGGTTAATTCTTCTTTCCTGGACACCTTCCCAACGGCATTTTATAAAGTAGACTCTTTCTCTGGTTCAGATCATGCTCCTCTCATCCTTAATGCCTCTCTTTTCAAGAAATCTGCCTCCAGGTTCATGTTCAAGGATTTTTGGACCAAGTTTGATGATTTCTGGGATTTAACTCTAAGAGCCTTTGATAGACCATTTAATGCTAGTCCAATTGCTGTTTTTTATAACTGTTTGAGATCTCTCAAGAATGATATTCGTGGAAAGAATTGGAATTCTTCTAACTATATATCTAGCGGCATTCTGGAGTTAAAGAATGCTCATCTTACTTGTCTTTCTAACATTCAAAAGGATCCATTAAATGTTGATTTAAACACCCATCTGAAACATACTAGTGACAAGTTGGCTCTTTTTCAATCTGCTTGGTCCTCTTGGATTTCGCAAAGGGCGAAAGCCTGCTGGCTTTCTCAAGGAGAGGACGATCTTGGTTTTCTGTATGCCAAGATTAAATCTAGGAAGAACAGAAATATGATTAAAGAGCTTTCTACTCCTTCTGGGGTAATTTCTTCTCATGATGACATGGCCAATGCTCTTATCAATCACTTTAAGAATCTTTTTAATGCTCCATCTCCTATTTTGGAAAATTCTCATTACCTTCCTGTTGGTAATTCGGTTCCTTCACATCTCTTGGAGGGTCTTGTGCAGGCTGTTTCGAATGAGGAGATAAAGAGAGTTGTATTTGATGGGGTTCCTTCTTCAGCACCTAGTCCGGATGGTTTCTCATTTGGCTTTTATCAAAAAACTTGACATATTTCTGGTTTCATCTTATGCAGAGCTATTAAACACTTCTTCTCCACTGGCCAGATGCCTAGAGGTGCTAAAGCCACAGCTATAATTCTTATTCCTAAGGGCTCTCATGCCAATTCCATCAATGATTTTCGGCCTATCTCCTTATGCAATGTGTTCTATAAAATTGTGGCCAAGATTTTAACAAATAGGATGAAAAGCATTCTTACCTTTATCATTCACGAAAGCCAAGCGGGTTTTATCGCCAAGAGATGTTCCACTGACAATATTATTCTTGCTTCGGAGTTGTTGAGGGAGTTCAAAGGTCATAAAAATTATTTTTGTGCTAAGCTTGACATTAAAAAAGCCTTCGACTCTGTCTCTCTTTAAATCATCTTCTGGACTGAGGCAAGGTTGCCCTCTTTCCCCTCTCTTATTCTGCATCGTTATGGATGGACTCTCCTCTTATTTGGATTGCATGGATCACAATTCCTTTTTGGGGATGGAGTACAAGAATTTTAAGGCAAGACACCTTATGTATGCTGATGATCTTTTGGTTTTTGGTTTAGCCACGGTGGATAATGCTAGGTCCCTTAAGGAGGCTCTCACAAAATTTTCTATGGCTTATGGTCTTGTCATAAATCCTTCAAAAAGCAGCATTATATGTTTTAAGAACTCCTTTGCGGCTCATCAAATCTCGAATATCCTGGGAATTTCTCAAATTGACTGCAACCTTACTTATTTGGGGATTCCTATATCCTCCCACAACCTCAAGTTTTCTCACTTCCAACCCCTACTGAGTAGAATTTCTACTCTACTTGAGGGTTGGAAAGTTAAATTTCTTTCTTTTGCAGGTCGACTTTAATATTTGAAATTCACTATTGCCAGCACCATTGCGTATTGGATAAGAGGAGCTATTATACCTAAAGCTTGTTGCAAATTCTTAGCCAGAATCTGTTCTAAATTTCTTTTCTTTGGGAATACTTTAGATAAAAAAATGCATCTTATCTCTTGGAGATCGGTTACTATGCCTAAATGCAAAGGTGGTCTTGGGCTGTCATCCTTTGATTCTCTCTATCACAATATGGCCTGCCCCTTTATTTTTAGAATGTATAATCTGGGCTCCTTAATTGGCTTGTGGTATAGGGTGAAATATGACTCCCCTTGGAAACATTCCCCTATTACTGCATCTAAATTTTGGAAGTTGTTTTGCAAAACTGCTGTTGCTATTAAACCTGTAGTTTCTCTTTCGGTACATCATAACAGCAATCTCTCATTCCTATGGGACCCTTGGTGCAACAATGGCTCTGTGGCTGAGCTGACTGATTCTATTAGAATCTCTCACCTTTGGGTTGGGGATTTTATCTCGTCTAACGGTTGGAATCTTCCGGATTATATTCCTGCTTCAATTAAGAGCATTATTAGCAATTTGTTGATTGTTAGGGAGGGTCCTGTATTGACCTGGAATTCTCGGACTGTTACGTCTTGCCCTAACAACAGGACCTTTTCTGAACTTTTTCACTCTAATTTAGAGGATGTGCCTTGGTTTAAGTTCATTTGGCATAAAGGGTATGCCTTGTGGTATGCCTCTTACTCGTGGATGGCTATTCAACGTAAACTTAAGATGGCGGACATTTTGAATTTGAGGGGTATTCCACTAAACCCGAATTGCTCGTTCTGTCTGGGCAATTTGGAGTCTCACTCGCATGTTTATTTTGAATGTGATTACTCCTTTTTACTACTCACTGCCCTTTTCCCTGATTTGGTTAAATTTTACTTGAGGCCAAACCTAATGCAAGTGTTTGATATCTTTGGGAGCTACCGTAACTTCACAAAGGTTGATAGAAATTTCTGTTACTTTGTTATGGCTATTTTGGTGTATCATCTGTGGAGAGAAAGAAACAATAGGCGGTTTTCTTCTGTTTGGAGATCCCCTTCTGAGCTTAAAAATGTTATTATTCATGCCATTGAAGCTAAAGCTAGCAATTGGAGGCATTATGATTCGCTTAAAAATCACTTTAAAGAAATTCTGGGTTGACTGGAGGTTTTTGCTAGCTGGACCTTTATCTGGAAGTTGGCTTTATACAATTCATTTATATTTTTGCTCCCCCACTGTTTCGCTCCTTACGCTGGATGCTACTGGGAGTTATTCTTGGGTTGAATTTTTGGAATTTCAAATCTGCTACTCAAATTTTTGGAGTTTTGATTGTGTATCCCTCAGACCCTACAAGATGCTACTTTGGTGGGATGACTGCAGATGCGGGACGATGATGTGTCAGATATACATCTTCAATGCATCCTTGGATGGTCTTTCGGCAACCAGGTCTGCGTTTTCTAGGCACTGTGATGGCTGCCATTATCGGTTTTGGCTAGCAACCGGTGTCTTTCTTGGCTTTGATGGGTTATAGGCGGTTGCTTTCATGACTTAGGCTTTGATGCCTTTTGATGTAAATCTATTTTCCTGAGTCCCCTTCATCTGCAATTTTTCTTTTCTTTTGGGTGGTATAGTTTTTGCTTACTTGTAATCTTTGGTGATTAATATATGGGCTCTGCCCCAAATTTTTCCCAAAAAAAAAAACATTTCGTCATTTAACTGACAATACATGTCAGGTTATTGCTTCTGAACCATTGGAATTGCCTTCCTAAATTGATATGACTAGCTGAATATTTTATAATGCCCAATAACCCTTACATTATCCCAATTAGTATGGCTTATATTTACATAATCTGAGCATATGATCTGAGATTCTCTTTGCCATTATGCCTTGTATTTTAGCTTCCGTTTTAATAAATCTTATTATATATATATATTAAACAAAACTAAAAATATATTAAACCAAAAAAGTAGTAGCTAGTGATAAAAAAATAAAAGAAAATGCAATAAGAACTCAATCTGAAAGGCTCAGTAATTGGTCGAGGCTTCTAGCTTCCTCAAAGCCAAGTATAGATCCTCCAATTTGGAGGATAGACGCGAAGAATTCAAGACAACCGACTAGCCAAACCAACCGAGCAAGCGACCAACACCAAAGGTTGCCATGAGCCATGACGACGAAGACACGAGCCCCAGTCACATTATAGCCCAGCACATCCACGACCAACAAAAAACTCGAACGAATCACCAAAAAAATCAAGCTGAGAGTGAAGAGGGAAACAAACATTGAAAACTACCTACCCCGCCAGTCCCTGCCACAAGACCTTCCACGAGAGTCGACAGAGACAACCGATCTGCCACGAACCAATTTAAAATCATGTCTAGGATCAGAACCTCCACAATACTCCGAAGAGGAATCATATTCAAATTCAGACATACAGTGAAGCCAATGAAGAAGAACCCTCATATCCACCCTAGAATTATCTCCCACATGATATACCAAAGCTTGGGGCTTGATTTAGTTCACAAGCACATCCATAAAAGAATTAGGAATAACCATCATACCTTCACCAGAATTAACATCACTTCTAACAACATCACCTCCAACAATAGCCGCAGAAGACTCCACACCACCATTAGATAAAGGAGAAACAACAGAATTCACACCGTAAGGATCCCCTCCCCCCACCACAGCAGGGACACCAGGAGAAAAAAGAGTGGAGCCTGTGGGGGCATCAAAATTAGTCAAAGCCAAATCACCCAACGAATTAACAAGCACAGACAGAAGTAAGACCACATAAAAAAAATAACTTCCTCCTCACCAACACTAGCATGAGAAGGGAGAGAGGAGGGAGGGCACAAAACACCCTCAGTAATGGAAACCATGCCCCCATTGTCTAGAATGTCAACTTCCTTACATTCACTAGAATCGCCACAAACAACGTTTACCATAATCGAAACAGCAAGCGGGTCAGGAAAAACCCTATATTTCACCTCACAGACAACTTCATCTAACTCCTGATTAACCATAGGATTCAGATCCTCCCCAACCAACACCTCAGACACTGCCATAGAAGAAACACCTAAAGCAAGAGTCTTAACATTTCCAGCCAACAGATTAGAAGAATTAGACATAGGAAACAGATCACAATGACGGCAAAGATGTCCCAGCCGTTTATAAGACACACAGAAATCAGGGAAACTTTCAAAATGCACCTTTTGAATATACCCAGATAACTTAGGCCCGAGCCAAATTTGGGAAGGGTAATTTTTGGTTATGTCCGGCTCCACCAACACAAGCGCTAGGGATGGACGAGAACCTACCGAAGTAGCAGAATCAACCTTCAAGGGTCTACCAAATATAGAACCTAAGGCATGAAGGATCCGGGGGGAGTAAAGGTGAGGTCTCAGATTTGGAAAGGAAACCCATATCAGAATTATCGGAGATTCACAGCCAATGTCAAGGAGCGGAGACCATTTAGTGAACTTCATAAAACAATTATTCACTAGATAAGAACGATGGAAAAACACACGGCTATAATCTAGGTCATTAGTGAGTTTAACCAGCACATGCCTCTGATCAAGCACCATAACAGAGAACTCGAAAATAAGTTTCTAAGAGAATTTTTTTTTTAATCGTGTTGAGAGAGGGACGACAAGTGAGGAAAAAGTTGACCAAAGCAAATTGAAAAGGCAATGCCAGAGAATTTATTTTCTTCTCAGAAATCCATAATGAAGGTAAACCACGAAAAGAGCCCTGCCGAAGTTCGGGGAAACACTCTGATGAGGATGAACTTGAAAGAGCTTCAGCAGATGACCGAGATTTAAAGGAAACATTCAAGAAATCCGGATAGCAACTCACCGGGCCGCCATGCCAGCCAAAAAAGGCCGGCAGAGGACAACCCGAAGAAACTGAACGATAAAAACCAAGGCGTAAATAGGAAAGGAAAGACAACTTCCCTAAAACAAGCAGATGGAAGACGGCCGGAGAGAGGCGGAACATCCACACCATGTCAGAAGAGCAGATAGGGCAAAAGCCCTAGCAGAGCGAAAGGGGCGAGAGCAAAAAGGGTGAGGCTTTCAATACTAATATATATATATATAGGGCACGAATCTCAAAGTAAAAAATAAGTTAGAAACTTCAAAATTTAAATCAAAGAGCATTTGAACTCCGATTTCGACAAACTTATAGTCGAACTGAACGTCTTAGAAATACGAACCCAACGACATCAAATTCAACTTAATCCGAGTTCAAATAGATCCAAATTGAAGACCCAAAGTGCATTTGGAAGGTTCAAACAATAATTTGGATTACCAAAAGGTTTCCAAACGTGTCATGTTTATAATCGAATCAAGCGGCTCGACGAGACGAATCCAACGAGCCCAAGCTCGCCAAATTCTTTTTTTCATCTCAATATGCATGTCTTTTACTAAGTTATTAATATTCATGGATGAAACATATAAATTACAAACGCATATTGGGGTTGAAAGCTTGGCATATGATCTGAACGTTGATGAATTTCCCATTCATACATAATTGGCATATATGAGTTCTATATGCCTTCTTTGAGTCAGAAACTTGAAATATTATTTGCTCCTCCATTTAGCAAATTAACTGCATTTTTAATTTCATATGAAATATGGTCTTGCCACCTTCATTCGTCGTTCCGAATCCATGGCCACCATGAATGCTTATGATTTTTTAATTGTTAATACTTTATTTAAGAAAAGGAATGAGCATCTCATCACTTATAAAAATGGATATAATACAGATTCATGTAGCCGACCCCACGTAGTGGGATAAAGGCTTGATTGTTGTTGTTGTTGTTATGAAATATAGTTCTATTTGAGCACAAAAGTCAGCACATCATTAAATAAGATCAGATTAAAGTTGAAAAAAAAAAGTAAATCTAACTATAACTAGTAAAAGCAACAGTGGTGGAAAATAAGTAGAGTAGTAGACTACCGTAGTAGAACTGCTACGAGACACTAAAACTAAAAATGATGTCGAGATGGGAAAGTGTGTAAAGCTACATCTCACTAAGCTAAGTCCTGTAGGTTACTTCTCATAGAAGTAGTAAACCTTATCAGCAATTCTTTCAATAAATATATATTTATTTAGTGAAGCAATAAATTCCAAAAATTCCCTTGGCTACTTTCAAATGAAAGCCGTAAGTCCAATCTTTTGGGGTAATAGCTTGGAAGCAACCTAACCATAGACCCCTTAATGGGCATCTTAGCTTATAGGACTGAATTGTAAGACCCATCATTTGGGCTACTTTTAAGTGATGCAATAAGACCCATGTGTTAGGGAACTTTTAAGTGAATGACCCTATACCAAAAACTCAAAATCAACTGAGCATCTTAGCCTATAGGACTAAGTTGTAAGACCAGTCATTTAAGAAATTTCTAATCGAAGTAGTAAGACCAATTTATTATGGAACCTCCAAGTGATTGACCATAGATTTAAAATTCAAACCACAATAGCCAGCCTGGTTTATAAGAACTAAGTTGTAAGACTAACCGGAATGGGCACTTTTAATAGAAGCCGTAAGTCCAACCTCTAAGGAAAAAGGTTTAGGTAATAACATAACCCTAGACTTCTAACATGGGCATCTTGGTCTATAGGGTCAGGTTGTAAGCTCCATCCTTCGAGTCACTTAGGTTACAGGGCTATGCCCTAAGACCCATCGTTAGGTAGCTTCTAATGACGCCATAAGACCTATCCAACAATAAAATTGTTAGGCGACTTCTAAGGAAGTCATAAGCCCCTACCCAAATTAAGTCACACATGTAACTCCTAATTGTAGTCGTAAGCCCCAAACTAAATAAATTAATGGGCAACTTCTAAGGAAGTCATAAACCCCTACAAAAATCAAATCACACGGGCAACTCTTGATTGGAGTCGTAAGCCTCAAACTAAAAAAATTAATATGCAACTTCTAAGGAAGCCATAAGCACCAACATAAATTAAATCAAACTAAAATTCGCATATCTCTACTTTAGTATACTCAGGATCCTTGAGAGGAGGAAATCCATAGCTACTAATCAGATTCTCTAGACACTGTAATCAATGGTTGTTAGTGTTGGTATACTGAACCCATGATATGCCCAAGATGACGGAACCATGGGACCTTGATCGGGTGTACCTTCATGCCCCCATAACTAAATTTAAATCTCTGTTGCATATTCTCACACTCCTAGCACGAAGCTAAGTATATTTCATCCTTAATCGAGAGTGTTATCCTAATGCGTTAGGAGGGGTAATTAACTATGAGGGCTTGCACTCATAGAAAGTAGAACCAAAATCTAAATAAACCCTGACAGTATTCTCAGGGGAAATATGGTTAAATATTAAACTCAATCTACCTCTGAAAAAATTAAAGAGAACCCTAAGTTCCTGAGGGCGAGGTTTACATCTTATTTAAAAGATATTTTTCTGAAGTGAAACAAATTCTAAAATTTAACTCCTTTGATATCACTCTTAAAAAAAATCTTTCAACAAAATTTTATCATTATTTTAATCAAGAGTATTCATAAGAAATTCTGATTTCCTATAATGTAATTAACTATGATGGCCTGTGCTTGTAAGATATTTAGAACCCACATGCACCTTTTTCAAAATTGATTTTTAAAATTCAAAACCAATCTTCTTTGGGAAAATCAAGTTGATAATGATCATTATCATCAGGTTCCATCGATCGATAATTAGTAATATTTTCTCTTCTTGAAAATATATATCATTTGTTATTGTGACATGGAATATGAAATTAATTATCTCCCATTTAGATTATAGTTGTTGAACGTTGTTAAAATCTCATTTCAATCCTTCAGGATCATATGTGATTCTTATTTGAATTCAACAACTGCAATCAGGATGACAACTTTCAATTTCATCATCTGAATCTGTTAGTAAACAATATCATTACCTTAAGGGGCAATATATTATTTATAACGAGATGTTTAATTTTAAGAGAAGATTTAATTTCAAATTTCCCAAATGAGATTAAATCTTTCAAATTCTCTTTCCAAAAACTCCACTAACAAAGTAGTAACCATTTAATTATTAAATAACACTTAAAATATATGAACTTAAACATACAATTTCCTTTTTAGCTTTCAATTAACAACCCAGCTTGGGACATACCCAACCCAGATTCCTTATCTCACATACTTTAGATGGTTTGCTAAAACAATCAACTCGAGATCTTGGCTAGGCTAATGTTTACTTTTAGGCTACTTGTGTGACGGGTTTTCGAGTTTTTACTGCATGTTTGTTTAAAAATTGATTGATGTGAGTGTTTATTTACTTTATCAGTGAAATGATTTAATTTACGTTAGTTTATCCTTAGGTTAGGAGTGATCTAATTATTCACATAATCTTATGCATATGATCATGCTCATACATGGCTATAAAAAGGGGGGGGTTTAAATATTTATTTTATTTAATGTGTGTTGACCTCATTTTTATATGAGGTCACTAGGATCCTAAAATCAATCCAAATTCAAATCAATCTAATTTTTTTGATCAATTCAAATGCAAGCTTATTCATATCTCAATCTATCCATACTTTAATCAAATCTAGATTTAAATCAAATTCAAATCTATAATTTTAAAATCTAAAATTCAAGGTTAAAGGACCGGTCCTGAAAGCCTTTTTTCAATAATCTTTTAAAAAACCTCAATCAAATGACCTCTAATTTAGAGTCTATCAGTCGCATATTGAAAGGACATGTTTCTAGAGACAATCCTCCAAATTTGAGCCCATTATGAGGTTTTTAACCCTAAAAGTTGGACTTAAATACAAAGGTTATAAAACCTTCAAATATTTACGGCCTATGCCACTAGACCGGCCATCTAGTAGATCCTGATCTTGGAGCCTTCTCCAAACCTTCCAATCACTTCCATACTCTTGATTCTGACTTTTTGAGAAGTAAAATACATTTTGGTGGATCCACTTCGACCCTTAGTTGACCCGGGGTCAAAATGACCAAAATGCCCCTTAAGGGCAATTTTGAAGTTTTCATTAAACTTCAACATGCCCTTTTCAAATCAAACTCTAGAACTCCTTCCAATTTATCCTAACCACCATTAGGACTGTAATGGATCCCAATCCAGACCCTGGCCAAGTCTGGTTAATCAAATCAACCAATTTTGACTAAAATACCATTAAGGGTTTGAATACACACTTTCAATCAAATGCAAGTCAAATCTTAATCAATCAACGAATCATACTCAATCATTTAAATCTCACTCAATCTTTCAATCTACATTCAATTAATGTCCAATCGACTTGCATACATAAAATTTTCAATCAATCACAAATTACTTCAATCATCCAGTGTTCAATCAGACTTCAATCACATATCATGCATGTAATTATTCAGTCTCCAGTTATCAATCAATCATAAATCTAGTCATCCACAGTCATTCATCTAATCTAGCATTAAATCCAATTTTCAATTATATAGCTTTCGAATCAATCATCTAGTCCCTAGATCAAACCTATAATCAATCACCCATCTTTCAATCAAGCCAACATTAAACCAATCAATTTCTAAATGATCTTCAAACCCCTTCAAACCTCCATGAACACTTCTCATAGTGATTAGGACTTGACCCATCATCCTGATTTAGTCACTAGTTGATTAGATCAAATGGACCCAAGCTTGGTAAACTGGGTCCATTTGAACCCCATCCTTGTGTATGATTCAATCAACTGGTTTAAACTTATTAAAATAACCTCAAGACATGATTCAAATGATTCTCACACATCTTCCAAATCCATCTCAATGACTTTGACTTGGTCAAGTCAAAATGCATGGCCCCTCCACTTCATATAATGTATGAATCACCTCAACTCCTTATAAACTACTCAAATAAATACTATTTATCCCCTCAAACTTTCCCCACCACACTTTTACTATTTGACTAGTCAAATCAAGTCAATTCAAGGGTCAAAACCATTGCTTGGTCAAACTCTCCCTCCCTAGTAGTCTAGCTCGAACCCAGACCTATTCAACTATCTCAAATGAATCATAGACTCACCTAGACTCCCGCTTAGCTGCTTTGACCCTTATTGACTGGTCAAACAGTCAATAAGTGCTCAAATAAGCTCTTATAGTCAAACACATTCAAATGAATTTCTCCCTTCAAACCAGGCCTATCAAGCCATCTAAATGCATTCCAGAAGTTTCTTGGACTCTAGCTCATCTCCCTTGACCCCTTGACTGGTCAAAGGGTCAACCAAGAGCTCAAATGAGCTCACTTAGTCAGCCCGACCAAACCCACTTCACCTGGCTTGCTCAGTCAAATCCAGTCCCTTTCAACCCATTAATTTAACTATAGAAGCTTCTTTAGGCTAGTCCAACCCAACCCAAGCCCTGGTTCAAGTTCAAACTTCTCCGAGTGGTCCCCGTCCATATAAGAAGGACAATCTATCCTTGCCACTAGTGCAACCACTCCCCCAGGCCCCCAACCGTTTGGAACATATGTCCTCTATCCAAGTGACTTGCCTGAGCAATCCAAACTGTTCCTTTTGGCACCAAACAGCTGCACAGGGAAAATGGGATGGGATACCTTCATTCCAACCCAACTCCCAACTCACTCATATAAAATCTTGTGATATTATATGAGTGAATTTCTAAATTGGATATTATTATAGATTTATACTATTAAGAAGAAATTCAACTCTTATTTAATATGCAAAAAATAAATAATATTAATTGATTAATAAGATCAGAAAATTAAAATTTACAAATGCTTTTTTGGGAAGCTTCATAATGCTTCCTATAATGGATAAAAATATCGCAATTACTCTAGCTTCTTAGGCTATATATATTTAGGATTATATGTCTATCTACTGTTGTTACAATCTCTATAAAATTGTTGATGATGAACTCCTTGATACCATGCTTAAACAAGTCAAGCCTTTTACCACTCATAAGGCATAAAATGATTTCATTTGTTTGAAAAATTGATTAGACAATGTAATTTTGGCCTATAAAATATTCAATGGGTTCAATGATCATTCATCTTTGAGCCTATTTTGTACTAAGCTGAACTTTAACTTAGATTTTATTTGACATGAGAACTTGATTGGCAAAATGAATGGAATTGGTTTCCCTCCCTTTTTGTTTCTTGGATGAAGGTTGTATTTCTAATATATACTACATAATAGCTATTAATGACTCTTTGGAAGGGTTTTTTTTTCCTCTGGATCTAGCTTGAGATAAGGGTGCTTATTGTCTCCATATCTCTATTGCCTAGCAATAGATGATCTCTTCAATCTCTTTGAGCACTACATTTAAAAGGAGAATTTTTTCTAGTCTCATTTCTCCCAACATTCAACTCTCTCATTTGTTTTATTTTAACAATGCCATGACTTTTGTTGAAGCTTCTATCACCAATCTTTTTTTCCTTAGGAGAATTCTAAATGACTTTCATAAACCTTCTAACCTTATGGATAACTAAAAAAAAACATCAGTTTCTTTAGAAGCATCACTTAACCTTAAAACTTAAGTTAAATACTTGGCTTCATTCTATCTCCTCCTCAATTCACATAGATTGGATTAACATACTCTTCTAATAGGCACCGCCTTACCATTTTTAACCTTGCTTGGGTAAAATCAAGCTACAACTTGATAGCTCAAAGGTTAAATGCTTATCTATAGCAGAAAGGTTCTAACCTCTTCATATTTTACTTTGGAATAATATTGTTTATTGGTCTTAGTCACATTTTATTCTCAAAGGATGCATTAAAATTGTTAATAGATGTTGTTGTTGAATTCTATACCATGGAAACATTCAATCCAAAAAGCTCCACATGTCTCTTAGGAATTAATGCAAGCCTAGGAAAAAAGGCGGTCTCAACCTGCTCTCTATTCCCTTCATTACCTTTAGGTTTATGACCAAACTTGTTCGATGGCTTAAGGGCAATGATAATTTCATTTCAACTTGGATTAATAGGATATATTTATCATTTTGAAAATCTCTACTTCATAATTTCTTCCACTTTTGAAAATCTTCTTAGCATTGATAATTCCTAGAGGCCATGCTCACCTCAGTCATTGGTGATGGTGCTTCCTTTTTGCTACTTTGATACACTTGGATTAAATACCTTTCTCTATTTCAACTGCTAAGTGCAAGCTCTATGAATTTTCTACTATTTGCATCTCACTCTCTTCTGATTTCTCTTATTAATTCAAATGGGTGGCTTCCAGTTAATTCTCATTGCCTCCAAGATATACATAATCTCTTAACTAATCTTCATGTTGATTTAAAAAGCATAAGGTCTAACATGAAATAGGCTTGTTGATCCTTAGTTTAGAGATTTTACTAAATCTCCTTAAGCCCATTTTCTTAACATTAATTGTCAAAAATATATCTGGCATCACAACTACATAATATATTATTACATTTACTCTTGATTTGTCATTAATGGTGGACTCAAAAATGAGGATGCACTTTGTAAGGAATATCTTAATGCAAAATATCTTAGTGCCTCATTTATGCAACTTATGCTGAATGAAATAGTGTGTGTGTGTGTGTATAATATTATCTTCTCCATCTCTATTTCAAATGTTATCCTTAAAGGTTGGTTTCCTTGAACGTCCATCTTCCTCCTTAGCCCAACTCTCCCTCAAATACTAGAGTGTAAGTCAGACATGAAGTCAATGATTATTGGCTTCAAGAAGTTTTATTTAACACCTATTCAATACATTGCCTATCATCTTTGGAGAGAAAATAATAGCTGAATCTTTGGGAGGCAATTCATAGGCACCTCTACTATCAAAAATAAATTAAGTTATCACATTGGGTCAGATTGAAGAGGCGGAAGAGGAATTGGTATTGAGAAAATATTGACATTTTATTTTTTGATGGGCTACTTTAGGAGTCTACTTAATTTTAGTTTTACTCAGATTTTGCCACTTGGACTCTAGAAGAGAGTATTTGTATATTTAGCTGGGGCAATGATGACGGGACCAAATGATTTGCTTCTGTATTCTGGATGGTAATCATAAGCCATCAAAAATTTCTTTTACTTGAGATTGTGCATCCATTTAGTCTAGCAAAATATAGTTGTGATAATACAGTCTAATTAAAAAAATTTACGAAAATAACAATATTATTTTGCAGTATATTTATATTTTTATATGTCATTATTATTTTGTATACATTAAAATTTTTATGATAATTTTGCAAAGCACATCCTTCATGCTTGTGTTTGATGGTATATCAAGTGTCACTAAAGTCAATGATGCAATATTGATAAATAATATTAAAGATGAGGGTCCTCAACTAAATTTATCAACATGCTTGCAATGACATTAAGACCAATGATGCAACATTGATAAATAATATTTTCGTCCATAAAAGCAAATCAAAACAAGAATGGGATGCATTTGATTTATGTAAACATTTAATATAAAGTCTAAACAAAATAAATGATTGAGTTATTCCCGTCAAATCGGTATGATATTTGTATCCAAAAAATGACAATAACTTGAAACTTCTTTTGCCAATTGAGTCAGATCTTTCATTAGCTCCAATGGATATTAGAAGAAGAAGAAATCTTCATATTCCAATCTTACCTTCTCCTCACACTAGTGTTTGAGATCTATGTTATCAACTCATAAATCAATCTTTTAGGCTCATTTTTACCTTATTATTCTCCAAAATGTTAGGTCTTGCAATACAACTTCTACATCATTAAGAATCTATTTTTGATCTTTTGTTAATGACATTACTTTGTGCTTCCACTCAATAAACATTAGTGTATTTGGGGGATAATAAGGCTTGTCATCATCATCTCTTTTAAAATTTCACTTATGATCGCCACATATTATTACCTAAATGCTTTTATTTCAAAGGGTTTGGACGATCCTTCACAAGCTTGATTGTTGTTATTATTTGTCATTTCTGAAATAAAATATTATAATAGTGAAACTATTAAAATGAAGATCTATACAAAAACTTTAACATGGTAAATGAACCTACAAGCACAACATTAATGCAATGTAGAAGGTATTACCAAACTCTTGGGCATGAAGTATGAAGAATGTCAAAGAGGCTCATATACATACAAGCTATCCTTGTAATAAAGGTAGTGGTATAATTAATTGATTAGGTGATTAGTAATTTGATTAGTTAAATCACACATGATAGTTAATAAATCTCATTCACATAATCCCATATAATCATAACAAAAGATTATTATTATTATTAATCAAATGGGTTGTATTTCCTAATATTAAAAAAAGTATTCAAATCGGTGATTAGTGATATCATTGATGAAATAATTTAAAGCACAACAAATAGCTTAAAAATTTCACCAACATAATTTTGTATGATCAACCAAAACAATAAATAAAATCCATTAAAAATAGAGAAAGAAAAGCTAATAAATTTTTGGTCAAACAATTGCCATTATTTTGCATGTCAATCATTGGTGGAATTAGTGATCTGTAATGGACATCTACTCATGCTTTAAGCCTCGATACTCCATGTAGTTATTTTTCTATTGGGTAATTTTAAGAAATAAATAATAATAGCATGCATTTCTTTTATTAAACATTCTCAAGAATTATTAAATGTGATATAATCAATCACTATGATTAGCAATATAATAATAGCATACCAATTATAAACAATTCAAATAATAATGCTAAAAAATTAAATAAATTGAAATCAAGTATGCATTTCATATCATAGAAAAGAGCGTATTAGGTTTATCCTTTTTTAGTCAGAATTCAAAGATTCTAGTCCCGTATAACTTCTAACAAATATATTTTTCTTAGGCATAATCCAAAGATTATGACCACTTCTAAATTCCAAAAAAACAAATTTTAGAGAGTTCCAAATTTCCGATATTAGACAAAATATAAGGGATTCTGACATTTTATATCTCCCAACAGACATATTTCACATTAAAACTCATATAATTTAGCCATGTAACACATATTTCGTTGTAGTATAAAAATTAAAGTATAAAGGAACTTTGTACAAAATTTCACAAATCGCCTCAATGGTAGGCAACAAAGTATACTGCTGAGTCAAAACTTACTATTTCAGATTGACCAAATTATTAAGAATTGTGTAAAACATTATTACAAATATTTAATTATACTACAATCCTATTTTTCAAAGTCCAAATTATTTTTTATTTAATTAAAAAAACATAAATCCCAAATTCCCCGGTGTAAAATTTTTAGAAAATAGTTAAGGTGTTCAAAGTCTCAATTTCTATAACATACAAAAAAGTTATGTTGTAAATGTTTTATTAGTCTAAAGTTATTCTTATTTTTTAGTGATGAAGATATAAATTTAACCAAAAATTTTGAAAAATCTTCAGGGTGTCAATTTCGAGTCGCGGGTCGGGTTCGGGTTGGAACTGGAACTGACCCGGGTTCAAACGGGTCGACCCTAATCCAACCCGGTTAGGTAAACGGGTCGGAAATGCGAACCCGGACCTGACCCGGCGGGTTGCCAGGTTGACCCGACCCAACCCGGGAAAGGTGTGGTCACACGGTAGCGGCGTCGCCGGCGTGGTTGAGGGGTTGCCTGGCAGCAGCGGGGCGAGTGCGCGGGGCCGGGGCCGAGTCGCGCTAGGTCGCACGGGGTTGTGTCGCGGGGCGAGTGTGCGGGGCCGGGGCCAAGTCGCGCGGGGTTGCGTTGCGGGGCAAGTGCGAGGGGCCGGGTTACGCGGGGTCGCGTCGCGGGGCGAGTGCGCAGGGCCGGGTCGAGGGAAGCAGCAGGGTTCGCGGGGTCGCGTGGCAGCAGGGTCTTGCGGGTTGACCCGGCAACACGTCGGGTCAACTCGAACCCGACCCGTTTTTCAAACGGGTCGATTTCTGGAACCCGAACCCGACCCGTTTTGAAATCGGGTCGGGTCCAACCCGAATTTTTCGGGCCGGGTTCTCGTGTCGTGTCAAATATTGACACCCCTACTGAAAACTGAGATGGACAAGATTTAGAGAACTTTTTGAAGTAGGCCGATGGCTGAAAATAATCCAAAATGTCTCAAAATGGTCTTTCCCTCTCTAAAAATTTCACTGCTATCTTTAAGCCGGCGGCTGTTCCAAATGAAATGGAGCATGATAGTGGAAAAGTACTAAGATTGTGCTAATATGGCTGTAAAAGTACTCAAATTCTGTTAATTGCAAAGCCTTGATTTCATGTCTTTTGCACATTTGCTTTCCCCAACAGTTTGTAATTTGAATTAATGACTTCATATCCTTTATATTTTTCTTAATGATTAAAAATGGTCAGTTGCATGGTTCTTTTAACTCAAATTTTGTCCTTAGATAAGGATGGCTATCATCTCCATATCTTTTGCCTTTGTTATGGATGAGTTATCTTGAATAATGTAAGAGAAACTCATTAACAATTATGAGATCTCTATTTCATATTTCACGTTTGATATTTATTAATCACAATAATAAAAAAAAAGAATTCATATAGTCGACCCATATCGTGAAATAAATACTTAAAGATGATGATGTTGTTGTTGTTTGTTGATATTTATTAATGATCCTTTCTTTGTGAGGCACATCGATGATGCTACAATCTTTGTTTTGTTATTTGCCTTGATTTTACTAATAGATGGAACTTTTTAATATAGTTGGACTAAGCCTTTTATTTTCCCTTAATAAAAACTAAGACGATCAATAAATAATCTTATCTGACAATTCGATCGGACCCAATCTAAAAAATTTGGATTTGGACTAACTCGTTTAAAAAATGAGACATATTAGAATCTTAAATTTTGACTCGTTTAATCAGTGGATCGGGTTTAAGTTGACATGCAAATTTTATTGTAACTCAAAAATGATTCGATTAATGTTTTTTTCTTAAAATGTTTTTCTTATTGGTTTGTCCTTTTTATTTTTGATTAATTAATCTATATTTTAGAAGTAATATATTATAATTTTTTAATTAACATGAAGCCAATTTATAATCATTCAATTCGGATTCAAATGGTTCTATTAAAACAAATTGACACCTTTAAAAAACACGACAATGCAATAAATTTTAAAAAGAAGAAAAAAAAGTCTAACACAATTTATCTTGATCAGTTAGTTGCATTGGCGGACCCACCTTAAGGCTAGTGAGCAATATGAAATATGTCCTAAATTTAGCTGACAATTAAAAGATTTTAAATTGAAGTCCTGTATATGCTCAATAACATAATCCCCACTCTTAAGTACTGAAAGAGGGGAGAGTTTTTTGCCCTAGCCGCTTCCCCCATGTTTTGACCAAGCCGCCGCTCCCTTTTGGCCTGCCACCAGCCTCCGCCGATGGCACCACGCGTCCTCCCTCATGGATCCCTCCTCTCATCTCCACTTTCCCCCACTTGGCAACTCCACCTCTCCACCTCCAGCTGCTCCGCTTACTTTGGACCGTCTCTAGTCTAATATTATTTCTGCCCCGAAAATTTCTGCGCCCTCTATTCCGGTCTCCCTCATCGAAACGCCGGAAGAAATAGTTCCTTCAACAAAGATTTCACAGATGCAGCTGCCACGGAATGGAATCTCTCGCTGGTTGGTTACTCGGTCGGTTAGCGTCCCTTCTATGAATCCCTTATTTTCATTTGCTAAAAGGGTTTGGAAGCTCAAAGGTACATTTCAGCTGATAGGTCTTAGTGATGGCTTCTTTCTTTTCAAGTTCTCTAATGGGAAAGACTATGACATGGTTTTGTCCAAAGGGGCTTGGTTTTTTCATGGTAAGCCCTTCATTTTCCAAAAATGGACCAAAATTTTCATCCTACCAGGGAAAACTTCACTTTTGTACTCATTTGGGTTAGAATACATGATTTATCCGTGGTGTGTTGGAATTCTGAAGGTATATCAAAAATTGCTTCTAAAATAGGGATTCCCATTGCAGTGGATGCTCTCACAGCAGCAAAATTCAGGCTTACCTATGCTAGAATTTATATTCAAGTCTCCACTACTTCCTCATTTCCAGACACTATTCCTATAGCCATTGAGGGTGAAATTTCTAAGCTTAAAATTCACTATAAATGGAAGCCATTGCCTTGCTCAACCTGTAACTCTTTAGCCCATACTTTGAATCTCTGCCCCTCTAATCTGCTAGCTCAACAGAGTCAACAAACCTCACACAGAGATCCCAGCACCTCTAGGTAACCCCGCAAAAAATAGGCCTCCTGTCCGCCTCCAACACAAGATACAATTCCCTCGGTGACGACAGCCTCTTCTCAGGCTATGCCAGCAACCTTCCAGCTCTTCTTTGGTTTTTGTTCCCCCTCAAGTTAACATCGAAACCAATCTGTAAGTTCCCGATTTGTGTCTGCCTTTTGGTGCAGCACTTGAAAACAGGATTTCCAACACATCTAGCTGCATTAACTCTAAACACACACCGTCTATTAATGTTCATGTCACCTCTTTAAGTATTGTTATTTCCAACCTCAATTCTCCTACTGAAGACTGTTTTGGAAATCTGAATACTGAACCATCCACTATAGAGCTTTCTACTAATATCCTATATAAGAACAAATTATCTTCCCTACAAAGTAATTAAGAGCAAACCCATATCACACCGGAATCTGCTGGGGACCAAAACTTCGAACACTCTCATAGCTCCAATGCCAAAAATTATATTGCCTCCCTACCCAAATCTGCCAGAGGTAAAGGATCCAAAAAACCACCCACTCCCACCTCCAAATCTAAAAGATTAATCCCTCTATAGAAGCTTGGAACATTAGAGGATTTGGATCTTCGGATAAAGTGCATTATTGTAAAAGTTTGGTTCAAACTCTCCGGCTAGATATGCTTTGCAAACTGGAAAATCGTATTCATAACTCTTCTCTTGAACACACCTTCTTGTTCAACCATCACAGGGTGTTTGATATGGAGGAAAGCTGCAACAATTTCCATTGCTCTGATCCTGGTGGGATTTGGGTTAAATGGTCGCCTGATAAGATCTCATTCCACCCTTCTTTCATTTCTTCTCAAATGATTGTGAGTCTCCGAAAGGATTCTGCTCGTGGGGTTCGAATGCAAATGGTACAACCACACTATCCCGTAGAACAAAATGATCGTAGGCCTTTACAATTGACACAAGCAGGCCGATAGAAGAGCAGATGGGGTTATGTATACGATTAGCCATGGAGGATGGCGTCTTTCACCTACCAACCTCGATGGATAATAATATATATAACCCTAAATTCACGAGATTTCCCCCATTTGATACATCAGCTCGAATGGGGTTTATTTGATTGTGGGGATCGATCTCCTACGGGCGCAAGCCCCCGTAGTTAATTACATCTTAGACCTCGATCTAAGAAAACTCTCGATTATGGATGTTGTATTATTCACTTCTTGATTTGGTGCACAGATAAAGTTCCTAAGTTCTATTCCAAATAGTCTCTTTTATTTACCCTTAGTGATGATTAGACCTTTTTGAATGGATAAAGATATGATTAAAATTTTGAGTTTAAAAGATCAAAGACCAGATTACTATCCTAAGAGAAACGATAGACTCAAAACACAGATGAAAGAAGACATACTGAGGGGTGTACAACCTGGGTTTATGCTTGCCTGGAGTGAGCTGTCAGCTAACATCCTAAACACAATCAATCGCCCTATATTCATATAAGCTAGGGAAGCTCTATCCTAGGAAATCAAGGATGTGTAGTTTAGAAGATCTCAATCAGTGACCCTATAATATGCAAAAGAGTATACCTAACGCTGTATGATGCATGAAACAGACACAAAATATCCCTAAGTCTACTAATGTAATGCATATATATAAGTGAAGTGCATTATGGAGTAAGGTGTGTAAAAATAAATGCATGACATCCAGAGTACAGAAAAAGTAAATAAACATCCTCTGGATACCCTCCAGACAAGTTACCCGCACAGAAAACCATCCTAGCAAATGCCCACTTAGTGTGGGAAAACAATGATGTCCAATGGCACAAATGGGTGGCCTACTCTACAGACCTAAATGACCCTAATGGTCTCTAAGGCTCACAGAAGGTGGGGGGTATCATACCCAAAACCAGAAAAAGACCAAAATCCTAGCGATGCCTACTTCGTGTGGGAAAACAATGATGCCCAATGGCACAACTGGGTGGCCTACTCTATAGGCCTAAATGACTCTAATGGTCTCTAGGGCTCACAGAAGGGGGCAAGCCTTGGCCTATAGAGCCAAAGCTTCGTCAGTGAACTAACCTAAAGCTGTCTACCTAAACATGCTATAATACCTATTAACAAGAAGTGTGTGATGTGTAGCAATTCCAATATATAATTAGGAGTTTATGTTGCATAAATTATACCTGACTGTGGCGCTGCCACTTAAAATCTCCAAGCAAGCAAATTGTCCATTGACTCCTGATCGTGCAAGACCTGATGTACCTGGCTGTGGCGCTGCCACTTAAAAGCTTATAAGCAAATGGTCCCATTTAGTTCCCGATTATTAAGCTCCAATGTACCTTGCAAGAAAAGATAACATAGAAATATATATATAAGCGAAGATGTCATTCAGAAAAGAAATGCAGGTAAACAAAAAAAAATATAACTGACAGGAAATTTAAGAATTGCATTTGTAGAATATACACATGCAGTAAACATTGAACAACAAAAGAAAATATTAGCCTAACCTAGGGCTAAAGGTCGTGTCCTAACCAAACAAGTCTAAGGTATGTGTAGGCTGTGTAATTTTGGGTAGGTCCTACATATGATAGTTTAATTATAATTGCTTTCATTCGATTTGTTAAAGGGCAAAAGAGGGATTTTAGTTTAAATTTAAATATTAGTATTTTAGGATTGATTTTAGAGATTTTATTTTAGGATTTTGATTGAATTATTCAATGGTTATAAATTAGAAAGAAAGATGAATTAGGTGGTTTATTATCAATTAAGGGGTTAAATTAATTAAGTTTGCTATCAACTGGTTCGTGGCGTTGTGCCACCAGGCTCGAGGAACCAGGCCTCCTTAGAACACTTAGCCCCGCAGCCCAGAGTAGTCCATCCTAAAAACCAAGTTGATATAATTATATTAAGAGGTTTGTTGATTGATTTTAAGAGATTAGCTTATGGTTTGATTAGGACTTAGATGAATTAGTAGATTTGGGTTTAAGTTTATAATTTTAGTTATTATGAATATTAATTATGGTTTAATTTAAAGTTAGGTATTTTAATACATTTTTTAGAAGTAGAATTATAATTGATTTGATTGGTTGATTATTAACAGATTAAGGGGCACTAAACCTAGGAAAACGTGTCGATAAGTTTTCTATGTTTTGATGTCTCTATCATATAGGGAGCATGCATCCTAAGTCTATGTTTTCTAAGACTTAGTCCTTAATTTTTGTCCTTAGATGTCACTAGTGTTATGGGAAACGAAAGGATGTGTTTTTCTAACTCTTTTAGACATTCATTCCTATATTGATAGATTTAGGGCTCTACTAAATAAGACAATTAGTAGAAAAAAATAGTGGAGATGCAAGAAGAACGAAACCTACAAAATACCAAAAAGAAAAGGAGAAGTGAGAAAACAAAACAATAGAAGAATGTAGGCATTTTGTTAATGGACATGCTTCTTCGAAGCCAAGCATGTCTCTAAAGCTCCCCTCATTCCTATTCAATGTAATATGAATAGGAGAGAAGACGTTCTGATGCCATTTTACTGTCCCCACATTCCAAACACAGCACTTGATATATTTGACTCAACTCAAATAACTTAACCACTCTCTAAATAAAGCTCAAAATAAAGGAAGAGAAACAATTTCCCAAAATCCAAAACTAAAACAAGCCTCTTTCTTTTTTTATACTTTCCAAAATTCATCTTTTAGAAGCGAATATGAATCGGTAGAAGGACAATCCGTACACCAAATATTAACTTGCTCTAAAAAGATACTAAAGAACTTTACTACACGAAGCAAATCACAAAGCTAGGAGTCCGAAAATGACCCATGAAAACTTCTAAATGAAATGCTACATAAAACTCAGCATAAATCTTCTACAAAAATCTTTTTTTGACACAAAAGACAATCAAGTGCTTCTTTTCTAAATTTGGTGTGGGGTAAAAACTATTAAAACCTCATAAAATATTCATAAAATCCATCACAAAACAATTCAAAAAGCCTTCCAATAGGGAGAAATACGAGAAGCCCAACTCTCTAACATAAAACAAACCATAGCATTTTTTTTTAATATAAATCTACTCGTAAAGCTTTCTAACAAATTTCCCTTATTCCACACTGTGTGCCAACAAAAGTTTCAAAAAAGAAATCTTTTCCAATCCATAAACCATTTCTTAAATTTTTTTAACTCGGCTTAAAACAAAATCAGAGCTCCTTTAAGCATAAAATAAACTATAACTCATTTGAGCACAAAACAACCCCAAATTCATGAAATTATTCTCATGCGAAATATACAACACTTTGCCAAAACTTTGAAGACAATCTTATATCATGGGAATAAAAGAAAAGGATGGTTTAATGCCAACTGATTTTTTTTAAATGTTAAGAAATATGCTTGGAGAAACAAAGATGTATCTAAGCTTAAAAGTAGCATTAAGGCATCTCAAAGCCCATGAATCTTTTGTGATTAAGCATGCTTCCAGCAACATAAGTGGCATAACTAAGAAATTTATGATTGCTCTCCAACCACTTGCCAACATCACCCTCTCATAAGATTTGAGCAAGTAGAGAAGGGATGGAATTCAATAAGCATAACAACACCTCAAGATTTGCCAATACTTTATAGAAAGACAACAACATAACTTTGAATCTAGCAAATAAATACATATTCTCTAACAGACTTTTCATCTTCATGTTACATGCTATCAAGAGTTTTTTTTAGAAGAAGCTTAGACTTAAGCTTGTGAACACACTTTTGTGTCAAACATACGATATTATAAATCAAGAGCTCATCACATAGGAAAAACTAATAAATGGTAGAAAATATATTTTTTGAAAGTCACAAATAAAGCTCAAAACATATGCCAAGTTACCTCTCTCGATCCCTTTATAGACATCACAGTGAAATTCTATACTTGTGAAATGATGTAGAGCAACGTCATAATGAAGCTGACTTTAAAACTCTCAATACTAAATATTTCCCAGCAACAAAGTGAGTCATCAAAATATTCTTCCACAAGATTTCAAGTCCATAAAATCATAATGCCAATAAACAATAAATCTCAATGATCATGAAGGATACATGTGCAATAATACTAAAATCAATATAGTAAAGAACAATGCTCATCGCAAATCAATAACGTCTTCATGGCTAGTAGCATGTAACTAAAAAAAAGAGTGGTGAAGGGATCTCACTTAGATCCCCACAATGCTATCACAAAAGAAAATCTGAGAGCTCGACATTCAAAAATGGACATAAGCATCACTTCCATGAATTAACCACAAATGCTTAGGAATTTTTTTATTGTATCAAAACTACTGTACCATCACCGCAAGAGATAAAGTTCCAACAACAAGGTATTCCCAATACAATGAAGGCAAGAGTAGAATGCAACAAGTATGTAAAAGAAATATCAAATGGCATTGGAGTCCCTCCAACCAAACAATTTATGCTCATGAAGATCTTTGCTTTGAAAGCACAAAACCCTGGTTTAACTGTGGACTTTATGAGATAATACTGATACAAAGCTTTGATTTAAATCCAAAATATCACAAATCTCTTCCAACAACATTTCACCCAATATCTTATATGCAGGTATTTACATCTTTTATAAAGAATAACATGGATCTTCATGGTCTTTCACAACTTGCCCATAAAATACTCGAACGGCATATCATGCATCATAAACAACTGTGGGTTTCACACACCGAGCTTCGTGTTTTAAGCAAGAGAACCTCACATTCTTTGAAGGATACAGAACCCATTTATAAACATTCAACAGAAGAATATTTCATAAAAGGAAGACCTACACTCATATATTTCATCAAATAAACAAGTTCATTCTCAGATTTCTTTTAACCTCTAACTAATGATTTTCGAGAAACACATCCATGTGTGCAAGACCATCACATAAAACCTCAATATGAGCAAAATAGATACGACTTTCTCTTAATGCCATTTCACCAAACATTTGGTGTGCAATACTTGTAAGATCCCAGAAAACAAATCACCATAAAAAGGCCATGATTTATACACCTATTCGATCAAGCTTTCTAAATAACACACAAAAGAATCCTCATAATCCAAGTAATAATCACTATGGCAAGGAGACAAATATGCATATATATATAAAAGGACAACTCAAGCAATTTTTGTTCTCAGATTTTTGTAAGAAGAAGAAGTATAAGGAGAAGAGGAAGAAGGAGGAGAAGAAGGGGAAGAAGGAGGAGAAGAGGTCACCTGCTTGAGTTAAGAGCAAAGCTAGCGGTCAAGGTAAGAGCTTGGGTCAGCGTCGGTCTTGGAGGCGAAGTCGGATGGGAGAGGAGGTCGGTCCAAGCGTCGGGTCCGGTAAAGAGAAGGGGCTTCGAGGCTAGGTCGACTGAAGGAGAGGGAGACGGGAGCAAGAAGTCGGACCCTATCCATCGAGGCTTCTGCGAATCCGAGAGTAAAACGAGAGGAGGGATCACGCCTGGGATCCGCGAATGGGGAGACTGGGGGCCGAAGAGCTTCGGCTCTTCTTGTTCCAAACAGGATCGAGGGAGAGGGCTTCGGTCTTGGAGTTAGAGGCGTGCGAACGAGAAGGCCGGATGGGGCCAGTCTTCACCCCTGGGCTTCTCCGAACCAAAGAGACGGGAGAGAGGAGAGAGGGTAGAGGTTTCGGCTTCTTCTAAAATTCCATCGAAAGACCAAGAGCTCCAGCGGGAGGAGGGAGCTTTCGGTGCTTATTCCTTGAGTAAGAGCCGGGATGGAGAAGACAAGAGGGAGCGAGCCTTGGCCCCTTGCTCTGGATGGAACCCGAGAGAGCCCTAGGGAAGAGATTTTTTGTCAGGAGTAAAGGCATGCTAATGTCGAGAAAAGCAACCCACCATTTCCCATCCATCGTCACGAGCTTAAACACACGAATAGAATCTGATCACTGCGATAACTGACGATTTCGGTTCTCAATACAATCAGGACCATTGGATCGAAGGTCCTGATCTAGAAAATAATTCAAATTTCTTAAAAAGCATATTGGCACTAAGCCAGAACTAATTGGGTTAATTCATGTCAAACTTGGGTTTAAAATTGAACTCGATTCGACTCAAATCGAGCTGACTCGGGTTCGATGCGGGTTGATTACACTAATTCAATAGCAACAAAACTCAAATTAATGTCGATTCGAATTGAATCGAGCTCGACGAGACTCGATCAACTCGCTCGAACATGCTCGAGGGAAAATCAAGACAAAAACGAGGTCAACAATGATTACTGGGAGCATTTATTACGGGTCTTCTAAGACGTTTCTTCTTTCTTTCATTTATGCCGCTAACTCCCAAGATGAGAGAAAAATTTTGTGGGATGACCTAAAAAACCTCGCCCCTTCTAATAAGGTTTTTTGGGTCATTATGGGAGACTTTAACTATTCTCTCTTCCCTTCTGATAAACTGGGAGGTAATGCACTTCATCAAAATCAGCTTAGTGATTTCAACGGTCTCATATTTGATGCTAATCTCCTAGTACAATCATAGAACTGTTAATCCCATTCATATTAAGTTGGATCAAATGCTTGTTAATGATGAATGGATGGAGATTTTTCCCAACTCTCATTATGTTGTTAAACCGCCTACTTGCTCAGACCACTGCCCCATTGTTCTTTTACCTGGGTATAGAGAAGTCACTCATCATAGAATCCTTTTCAAAAATTATTGGGCTATTCTGAAAGATTTCTGATGTACTTTACCTCCATTTTCACGGGGAACACTAGTGGGTATCACACTTTACTCATTGCTTAAACAACTCAAACTTGCTTTTAAAGCCAAAAAGTGGGCAAATTCAAATTTGATAGCTGATCAGCTTGGCATTCTATATGCTAAGCAAGAAGCATGTATCAACCAATTGAGCTTGGATGGAAACATTGAAGAGATCTCTTTGACTCTTAAAAACAAAAACCATCAAGTGGCGGCTTTCTCTTCACACTGGCTCTCTTGGATTAAGCAGAGAGAAAATATCAAATGGATCACAAATGGAGAAGAAGATCTCAATTTTTTATACTCCAAGATTCATATGAGGAGGAATTACAGGAGCACAACTATATCTCTTTCTATGTCCAATACTTCAATCTCCTTTGTTGAAGCTGTGAATGATGCCATTTCTCGTTTTCAAAATCTGCTCAATCCCATGAATCGGCAGTCTTTTGACATCAACCTCTTCCCGGTGGGTAATTCTATTCCTCCTAAATACCTTATTTCTCTAACCATTCATTTTACATTGGTGAAAATTAAAAAAGCTATTTTCTCTGGAGCTTCCTACTCCACTCCGGGTCTAGATGGTTTCAATTTTGAATTCTTCAAAAACACTTGGTTGGTGACAGGGCCTCTAGTATGCAAAGTTGTAAAATCTTTTTATCAAAATGCATACATTCCTCGTGCTGCTAAAGTTACTGCCATTACCCTAATTCCCAAGTCCAATCATGCAACTACCATCACAAACTCTAGACCCATTGCCTTGTGCAACATTATATACAAAATCATTGCAAAAATTCTAGCTGTCATAATGAAACCTATTATACTGCTCATCATTCAAGGTAATCAATATGGGTTCATTCATAAAAGGATAGCCACAGATAATGTCATCCTTGCTCGTGAAATCCTCTTTCACTCTAGAAATTCCTCTAAGCTTAATCTTATGTGTGCCAAATTGGATATCAAAAAAGCTTTTGATAGTGTATTTAGAGAGTTCATAATTGTAAGATTGGTACAAAAAGGCTTCCCTAATATTTTTATTAGATGGATTACTACTTTCTTCAAGGATGTCTGATTTTTCTTATGCATTGATGGTGCTCTACACGGCTTCTTTCCGTCCACTGCTGAGCTAAGGCAAGGGTGACCTTTAAGCCCATATTTATTCTGCATATCCATGGATGTCTTATATTGTGTTTTATATAGTCCATGCAATGGGGAACTTTTTGAGGCCCCTCAGTTTGGTGGGAACATAATTTCCCACCTCATGTTTGCCGATGACCTCGTCCTCTTTGGTAAAGGTGATACACTTAACTGTGGCATTATTAAGAAGCTGCTTGATAAATTCTCTGCTACCTCGGGTTTGGATATCAATTTTGAGAAAAGCTCCATCAATTTACTTGCCAACTGTCTCTATGCGGATAGCATAAATACTATTTTTAATATTCACCGCACCTCCTGTATTAATTATGTTGGGATCCCCTTAACCCCTTACAATCCAAAAATCTCTAATTTCTCTAGCCTTATGGAAACGATTAATCACAAGCTAGCTGGGTGGAAAGCTAAGCCTTTATCCTTTGTCGGTAGATTACAATTTCTGAAGTTCACTATTTAGAATTCAATAGCTTATTGGATCAGTGGGTCTATTATTATAAAAATTGTTAAAAAGCAAATAGAGAAACATGGTGCAAAATTTCTTTATTTTGGTGATACTGCGGCTTGTGTAGAGAGAGTTGCTATTTGCATATTTTACATTCATGCAACTTGTATTATTTTGATGATTTCAAATATTATTGTTTTATATATCTCCTAACACTTTTTGCATGATTTGTTTTTGCTCTAGTGTGTACTAACATTTCAGGAAAATCAACTCCAAGCGATGAAGACTTCAAATTATTCATTTGTAAATTACAAGTTTTGAAATGAGAGGGAGTGATTGTAATTGAGTGAAAAATCACAACACATACTCTTAGGGGACAATTTTTATAAATTGATCGTACGGGATGAACTTGATTCGTACGGGACGATCATGTCAATTAACCCTCAGAGGATCAATGGATCGAACAGGCGAGTAGAAAATTTTCTAAGTCCTAATCGTCCAGGACGAATTTAATATTCATCCTGGGACAAACGTCTCGGAATTCTCACCTTGCACTGTTCCTCAAAACAAAAATTATGGCTCGTACCAGGACGAAGCTCTCTGTATGAGATCGTACAGGACAAAATTAATTTTCGTCCCTGGACGAAACGCTTTGTATAAAATCGTCCTAGGACGAAACCTGTTCGTCCCAGGACGAACTGAACCGACTTATGTCAGTTGGTTACGTCCTGTAGAATTTTGTGAACCGACCTATGTAATAACCGTTTCGTACCGGACGAACATAGTTCGTACGGGACGATGAGCGTGTACGAACATAGTTCGTACCAATATACATTAGGATCGTTTCCGACACTTTAAGTAAAATCGTCCAGGACGATCCACGATCGTACGGGTCGGTCTCCAACCAATATGTCAACTATTCTTTACTTAATTGTTTCACACACGCACATTATTATCACAATACTAAAATAGCAATAATAACCAACTATTACTCAAGTACATATTCACATTCATTTTTAATACATTTCAGCAAATAATGCATATTTGAGCTTAATTAAAATATGTCAATATGTCATAATGACAGACAATAAAGAATCCTATTAGGCAAAGATGTACATTTTTAGAAAATTAGCAAATTACATGAGATTATGTAAAATGATATTTTTAGAAATCAAAATGATTTTTTTTATGAATTTTTTTGGATATGAAATGAATTTTAAATTAGAATTTTCTTAATTAAAATTAGCAGCGCGCCACGCGACACCTCTTGATTGGTTAGAGCTAACTACGGGTAATGATTATCTGGCAGCACATTGATTACCAATAATTATGCTACTGGCAATCATTAATAATATTTGCAAATGCAATAAATAGATGCCGCACGTTCACTAATTTGAGTTAGAATGAAATTATAGGCATCCATCTGCACCTGGCTTGGATAGATAGTCATGATCTAGTCGCACAAGCCACGAATCCACTGAGCTAATCTTGCAGTTTGATCAAGCAATAATATGACTAAATCAATGCCATTTCTTTCATGATCAACAACCCCAAAAAATGTGCACATGCTTTGCTAACGTGATTAGCCCTAGGACTAAAAAAATGAATCATTCTCTCAAGATACTTAACCATTCTAGTTAAAATTTTAAATAGAGTTTTATAAGGTGAAGAGCATCAATGGGGATGCATTTTTTTATTAAAATTAGCTTTTTGAAAAGCTATTTTAATATGAATGTGAAAGTTAGGGTTCAAGTTCTACCTTGATCTAATGGATTAATTTGAAGATTTAGGGTCAGTTGAGCTTATAGATTGTACTCATATACTTCTCTAGAAGTATTCATTGGTTGAAAATGCCTAAATCTTGAGCCCCAAACCTTAGAAGGACTTCAATGAAGTAGTGGATGGAACTTCAGCACCAGCATCTTGAAACTGCTAGAGTTAAACTAGGGAAGTCTTGAGAAGGCTGATGAGAGCTCAAAAAAAAAAAATAACTGGGAAGGCTCAAGGATGTGAGAGATTGTATCTTGAAGGAATGAGACCCTTTTCCTTCCTATGGTTCAATTCAAAT
Source organism: Dendrobium catenatum (assembly GCF_001605985.2). NCBI lineage: Eukaryota > Viridiplantae > Streptophyta > Magnoliopsida > Asparagales > Orchidaceae > Dendrobium > Dendrobium catenatum. Next base: position 2,243,593 of record NW_021318852.1, read on the forward strand.
GACAGGGTTGATTTGCAGGGCTGAGATCCATTTGGAAGCTTACTAGGATGGCTACCACCTATCCCTAGGCAGTTAGAAAGAGAGAGAATCAAAGAATGAAGGATTATAATGTGTAAAGGTAGTTTTGACCTCTTCCTAATCCTTTAGAACCACTATAGCAGGTTTAGGCTTAACCTAGGGATTAAGGTATGTTCAAGAAGTTTCTAGTTAGTGTTTAGATAGCTGGAATGGTTTTAAATGGGATGGATTAGCTCATAATAGTCAATTTGACCACTTAGAGAATTATTTGACCACTCTTGACTCATTCAAAGCATTTGTCGACTTTTTAACTGGTCAAACAATCAACTTATGCCTAGGTGGATATAGGTAGAGTATTATTTACTGGTGGAATCAATTTAGAGAAGTTTAATGGAATGGGCTAAGTGTGCAAGCAAGTTGGTGAGTACATGGTAGGATTTGACCAAGTTTAGGTGAGTCGACTTGGTCAAATCCACTTCGCTTTGCCTTACCCATAGTTTGGAAAGGTTCAAACCATGAAATGAATTGATCTTTAAGGCTTAATAAAGTTTGGATATTTAATAAGGTTCAAATGGCTTGAATTATCCTCATATAATGAAAGGATCATATGTTGACTGAGTTTGACTAAGTCAAAGCCCATGGTGGTTTGACTTTAAATGAACTTGAATATTTTTGAACTATTCATTGAGATGGGTTTAAGAGTTTAGAGGGCTTGACAAGATTTGAGTGTGTTGATTTTATGTAAAGAAGGCATGAAGGCTCAATTGGTCAAACTAGTTTGACTTGGTCAACCAGGTTGACCTTAGGGTTTGGGCTGAATAGGTTTGGTTTGATATTTGGGATCTGGTAGAGGTAGTTTTAGGGAATGGAATGGTCAAAATGGTCTAATTGATTATTTAGACCCTTAAAGGGTCATTGGGTCAACCTAGGTTGACCCAGGGGCTAGGTTTGGGCTTAATAGATTTGAAATGATATTTTGAGCATATTATTGGTAGTCTCAAGGTCTAGGGAAGTCATTTTAGTCAAATTGATTATTTGGACCCATAAGGGCCTGTTTGGTTAACTTAGATTAACTTGGTCAACCAAGTTGACCCAAGGCCTAGGTTTGGGTCCAAGAGGTTTGGTTTTATGTTTTAAATCTAGTGGAAGTGCTCTCATACAAATAGGAGGCAATTTGGATTGAAATAAGTATTCAAACTCATAAGGGGTATTTTGGTCAAAACTAGTTGACCTAGTCAACCAAGTTTAACTTTGGTCAGGGCTTGAGTCCAATATATTTCTAATGGTGATTAGGACGCATTAGAAGTGATTTTGAGGCTTGATTTGAATAGGCCATATTGAAGTTCAGAGAAAACTCTAAAATTGCCCTTAAGGGGCATTTTGGTTATTTTAACCCCTAGTCAACTAGGGGTCAAACTAAGTCCACCAAAATATAGATTAATGCTTAACAAGTCATAATCAAGGGTATGGATGTAATCAGAGACTTTGAAGAAGGACCTAAGGTCAAAATCTACTATATGGCAGGTCTAGTGGCATATGTCATAAATATTTGAAGATTTTATAACCTTTGGATTTCAATCTAGTTTCTAGGCTTAGAGACCTCATATTAAGCTAAAATTTAGATTGTAGATCCTAGGTACATGCCTAATCAATATTCAATTAATAAATCATGAATCAAGGGTCATTTGAATGGGTTTTGAAGTATTTGAAAAATCACTAAAAAAAAGGTTTTCAGAATAGGGCCTTTGAACCGTCGATTTTGGTTTGGATTTCTGGATTTTAAATACTTAAGTTTGACTTATCCAAATAATTGATAATCATTTAAATAATCATAAATAATTTAATAGGATTGAAGCTATATCAGAGATAAGATCAATGTTTAAAATAGAATTGAGATCTATATAGGTTTAAAGTCATGATAGGTTTAAATTATGGGCTCAATTTAAAACTAGATTGATCTAAGATTTGGATTGATCATAAGGTATGGATAGATCTAGGATCTAGATATATCCAAAGTTCTTAATAGATCTTAGGATCAAAATAGATCTGGGTTCTGGAATTTTCTAGGGTCTGGATAGATCAAGGGTCTAGATAGATCTTAAGGTCTGAATAGGTTTTAGAGTCCAAATAGATTTAGGATCTAGATTGATCTAGTGACCTTATATATAAAAAAATGAGGTCAATAAATGGAGCCCCATTCATTCTATTACATATATTGGTGTTGATCGAATTGAAAGATCAAGTCAGAGATTTTAATTTTAAGGGTAAAAATCTAACCCTAAGGAATCAAGCTTGAATTTAGTATTTGAAATTTAAATTGAAACTAGGATAGTGCCCACAGAGGGCATTCTCCACCATTGGTATATCTAACTCTTAGGAAGGAAAGGACCTGGCCTTATGAAAAAGAATATTAAAAGATTATATAGGAAGGAAGAACTCCTAACTACAGAGGACTAGATATGGACTTGAAATTAGGATAACGCCAAAGAGGGTGTGCTCCATCACATCTAACCTTAAGAAGAAGAAAACTGAAAGATCATATGGGAAGGAAGAATTGCATCCCATTGAGGATCAGATCTAGATTTGAAATTATAACGGTGTCACAGATCTAGGGCATGCTCCAACAGTAGTAGATTTGAACTTGAATGGGGAATTAATTCCAGACAAGGAAACTAGGATAGTGACATAGAGGGCATGATTCATCACAAGTGGATTTATCTAAGACTTGATAGATCCTATGGTATGAATAGGTCCTAAGGTCTAAAT
>NW_021318852.1:2246476-2271366 GCF_001605985.2 Dendrobium catenatum
TTTATTTTATGCTTAAAGGAGCTCTGATTTGTCTTAAAGCTGAGTTCAGAAATCTTAAGAAATGGTTTATGGATTGGAAAAGATTTCTTTTGAAACTTTTGTTGGCACACAACATGGAATAAGGGAAATTTGTTGGAAAGCTTTATGAGTAGATTTATATTGGAAAAGTGCTATGATTCGTTTTATGTTAGAGCGTCGTGCTTCTCATATTTCTTCATGTTGGAAAGATTTATGAATTGTTTTGTAATGAGTTTTATGAATGTCTTATGAGATTTTCTTGGCTCTACCCCACTCCAAATGTCGTAGAGGCACTTGATTATTGGTCTTTTTCTGTGGAGTTTTGTGTCAAAAGATTTTCATAGATGCTTTGTGTGGAATTTTGTGTAGTATTTCATTTAGAGGTTTCTCATGAGGTGTTTTAGGACTTCTAGCTTTATGATTAGCTTTGTGTGATAGACCCGTTGGTGTCTTTTTAGAACGAGGTGGTATTTCATAAGGAAGCTATATTTCTTCTTGCTTGCACTTTTTTTCTAAGTGGTTTTGGGATTAGTGGGTAAGATCATGTTTTGGGTTTTAAGTGAGAGGTCCATTTTTGGGGATTTGTTTCTCTTTGTCGTTCAGAGCTTTGTTTAGAGGGTAGGTTTAGTTGTTTGAGTTGAGTCTCATTCAAGTGCCTTGTTTGGAATGTGGGGACAGTAAAGGGCATTGAAAATACCTTCTTCTCTATTCGTATTATACCGAATTAGGGAGGAGGCTATTTTAGAGACACACTTGGCTTCAAAGAAGTGTGTATAAAACAACGATGCCTACATTCCTCTTATTTCTGATTTTCATTCTTTTCTTTCTATCGTGTTTAGTCGTTCTTTCTCTTTGCTTCTCGCCTTTCTACTGCTTTGTTACTTATTATTGTATTTTCATGCACCCTAAGCTTATTGGTATATGTACGAAAGTCCTAAGGGTTAGAAAACCACACTGCTTTTAGTCCTACAACCTTAGTGACACATAAGGACAAAAATTAAGGATCGAGTCCTAGATAACATAGACTTAGGATGCATATTCCCTATAGGATAGATATATTAAAATATAAACTTAGTGACACTTTTCTTTTCTAGGTTTATTATCCTTTAATCTATTAATAATTAACCAACAAATTGGCCTTAGTTCAACCTTTAAAATGTATTAAAACACCTAATTCTTAATCAAACCTTAATTAACACAATAACTACTAAAGTACAAATCTAAAACAAAAGCTTTAATCGACCTTAACTAATCCTTTAATCAATCCCTAACCAACTTAAGGTTTAAAAGATGTAGCTTGAGTTAGGAAAGAACCTAAACTAAAATTCATTAGGCTAAAAATCTTCTAAAACCCAAAATTCACCAACTCACCTAAAATTCAATCAAACCTTAAGCTAATCTTTTAAAACCAATCAACAAACCTCTTAATATAACTATATCAACTTGGTTTTTAGGATGGACTACTCCGGGCTGCGGGGCTAAGTGTCATAAGGAGGCCTGGTTCCTCGAGCCTGGTGGCACAACGCCACAAACCAGTTGATAGCAAACTTAATCAATTCAACCCCTTAATTGATAATAAACCACATAATTTATCTTTCTTTCTAATTTATAATCATTGAATAACTCAATCAAATCCTAAAATAAAATCTCTAAAATCAATCCTAAAATACTAGTATTTAAACTTGAATTAAAATCCCTCTTTTTCCCTTTAACAAATCAAATGAAGGCAACTATAATTAAATTATCCTACATAGGACCCATCCTAAACCACACGACCTGTTACACACACTTAGATTGGTTTGCTAGGACAAGACTTTTAGCTCTAGGTTAGGCTTACATTTTCTCTTGTTATTCAATGTTTGCTACATGTACATGTTCTATAAATGCATTTTTTTAAATTTCCTGTTAGTTATATTTTTATTATTTACTTGCATTTCTTTTCTAAACGACATCTACGCTTATATATATATTTCTCTTTTATCTTATCTTGCGAGGTACATTGGATTCTGATAGCTGAGAATTAAAGAGGAGTACTTGCTTAAGAGCTTTTAAGTGGCCTCGCCACAATCTAAAATTATTTGCTTGCTTGGGGTTATTAAGTGGCAGTGCCACAATCAGGTATAATTTCTGCAACTTGTAAAGTAAATTTTTAATTATATATCGGAACTGCTTCACATCACACACTTCCTGTTAATAGGTATTCTAGTATGTTTAGGTAGCCAGCCTTAGGTTAGTTCACTAACGAAGCTTTGACCCTATAGGTCAAAGCTTGCCCCCTTCTATGAGCCCTAGAGACCATTAAGGTCATTTAGGCCTGTAGAGTAGGCCACCTATTTGTGCCATTGGGCATCATTGTTTTCCCACACGAAGTGGGCATCGCTAGGATTTTGGCTTTTTTCTAGTTTTGGGTGTGATGCCCCCTACCTTCTGTGAGCCCTAGAGACCATTAGGGTCATTTAGGCCTGTAGAGTAGGCCACCCATTTGCGCCATTGGGCATCATTGTTTTCCCACATGAAGTGGGCATTGCTTGGATGGTTTTCTGTGTGGGTACCTTGCTTGGAGGGTACCCTTAGGGTGTGTTTATTTATTTTTTCTGTACTCTGGATGTCATGCATGCATTTGTCTTTACACACAGTACTTCATATTGTATTTCACTTACATACATGCATTACATCAGTAGACCTATGGCTATTTTGTATCCATTTCATGCATCATACATGGCGTTAGGTATAGCCTTTTGCATATTGTAGAGTCCCTGATTGAAATCTTTTAAACTACAAATCTTTGATTTCTTAGGATAGAGCCTTCCTATCTTGTATACATATAGGGCGATTGATTGTGTTTAGGATGTTAGCTGGCAGCTCACTCTAGGCAAGCATAAGCCCAGGTTGTACACCCCTCAGTGTGTCTCCTTTCATCTGTGTTTCGAGTCTGTCATTTCTCTTAGGATAGTAATCTGGTCTTTGATCTTTTAAACTCAAAATTTTAATCACATCTTTATCCATTCAAAAATGTCTAATCATCACTAAGGGTAAATAGAAGAGACTCTTTGGAATAGAACTTAAGAACTCTTTTTGTGCACCAAATCAAGAAGTAAATAATACACCATCCTTAATCGAAAGTTTTCTTAGATCGAGGTCTAAGATGTAATTAACTACGGGGGCTTACGCCCGTAGGAAACTGATCCCCACAATCAAATAAACCTCATTCGAGCTGATGTATCGAATGGGGGAAATCTCGTGAACTTTTGGGTTATATATATTATTATCCATCGAGGTTGGTAGGTGAAAGCTTCTATCCTCCATGGCTAATCGTATACATAACTCCATCTGCTCTTCCATCGACCTGCTTATGTCGATTGTAAAGGTTTACGATCATTTTGTCCTACGGGATAGTGTGATCGTACCCTTTGCATTCGAACCACATGAGCAGCATCCTTTCGGAGACCCACAGAAGTATGCTGAGTTCACTTTTTTTGAAGAAAAGAAAATTCATTGCAAGATGATGAATAAGGTGAATAAACTAAAGTGTGAGATGACATAGATTTAGGATCAACATAGATGAGAGTAGGATTTGGCAAGGGCTTAAGCTACGTCAACAGTGGAAGCTGAAGATCTAGCAAAGTTAGCTGTTGTCGATTATATTGTTGATGTTAAGGCCATGAAACTGACTAAGGTGACTATTATCTATCTAAATAAAAAAGTTCAATGAAGTGCCATGTAGCATTAGTGGTGAAGAGCTCAATAATATGTGGGTGATATTATCTTGATGGGAACACTAATTATATTAAGAAACTACTGTTAAAAGGAAAGCTTAGCTCAAGGTTCAAAGATCGTTCATGCTTCTTTCAAGAATTTCCTAAATTAAAAATGAGGAAGGAAATGATGGCGCGAGTGCGACTAAGGAATAGGTTGAATCAACTTTTTTTTAATAATAGTTTTAATGTAAATGAAGGAAATATAAAGTTCTTTTCTTTTTGGATATGCATATGTCAATTTTATTTTTCTATATCTGTTTTAAAACTCATGTGTATCAAGATGGTGGTGTTGGTCAGTTGTCATGTACTAACCATATACCTTTAATCCTTTGGAGGCTTCACCCATCCCATTAGCAAATGCGACCTTTTTTGGCCATGCAGAGTTGCTTGCAAGGGATTATGCTCGGTTCCAGGTTCTGATTTTTTGAAAATGTGACTCTTAGGTCCCATTGACTTGGGGAAACCTATTCTACCTTTATTACAAAAGATTTTCAAGTTTGAAGGAGTGGTAATTACCATCTATAGATTTTAGGTGCCACTATCGGAGGTTGTAGGCCTTATATACTGTAGGGAGGAGCTAAATGCTGCTTTTATAGAACTTTTCATAAACGTAGAGGAATGTCCCATAGTGGTGTGATGTCTATAGTCGCTTATAGTGCCATGACACATAATACTTATCACTTGTTGGGGACTCACACACTACTCAATATAGAGCTTATCATAAAGGGAGGAGGTGGAAAGAAGTGGCTGAGACATTGGTTGTAGATGATGGTGTTGTGCCTATAGTCACATATAGTGCCATAGCACATAAGACTTGCTGTTATTAGATACTTGCATGTTACTCAATATAGAGCTTATCAAAAAGTGGGGAGTCTTCCAATAGTGGATGAGTCATTTATTTTTTGAGATACTATAGATAATACGACTAAGATCTCAACATAGTGGTATTTGTCTTGATCATACAAGATAATGAGTATTTTGGAAGATGTGGCTGCTTACCTCAGGCGACACGCAATGCATTTATAACAATTCTTCTTTCTGAGATATTTCCAGATTTAATGAATCACTATTACCATTTATGGCAGTCGGGCATGATGCTTCATGTTTTTCCTCCTTTAAATGGGAGTGCATTTGCAGAATATTTGAGTAAGTGTGTTGATGTAATGTCCTCAGTCTTTCAAGGGCAAGCTTATTTTTAGATAACTAGTGTGATGATGAGTCCTCGTTAGCTCAGTGGAATTTCTTCCTATGATATTGGAGAAGAAGAAGAAGAGAAAAAAGATGTATACTCTTTATAATATTAGTCCTTAGGTGTAAATGAATTTTTTATATGGGGGAGGACTCAGTATCCTATTCCTTCCAAAGGGGAAATGGAAAAGGATGGATTAATTATAGATGAATCTAACATCACACTGCTTCCATCTTTTCTTGATTATAGAATGGTTTTGTGAGGCTTCCAAGATGGAGTTTGGGTGTTCTTGATTATGAAAGTGTCCAAACTCTTACTTTCCTGTGGAAAATGTGAAACGAAGAATTACCCATGGAATATAGTGAAATGGCCATGGATATCTCTCACCCATTTCATTGTACATGTTGGTACTTCTTGCTTGGTCACCATGTTTACATTAGAAAATCAATTGGATTCATTGTGTGGACATGTGTAAATACTTGTAATGTGGGATATGAAATAAAGATTTCTTTTTTTTTTTGAACCTCTATTCCTTACTCAATTTCTTTCTATAAGAATGTTGTTTAAGCATAAATATACCATGGACTTTACTCCGTTGTGCCTATGATTTATTTTAAAAGTGAGAGAGATTGTTCATTTGATGAAACTTTATTATTCTTTATGCTTGACATGAATTGAGGGATGGATATAGAAATAAGATTTTCCTTTGCACTAGGCACTCATGCAAGTCTTAAATGTTTAGGGGCCATAGCTCTCCTCACGGAGTGGTATAATTTTTTTTTTTAAGCTTAGACCTAGATGGGGATTAGATGGTCTAGCACTGCTTAGGAATCATGGTTATCCCTATAATTTTGTAGTGAGCCTGTTAAATGTCACTTTTTTTCTATTAGCCTCACTAGCCTTTATTGAGAGGATGTATGATTTTTTGTGATCCCCATTTTAGGGCAAGATGATGAAAATTTTTGTTCATTCAAAAATAAATAAGCACGTTCATATGTATTTAACTGACACAATCTACCCTATGCCCCAGTTCCTCGAGCCTAGGGCGAATTATCTATGAATAAATAAATATAAATAAATAATTTATGCTTAATTATTTACCAAGAATAGACAAACTTGCATGGAATTATTTTCAAAATTTAGGCTGCGATATTCCTTAGCTTCTTGATTAGAGGATAAAAAGGGGTTCTTGCCAGAAAGATAATGTTCCTTCATGCTGAGGGCTTGGCGCTCATGCAAGTCTTGAGTGTCTGGGGGGCCTCAGCTCGCCTTAGGGTGTAGTTCAATCTTTCTTTTAGCTCAAATGAAGAACAGAATTAGAAGATCCTGTACTAGTTAGGTGAGCAACTGATTATCACAAAATATAGAGGGCTAAGATCTGATAATTCTTAAATAATAAATAAGTTTGATAGTTCTGAAGTCAAAGGAATAAAATTCAGTGAGTCTAGGATGAGGGGTGAACTCGATTATGTAATAGTTAAGGGATTATAATTTGGTCAGTTTGAAATAAGAGGTGAACTTCATTGTTTTAATATTCAAGAAACTACAATTTTGTGAGTTTAGAATAAGGCGTGAGCTTGATTATTTTAATGGTCAAGAAACTAATAACCATTGAGATTGGAATAAGGGGTGAACTTAATTGGAGCTGTTCTCCTTGAGTATTTGAAGACGTGATTTTTCTTAAGTCTCTTGATAGAGGATAAAGAGGAGATCTTGCCTTTTAGTTTAGACAAAGAGGGGGATTGGATGATCTCATGCTATTTGGGAGATCTACTACTTATACAAGGTTAGGTGATTTGGTTAGGATAGATTTCACCTAGAGAATATTTTCTAAGTTCTCTTTACAAGGATTAGGGGTTTAGAATCGACATTATGAGTTCCCTGAACATTTTGAAGGAAGATTTTTATTTAAGTGGAGTCCTTTTATTGTGCAATGATTTGGTGTGGAATTTTTTCATTTTTTAATAGAGAAATGATTTTCATCAAATGAAAATGAGAATAATACATATATGCAAATAGGTACATCCCTTATGGGTGAAATAACTTGAGGTTATTATCACTCTAGGTTCTAGGTATTTTAGTTTTGTTGTGATTCTGTAGTTGATAGTCTCCTGGACTAACTTGTCTTTCGAAGATATAGGGTCCTTCCCAAGAACTTGCTAGTTTTCTAAGTGTGGCATGATGAGCGCTTGCCTCTTCTCTCTTTAGGGCCAAGTCTCCTGATAAGAAGATTTTCTATTTGTCATGAAGATTATAGTACTTGGTAGTTTTTTTCTTGATTTATTCTAATTAGAGGGTTACTTGCACTTGAGGTTCTAGTAGGTTGGTGGCTATCTGCAAGCCTTCTTAATTAGATGTCTCCCATTCGATGGTCGTATCATGAGTTGCACCTAGTACCCTTTGTCTTGGAAATTTTAGCTCTATTAGAAGTACAGCCTTTATACTGTGTGTGAGAGAGAAGGTGTGTGACTTATAAAGATTGATGGATTTATTCTGAGAGCCCATAGTATTGAAGGGAACATTATTACCCACTTCCCTTTGGCACCTTTGATCTTTTTCCTAATGAGATTGAGTATGGTCTTATTGGTGGCTTCAACTTGTGTGTTAGTTTGAGGCTGATGAATAGACTCAAACTTAAGGTAGATGCCTTGGATGTTATAGAATTCTTTGAGATTCCTTTTTATGAATCATGGTCTGTTATTTGTAATGATGGTGAAATGAACTTGATGTCGATAGATGATGTCTATCTAGATGAAACTTTGGATCATGATATAAGTGATGCAAGTAAGTTCTTTAGCTTTGATCCATTTTGTCAAGTAATCAATCAAAACTATGATGAGTCAACTTTTTTCTGTTGAGGATGGGAATGGGCCTAGCAATTCCATTCCTTATTTGGCAAATGGCCAAGGACTCATTGTTGAGTGTAGTTTGTGAGAAGATTACAGTTGCATTTGAGTGAATCTATGACATTGTATTCGTTACTTTTTCTTTGGCTTATTTTCTTTGAGTAGGCTAGAAATATCCTCGCATAAAAATTTGGTGGGCAAGGGTGTGTCCACTAGAATGGCTTTCATATTAGCCCAAATTGATTTCATTCCATAAGCCCTCCTTTTTGGTCTTCTCGTACACACTTGAAATTGAATGAGTAGGTTGATCATCTAATTAAATGATCACCTTTTAGTAGGTTATTAGCTGCCTTAGCCTTGAATCATTATGGATTTCTAACTTCAGGATCGATTTACCCACTACTGAGGTAGTTGATATAGTGATCCATCAAACTCATGAAGCATGGAGTTAGGGGCTATCTTTTGCTTGCACTACCTCTTTTTTTTATGATGGCAGGCATGGAGACCCATATATCTTATTGTTTAATAATACTTCCTTGCTTTAAAAGGGGGTCAGTGAGTTGATTATACTCCTTAGGGATTGTTGACCTCTTTTTTGTATGAGATCGTTGAGACTTTTCCCACACCCTAGGTCAACATATGTTTGACCAATTCAAACCCTTAAACTTTTCTACTTTGAATCAAGCCTCAATTACATTCAAAACTATGTCAAACTCTTGTGGTCACTTCACTTAATGATTTAGACTTGATTGGACCTTTGACCCAATAACTAGTTGACTTAGTCAACTAATCACGAGTATGGTCAACTCAAGCTAACTTGTTTCAATCCCTTGAATCTAATCAAACCAACATATTCAAATATTCAATCTCATTCCAAGATATGGTCCAAGCATATGTAAACCCATTTGAAATCAAGACATGGTCCATTTGATCAAGTCAAGTCATTTTGACTTGGTCAAATCTATTTAAAACCTCTTATATTAGCTCAAACTCCAATTGCATGGTTTAACCATCATTCCATCCAATGAGTGGTGCCACCTTGCATGCCACATCAGCTACATTGACCCATTGGCTGGTTAAACAGTCAATGGAGGGTCAAAGTAACTCCCAATTGACTTAAACCCTTGATCAAATCCCTTAAACCCAAATCCCATTCAATGCTAGTTGCCAAGACTTGTTCTGGAACATTATTGAGCTGATTCCAACCATTGGATTAAGATCAAATGGTTTAAATCATTTCCATATGCCCTCAAGAGGACAAAACAACCTTTACACCTAGGATGTCCTCTTGTCCTTGAATCCACCTTCTCCCAAGTACCCCAAGGACACTTGGCAACATCCCAGCAACATCCTCAATTAATCCTAGCCCTCCATTCAATCTGGAGGGGATTGAATAGGGCAAAAGGCTAATAATCATGCTCATTCTAACCCTAACCCTCTCTCTACCCATTGCTTCTCCAAACCATATCAAGTTTTATTTTGTCTCTCACAAACCTCCTCTTCATTCCCCAAATCAAAACCTGACGGTTGGAGGCTACTGGCTGCGAGCTTCAGGCAAATTCGAAGGCCAACTCCATTTAAGGCATATATAGCTCAATCCATAACTTATTTGACTGCTGATTCAAGAGGGAAAATATATGTGGACAATCTACAAGCTCAGCCATCCAAAAAATGGTTTAATCAGTACAATAAATCGAGGTAAACCTCTAAACCTAGCTCAGGACACCTTGGCTTACTTAACATTTGATTAAGTGATTATTTATCCGTTAAAACTTTACCCCATTATTTATGTTCATGAATGCTCATTGCATTTAAAATTTCATTAAAAGTAATAGATTCGATCAAGGGAAAACTAAAAAAATTGAGTTCTAGGGCGTCATTCATAGCTGTTGCGAATGTATATTGTCTACACTGTTGATCATCTGATTAACTTTCTAGATTGAGCAATTTTGCGGTTTTGATTAACTGTGGATCTGACCCGTGGTATATTCTATCATCCAACTTGATCTCGGCCTTTCATTCGAAACCATGCTTGATCCAACAGCTACTGTGCTGGGCTAACGTAGAAAAGTTAAAATTGCCTGGGCCTCCCACAATTTCAATCGTGTGGCAATGATTGGTGGTGGTGCCAATAATTGCCAATAATTAGGCGCCGCCATCGTCGTTTGGAGCGTCCAATCATAGCCCGCCACATGGTATATGCCGGCGCCGTCAAGCCATTTAAATAATTTAAAAATGATTTTTAAATCATTTTAAAAATTAAAAAAAATTAAATTTTTTTTAAATAATAAAAAAATAATATTTTATATAATAAAATGATTATAAAATTAATTACTATATTTTAAAAATCTAAAAAACTCAACATTTGGTCAAATCTAAGTGAAAAATCAAGTCAAATCTTCAAACAAATATAACTAAATATAAAAAAAATCCAAATCCAGCAAACTTAGTGTCTAAAAACCCATCTTAAGGTCTAGTATTTTATAAAAATACTAATGTTCCAAAAACCACCTTTAATCAAAAAGTCTATTTTTAACTCCTTAATTAAATAATTAAAATAATCCAAAAAAATTTTAAAATTACAAAATCTTTTTAAAACTTCAAAAATATTTAATCAGCCTTAAAACCAGTAATCAACCAATTTTAATTAAAATTCATTAACTTTCAAACCTTAATCAACTTAAGTTATTTAATTATATCGGTTACCACTAGGTAAACTAGGCCTATGAGGCTATTAAATTAGTCCCAATGAAGGTGAAATGAACTTCACGGCCTCGGTGAGAAATAAAGGTGATTTCTAACAAATAATTAAAAATTAATCTTAAAATTAATTTTAAATCATTAATATTTAAACTTTAATTAAAATTTCCCTTAAACTTTTCAACCAATCAAAACTACAAGCAACTTTAATAAATTACCCACCATAGGACATATTCAAACCACACAGCCTACCTCACACACTTTAGATGATTTGCTAGGATAACCTACTCTAATCTTAGGTTAGCCTGGTGTTTACTTTTCTGATGTGTGCCAAGTTTTTCATGGTTTTCACTGCATCTTGTTTGCTTGCTTAGATTGATTGATTGTTTACTTACTTTTTTGCACTTTGTGATATAATTGATTGTGCGATAGATTACCCTTAGGTTTTGGATGATTTATACTAATTCAATCTTATTAAGGTGTCCATGCTAATACAAGGCATTGATTAATGGCAGTAAAAATAATTAAGCTTTAATTAACGATATTTTTTGCAGACGCTTCTGAATGCAAAATACCCCCTTTAAATTTAAAGAGCTTGGCCAAGTGTGGCTATGAATTTGTGTTATTTTTTTAATTAATTAACTTCTTGATATTAATATTAATTGCTTTAGATGATTTGATTATAACTGCTTAGGATAACCCTACAGGTTGTTGAGTCTAGAATTTTTTTTCTTTTAAATTCAAATGTAATTTGATTTATTTGAGTTGTAAATGTCAAGTGATTTGAGATGAGATATTTATATTCAACTTGGATTCCAAAGAGGAGAAGACATCCCTAAGGGGAGAGTATTTCTCCATTTTGAAGATCAAGTTAGGATATCTTTCAAGTATCCAAAAAGAAAAGATAACACCCCTTCTGAGGGAGAGTTTCTTTTCATTTGGATATCCAAACCCAACAATCCAAGGAGCTGTAGAAGGATGAAGAAGTGGATAACGAAAATGTTGCAACTCGATCTTATGAGTTTATGTTTTTGATGATAATAAATATTGTGACTCTCTTTCTATTGTCTACCTGTATTTGCAATATATTTTTGTTTATGTGTATACTAATATTTCAGGATTACAGTGCATCTTTCAAGGCTCAAGATTTGGTAGAATAAGTTTTTTTTTTTGTAATTGTCATTGATGTGTTTTTTAGTCATATCCTGTAAAAATGTATGCTTTCTTGTAACATTGCTCTATATTTTCTGTCTGCTTTTTAAAGTTTTTTGTTTTTGATCACATCATCCGGGATGATCCAAAAATTGACCGGGATGATCCGTTAAAAATATAAATCCTAATAAGGGCATCCTGGTTAAGGCAACCACAATTAAGTACATCATTTTAGATGATATTAATATCGCCCAGGATGATAGGCTCAATTCAGAAAGAATCTATCGCCAAAACTATTTAAGTATATTTTATTTTTTGACATCATCCTGGATGATGAAATATAATTATGCTTAAATTAATCTATTAATTTAGGAAAGTAATTAAGGTTTGATTGCTCGATCATATCATCCTAGATGATCGCAGGATCGGTCGGGACAATCAGTTCACAAACCTTAGTTCTTCCTAAAAAGATCAAACATTAGTCTGCTTCTATTAAGGGTAATGCTCTGGATGATATAAACCTTTTATGTACTTATTGGCCCAGCTTATAGTTCGAGATGAAGCCCAGATGATCGTGAGATCATCCCGGATTATCAGCTCACTTTTTCATCATCTAGACATACAATCATATGGATGCTCTAGCCGATGCTCTATGATTTGAACTAATCATACAGGATGATAGGAATATCATCCTGGGTGATAATATCAATTTGTTACAATTAAGAGCAAATTTGGAGCTCTTCTATTTAAGCTTTGTCAAAGACTTTGAAATTATTTTTGACAGCCATTGAAGCTTCATTCTTATGGAGGAAACTTAAAGAGAGAACTTGAAAGGAAGAGAGGAAAGGGTGGAGTTTGAGAGAGGGAGAAGATCCTTATAGGGAATTTTAAGAGAGTGTGGAGGGGAGTCCACACAGTTGCTCTTTCGAGCTTGCACCTTAGTATCATCAGATTCAAAGTTTATCTTCGGGGAAGTTTTGGGAAGAACAAGATCTCTTTGGTGTCAAAGGACCCGGCTACTTCGTCGTACCAGGGAATGTGGAAGTGATTATGTAAGAGCTTCTCCGCCTAGCTATGGGGGCTAAAGGAGAGATACTGAGTTTAGTGCAATACTCGGAGGGTGCCTTCGAGGAGTGGACGTAGGTCAAGGTTTGACCAAACCACTATAAATATGTTGTGTTCTTTCTTATTATTTCTTCCGCATTTAATTTTTACACTTTGATTTTTATGGTGAATCTTGGTTTTAGTTCTGATTGTGCTTTGCTGAAAGAAGTTTTAAAATACCAATTCACCTCCCTCTTGGTAAGCCTTGGGACTAGTTCATAAGGGCTTAACATCCCTGTCGAATTTTAAGTGCCATCAGAGCACTTTAAGTAATATCAGAGCCTGGTTTATAAAATAGGGTTTTTGAAAACTTTTTGAATTTTGATCAATGGATTATTTTTATAATCGTAATATTGCGGAAGGTTATTCAATCACCTGAGCACCTTTGTTTGAAATTATTACTTTTAATTTTTGAAAAATTTGTATGTCTACTTTCTTGCAATCAATTTATTACCGAATGTGACAAATGATTTTAATTGGTTATTCTATACCATCATGTGTTATAGATAAAATTAAAACTAATATTCTTTTTAATCAATGGAGTAAAGAAGAATAAATTAATGCTCAATTAAATGCTAAATTATTAAATTATTTTTTATATGCTTTAAATTATGAAGATTTTATGTTTATATTCATGTGCTCTACTAGCAAGAAAATTTGGGATAAATTACATACTATATACGAAGGCATTAGTGAAATCAAGCAATCTATTTTAAATATTTTATTGCATGATTATAAACTTTTTTTCATGAAATCTTATGAGATGATCTTAGACATGTATACTATGTTTATTCAAATTGTTACATTATTACATGCTTTAGATAAATAATTTTCAATCTCTAAAAAAGTAAATAAAATTCTACGTTGTCTACTTGATAAGTTTGTTGCCAAAGTGGTTACTATTTGTGAATTAAAAAATTTGAATGAATATTTTATTGATAATTTAATTGGGTCACTCATTACCTACGAACAATGCTTGGGCCAAAGACTTTTGGATGCAAGTGAAATGATAGTACTTAACACTGAATACTCGAAAAAAAGTGGCTTAGTTGGTGATGATGCGATGACTTATTAAGCAAATTGGAAAGCTTACTAAAATATAAGCATCAACAAAAGTGGAATAAAGATAAAAATGGTAAGAATGTTAAGATTTTTTTTTACATTATTTGTTTTGGATGTAGAAAACCTGGACATATGAAGAATCAGTGCCTTAATTTTAGAACTCTTCCTACAAAAGAAAAGTGTAAAGCTAAGCAAATTGTAAAAAGGACAAATAATAAAAAGCAAAAAATCTCCTAGGCAGATCTAGCTTCTGAATCATCAGACCAGGAGCAAGATGATGTTTAAACCTTTGTTTGTGTGTTTATTTTTCTGTGTATACATGTTTTTGTTCATTTTTATGTGTTTTATTTATTTTTCTTTGGATTTATTCTTTTTCATTCTTTTTCTTTTCTTTTTTATTAAATTTTAAAATTTGCCTTTACTTTTTCCTTTTGTGATGTTTTCTCTAATCAACACACATATATCACCATTTTTTAAAAACCAAATCTTTTTAAAGATCTTTTTTTTTTCAAATAAAAAAAAATCGACCTCCTATTTTTCTTGAATTCTTATATAAGTTGTGATTGACTTCTCTAAAAATAGTCAAAGGAAGGACACTCATGATTTTGAGTTTCAATCTCTTTTCTTAAAAAGATTATTCTACTTTTGATTCAAAATCTTCATCATGCTTTAAATTGAATTTTAAAACTGAACTTTTTCATTTTCCTATATTTTATCTATCGCATAGGAATATTTTGCAAGTTGTTGAATCCATCTCATAATTTTCTTAATCAAGCTATTTTTTGTCAATAGAATGGGTTTGCTTTAGTTTTTAAAATATCAGAAAGGAAGCATATTTGATTGAAAAGAAAAAAAATGGCCAATGATATCAAATCAAAAGATATGCAATGACTCCAAATTGAGAAAGATACATAAAATGCATCAAATATTAAAAGATGCACAAAGTGTGCCAAACAACTGATAAGAGACATAAAATGAGCCCACAAAAAATATGCTTACTTTTCTTGTACTACTTAAAGCTTAAGAAAACCCTTGATATTTTCGGTACTTGATATTGAAAATCAAGATTCTTGATTCACCAATTTTTACATTAATCTTCTATTAGATATGTTTTATGAAAAAAGTTTTGAAAAAATTAGTGTTTTTATCTTCTAATTTGTTTCTTGATTTAAAAATTGGATTAAAAAATTTTTGAGCCTTTAAAAAAACTTGATCTTGGAGTAATAATTTCTAAATTTCTAACCTTTCTGGGTTATGCGTTGTTAATACATTCCTTACTAAGTTTTTGAATAAAATCAAGAGGTAACTTTCTCATTTTAAAGACTTTTTGATCAGGGTTCGTTTTGTTTATTTGTGCCCCTTCGCTTTTTAATAATGCCAAAGAGGGAGAACATGATGTATTTTTTTGTCATATCCTGTAAAGGTGTATGTTTTCTTGTAACTTTGTTCTCTATTTTCTAATTACTTTTTAAAGTTTTATGTTTTTAATCACATCATTCGGGATGATAAAAAAATCAGCCGGAACAATTTATTAAAAATAGAAACCCTAATTAGGGCATCTTGGTTAGGGCAACCGTAATTATGTATATCATCCTGGATGATATTAATATCGGCTGGGATGATAGGCTCAATTCAGAAAGAATGTGCAGCCAGAACTATTTAGGTATGTGTTATTTTTAGACATCGTCCAGGATATTATCTTGGATGATGTAATATAATTATGCCAAAATTAATATGGTAATTAAGGAAAGTAATTAAGATTTGATTGCTTGATCATATCATCCTGGACGATCACAGGATCAGTCAGGACAATCAGTTCACAAACCTTAGTTCTTCATAGATGATCAAACATCGGCCTGCTTCTACTTAGGGTGATGCTCTAGTTGATATGAGCCTTTTTTTGTACTAATCGGCCCAGATGATCATGAGATCATCCCAGATGATTAGCTCACTTTTTCATCGTCTAGACATGCAATCAGGGGGATGCTCTGGTCGATGCTCTATGATTTAAACTAATTATACAGGATGATAGGAATATCATACTGGACGATAATGCCAGTTTGTTGCAATTAAGAGCAAATTTGGAGCTCTTCTATTAAGCTTTGTCAAAGAATTTGAAAGTGTCTTTGGTAGCCATTGAAGCTTCATTCTTTTGGAGGAAACTTAAAGAGAGAACCTGAAAGGGAGAGAGGAAAGAGTGGATTTTGAGAGGGGGAGAAGATCCTTAGAGGGGGTTTCAAGAAAGTGTGGTGGGGAGTTCATACGGTTCCTCCAGTGAGCTTGTACCTTAGTACCATCGGATTTAAGATTCATCTTGAGGGAAGTTTTAGGAAGAATAAGATCTCTTTGGTGTCAAAGGGCCTGGCTACTCCGCCGCACTAGAGAAGGTGGAAGTGGTTCTGTAAGGGCTTCTCCGCCTAGCTGTGGGGGCTAAAGGAGAGACACTGAGTTTAGTGCAATACTCGGAGGGTGTCTCCGAGGATTGGACGTAGGTCAAGGTTTGACCAAACCACTATAAATCCGGTGTGTTCTTTCTTATTATTGCTTTCCCATTTAATTTTTGTACTTTGATTTTTGTGGTGAATCTTGATTTTGGTTGTGATTGTGCTTTTGCTGAAAGAAGTTTTAAAATACCAATTCCCCCCTCTTAGTTAGCCTTGGGACTAGTTCATAAGGGCTTAAAATCATTGTCAAACTTTAAAGTGCCATCAGAGCACTTTCAGAGAAGACCCATTCTCAAAGTCACTAGAGTCTTAGGATTAAAATCCAGGCTTGTTGTTAATGGCACCCGACAACTTTACTTTTTTATAATTCTAGGTTGTAATTTTAAAAGACACTTGCCTATGGATATTAAATTCTATTTAATTTATTTTTTAATATTGATTGTTTGATGTTGAGTGTGATATAAGATTTTCTGCTTTTAGTAGTTTAGCAATTCTTTCATGACGATTTTGATTTAGCCTGGAACTCGATCAGAGGCTCGTGAGGACTCACTTAAAACTATTTCTTCTTAAATAAAATTAAAACTTTTAATATAACATAGTAACTCTAATATTTTAAGAAGTCTGGGATCACTGAGAATTCGCATGCATACTTGTTGCATTTTTCTTTCCTTTAGCTATGTACTTCCCCGCCTACAGGTTCTGGTAGACCACCTGTCCTATGAGGGTATAAATCTGTCAAGGGATATATGTGCATTCTCTTAAGATAAAACACATTTTTAAGCCTTTTTTAAAACGGATTCATTCAAATTTAAGTATTTAATTGAGTCGGCTAGCATCCATCGCATTAGTAAAAAATTTAAAAGTGAATAAATCTTTAATTGTATTTACTTAGATATTAAATACCCAACATAATTCAAAGGGGCTAATTAGGATCTGCTCTAGATGTTGGCCCCTCTCTCCTTAAACATAATCTAATTAACATTCCTACCACTCTTATATAAATGACTGGACACATGATTTTAAAGCGCCTAGGTGATTTAGCTGGCTCCCTAATCTAGGCCATGGTAAGTTCATATTTACATTGCATTAGCTTAGTTCGGGTCACTGATTTTCAGTACCTAATTTAGACTTAGGTTCTGAGGCAGGCGCAGGCATTAAGACCTCAACCTCTAGGAATTGAATCCCAACTTTCTAATAAAACCAATCATTCAAACTTAAATATCTTTCAATCAAATTTAAGCCCAACACTTATGATAGGCTGGGGTGCTTCTGAAGTAATTCAAAATCTCAAAATACTCCATGCCATTCCTTCTTTAACTCCTGAAATAAGTGCTCAACTTTGATCCAATCTTGATTAGAATTTCCAACCCTTCCCTTCTTTTGATATCGAGCATTAAAATCATAAATGAAATTTATATCGCTATTTTAATCGAGAGTATTCATAAGAAACTACAATTTCCTATGATGTAATTAATTATGAGGGGTTACGCTCGTAGGAGATTTAGAAATCCAGATCTTATTTTTAAAATCAAGTTTTTCAAAATCTCTTTGGGAAATTTAAAATTTAACGATCATTATCATCATTTTCAAACGATCAATAGTGATTGATAATTTCTTTCCTTAGAGATATATATCAATTTCTATCATGATTTTGATTATAAAATTAATGATCTCTTATCCAAATTATTATAGTCAAACTTTTGATTGAATATCATTTTGATCTTTCAAGATCATATGTTGTCTCTCCTGAGTTTGTTTATGATAATTAGGATAAAAATTTAAAGTTCTAAAATTTGAACCCTTTAGGAAATGGTATATTTGCCTCCCGAGGTGATAGACTCTTCATAATGATGTGTTCGATTTCAAAACTAAAATTCTAGAAATTCAACTGTCCCAAAGAAAATTAATATTTTTCAAAACAACACCTTTTTTAAATCAAACAAAAAAAAATGGCGACCTCATTTTTATATGATTTAAAAAAGTACATGGGGTTTTCCCAACGGAGCCATTATTTTTTTATTTGATTAAAAAATGACACCTTCACTGGTGAAACCCCATGTACTTGCACAACCTCTTTTTTTATGATGGCAGGCATGGAGACCCATATATCTTATTGTTCTATAATACTTCCTTGCTTTGAAAGGAGGTCAGTGAGTTGATTATACTCCTTGGGGATTTGAGTGACTTTGAAATACTTAAGCTTAATGGTTTTTGCTTTAACTTTGAGAATATATTTAGAGAGTACTTTATCTCTGACTCATATTCCCAATTGATCTGGTTTACCATAAGCTGGGATTCTAAGTAAACTTCAAGGAGGGTGACAAATAATTCAAAAGCAAATTGTATTCCTGTAAGTAGTACTTCGCTTAGTTGTTGGTGACTGGGAATTTTAAGTTAACAACCTAAATGAAGAAAATTTTGAAATGAATTTTTAAGATAATGCTTGCACCAGCTTCTTACTCATCGAATGGTTGTCCATGTATAATGTCCAGTGAAGAAATATTTGTTATGCATTCTTACCTTGGTGTTGACCCCTATACCTTAAACTACACGCCAAAAGAACAAAAGTGGCGGATCGAGCTGCGCACGGGTTGATACGACACATCATTTGAAGGGTCAAATGACCTCCGAATGCCAAATGGATGGTATTGTTGCAATCAGAACACTGAACTTTGCTGGGTTGAGGCCCCTCACAACTGAATCGAACGAGATCGGTTAAAAGGGACGACCGACACTCTAAATTAAAGTACAAGACTGATCAAACGATCCCGGATCGACGAACAGACTTCTTCGTTGCATCTGGAATGTTACCAACCTATGAAAATTGTATTTTATTTAATCAATTTGAGTCATCTGAAGTGGTGGCACGAATCCCGAGGTGATTTAAATATAATAATACACCATTTAGGAAAATTAGGCCTCGAAGACGCTCGAACGACGTCCGATCGACAAACGGATAGCACCATTGCATCCGAAACATCGTCGACATTCAGAATATACATTTTATTTAATAAATTTGGATCATCCGAGATAGTGGTGAATTTCTAGGCGATTCAAATATGATATAAAGGTCTGCGTTACAATGGAAACGAGGCCTCGAAGACGCTCGGACGATGTCCAATCGACAAACGGTCCAGAACATCGTCGACATTCAGAATATACATTTTATTTAATAAATTTGGATCATCCGAGATAGTGGTGAATTTCTAGGCGATTCAAATATGGTATAAAGGTCTGCGTTATGATGGAAACAAGGCCTCGAAGACGCTCGGACGACATCCGATCGACAAACGGACAACGTCATTACATCCAGAACATCGTCGACATTCAAGGTATACATTTTATATAATAAATTTGGATCATCCGAGATGATGGTGAATTTCTAGGCAATGCAAATATGATATAAAGGCCTTCATTACGATGGAAACGAGGCTTCGAAGATGCTCAAACGACATCCAATCGACAAACGGATATCACCATTGCGTCCGAAATGTCGTCAGCATTAAGAGTCTACATTTTATTTAATTAAATTGTATCATTTGATGTGATGTCGCAAATTTCAATGGCGATCATAATATGATGCAAAGGCACGCATTACGAGGGAAATTAGCCTCGTCGATGACGAAATGATGTCAGACCGCAAAACGGACAGTGCCATTATGTCCGGAATATTTTCAACATTAAGAAAATATATTTTTTTATCAATTTGGATTGTTCGAGGTGGTGGCATAAATTCCGAGATGATTCAAATACGACAATACACATTTCGATAAAGATCAGGCCTTGACGATGTTTGGACGATGTCCGATCGTGAAACGGACTACGTCATTATGACCGGGACATCTGCAATACTCTAAATGAGCTATTAATTTGTTCAATTATAATTATTTGGTGAGCTCGACACATGTTACGAGGAGAAAATGCATGAAAATCGAGAAAAGTAAGCATATTAAGGCATTTTCAACCAATTGCCTATTCTCTGCCATTTTAGAGCTCACTGACGGTGATAATTAATGGCCATTTTTATATTAAGTTATTTGAAAAAAAAATCACAGGTTAAAGAAATTTTATGGAGCTATTTTCATGCAAAATCAAATCCAAATTAATGTATTACTTGGCTGTTTCAAACCTCGCATCTTCTTGAGTTGATTTTCTGCACAAAATTCCTGCTCTAAATCCCAGAAATCCTGTGACTCTCGTTTCAAGGGACATCTGGCTTCTTCATTAAAATGGAAAAGAACAAAATGCCTAGCTTTTTTTTTAATCTGCACAGAGCAATCCTCCTCCCAAGAAAAATCGCAGAAGCTCTCACTTGAAATCCACTCAAACCTCAACTCCTACTCATACAGCCGAGAGTTCCCTTTGCTCCTACACGACATCCCTTAATCTTCCTCTTCAAGAAACCGAACCAACACCTCTTCCTCAAGCAGTAGAAGCCCAACCTCTTCCTGTCGTTTGCACAGATCGGTTGAATCTCTTGTCCGTGCCTGATCTCTACCTCACAACGCCACCTCCTACCTTTTACTATGCCGATTGCTGTCCAAACTCACAAGCCAGAACTTCCGTCACCTTCCTGTCCTCTTCTACTTCTCAGGCTGGCTGACCTCATGCAGAATCCAGAGTGTCCACCGACTCTGGCATCACCAAGAGAGAGGCAGAGTCCATCGTATAAAACTCTTTGTGTAGTAGCTCAGAGAAGTTTGAGTTCCAGGTTGAAGTGTCGCGATTAATGGATATAATCATCAACTCCCTGCATAGCAACAAAGATATCATCTTGAGGGAGCCCATCTCTGATACCTCTGATGCAATGGACAAGATCAGGTTCCTTTTACTCACTAATAAAGAAGTCCTAGAGGAAGGCGACAATGAAAACTTGAGATTCTGCTTAAGTTGGACAACGAGAAAAATACTCTATCTCCGGGATGGAAGTATTGAATGGAAGTCTCTACATCTTTGCTGTAGTCGAAGGAGCAATATGTCTAGATGAACGTCCCCCAGCTTATCATCTATCTTCTAATTCTTTGGCTCTTCAAAGCAAATGGAAAAGCATATAGCTTTTTTTTTTTCTGGGATTCTAGGTAATCAACAACAGATCTCTGTCCGTGAAAAAAAAAAAACACTATTTCGTTCCCCATCTCACCTAACCCCCCATCCAAATCCAGCTATAACTGTAGCCCGTTTCCTTAAGTTTCATCCCACTTCAGATTACAAAGGCCAATCAAATTTTGTTGCAAGAAAACATTACCTAGCTTCATTAATCATCAAAAGCCCAACACTTTCTTTATAAAACATGTAGTTTCATTTCACAACATCCACAAATTTCATTTCCTTTAATACCTAAACAACCCACATCTCATCCATAACTCTTTTACCACAAATGACAACTCCACATACAAAACAACAAAATCCACTTACAAATTTCCTTGGCCCATTTACTCAATCCGAAGGCTTTAAACATTATGTTTCACTTGTTGGATGTTAGTTGTTATCATTGAGTAATATGTTTATTGATAGTGTTAAACTAGTGTTGTTAGCTAATATTGTCGAGTATTTGCATTATCATTTATGATGTATTATCATTGTTACCGGGGCTATCTATGCACATGTGTATATGTTCATTCATATATATGTATATGTATGTATGTAAAAAAATGGGAAAATGTGAGACGAGAAAAAAAAAAAAAGATGCTTAAAAAAAAAAGAGAGAGATATGTACAAAAAAAAGAGAAAAAAAAGAAAAGATAAAAAAAATAAGAAATAAAAAAATTTGTCGTCTTGATTTTCGTTCCCTCTTACCTCGACGTGCATGTCAGGCCGGCAAACCGCCCATACATGCTTTTCTCTAGCGTGGTGGGAAGGGAACCCGGCGCGACACCTATGACAAGGTAGGTGAGCGACCCCTTCTCGATGTGCTTGTCGAGCCGGCAAACCGCCTATACACGCTTTTCTCTAGCATTGTAGGATGGGAACCCGGTGCGACGCCTACGACGAGATCGGGATATTCATAAGTACCCGCTCGCGGGGAAACAACTGCTTCTCTTTTGCAACATGTACCGAAGACCCATACATACCTTTCTCTGGCGTGGTGGGGGGGGGCGACGATTACACGGGGGGGGGGGGGCTACAATTACAATGTCGCGGTGACCTCATACGAGGGCACCTACCGTACACGCTTTTCTCTAGCGTGGCGGGAGGCCTAGTTTTCCGTAGCTTTCCCCTAAACGGGGGAGACGCCAGAATGCTGCCGAAATTTTGACTGAAGAAGACAAGGACTTGGACAAAAAAGAAAGAGGACCTGGACTAGAACTTGAACTTGTGAACCTTTGAACAAGATTGGACTTGAATTGATTAAACAAAAAAATTACAAATTGAAATTAAATTAAATTTGTGCCTAAACAAGTGATAAGGAGAAATAAAAGACTTGAATCAAATGAATTAATTGTTGTGAATATGAGCTCAAATTGTTCTCATGCTTGAACCTTACAAGCTTTGAGCTTGAACAAATGATCATGATTTGAACTCAAATGAGCATTAATTGATGATATGAAAATTAAAGGAATTTGAGTATAAAAGAATTGAGCTTCATATTAGGATAAAAAAATTACAATCAAATATCAAGTGGTCAAAATGATGAATTCATACTCAAGCATCAAGTGCTAATCATGATCATTCAAACAACGATCAAGTGAGAAATGACATTGATATACACTTGAGTTTGAATGGTTAAGCCTGGACTTTAGCTAATCTTGAGCTTGAAGCTCATTTGACTTAAGAAAAATCATGACTTGAATAACATAAAATGAAAGAGCAATAATGAAACTTTATTTGAGCAAGAGCACAATCAAATTTCATGACATAATGGGATGCTCTCAAGGGATAACACAACTTCCTTGCAAAGAGAGATCAATAAGATCTCTATCTATAAGCTATGGCATGAAATCTCTAATGAATATTAAAGAGCCATCATGAATTCCTAACCAAATACAAATGTCATCAAGCAAGCTCGTCATACAATATTTAAGTTATCTTTATATGATAGTAGAACACTTGTAATATTCAATATGGTTCGTTTATATGCAAATAACTATGCTCATCTGTTATGAACATAAGAGCAAAATGAAGTCAAATATATTGAGTCTTACAAACAGAGGGGATTCGATATATAACAAGTGCAAAGAGATACGAGCATACAAACTCCTATGAGCTATTTGTAAAAGATTTGTTGCATACCCGATGTGTTTTCCACAAGCAAACCTGAAGGAGTTCTAAATATGCTTACAATCAGTAGCATGACAAATGAACATAGTGATGTGTATGATGAATGTGAACATTCACAAATGAACGAGGAGGAGTCCTCACTCATATAGAAGTCCACTTATGGGTGATGACCATTAATGTGTAGTGGATGCTAAATCACCCATACAGTCAATAACCACTCAGCATCAATCAAATATATCAGTCTTCTACAAGCAAGAATAAAAGATCCACAACACATACAAGCCCTCTACGAATACAAATGTATGTACAACATCCATCCACGGATAGATTCACAAAGACTACAGTAAATGCAGTATCTTATAGTCAACTTCAGTCTTAGGATGAATACATCTACCTCCAGCAATATTGGTTGTATTGTAAAGACTAAAATCACAGCAGAATGCATAAAAAATACAAGCTCCTACGAGCTTCTACAACCTAAAGCAGGAGATTAGTTTGTGCACTACAATCTATCTGTAAAAGGCAAGTAGTGCACGACAGTCTACCTGTACGAAGTAGCGAATAACTCAATTCAGAACTTGCTACGCCACGCCACCGAATCCGCAATTTTTATGCAAGCAGACAGAAGACGTCTATAAATACTTTCAAAGTACTCATGCACGTACACATTAGTTTGTATACACATAGGTACACTAAAAGGGGTAAAAGCAATTACAAAACCCGCATGGGCCCCGGCGAGCGTGTTATAAAAATACACATGGCGTCTAGAGATGCTGCGCGGGTTAACAAATTTTGAACCCGATCCTCCTAAGAAGTTAAAAGGAGTGGACATGGTTCAATTATAAAATTCCCCCAAACACCCGTATGGGCCCCGGCAAGCGTGTTATTGGTACACACGTGACGTCTATGGATGCTGCGCGGCTTGACAAGTGAATTCAGCTTCGAAACAGATCCTTCTATACGTGTCAATAAAAGTCGACAAGGTTCGAATCAACAAACAAATATACGGTTGTGGCGACCGTCATATTTATCTTAATACATTCATATTAGGCCTTTAAGGCCTATAATAATGAGAATCCACTATCAAAGACATAAAGCCTACGAAACCCGATCCTCGATCAATAGCTTGGTCGAGTTGACAGGGTTCAATCGACAAAAGAGAAATGACCCCAAACACCCCGATGATGGCCGTGTTGAATGAAAATCTCAACCGGAGGGGTCCATTCCAAATATTTTCATAATGCCACCCAAATGTCCATAAAAATCCAAAAATCCACAAAAATCCCAAAAAAATTTAAAATTGAAATAAATCCATCAAACCACTTAAAGCAAAGCCCATCCACCCTCCGCAATAGTTTGCCGCGGTGGACAATTAAAATTTACTTCAGCTCACAAAGAG
>NW_021318852.1:2276638-2291002 GCF_001605985.2 Dendrobium catenatum
AATTAAGCATAGAATTAATAGAACCCATAGCAATAAAATAGTTGAAATGAAAGATGTTCTCAAAATAATTCCAAACTTTAATAGCTAAGGGGATAGAAATGAAGACATGATGCATATTGTCCACATGGTAGCAACATTGGCATTTAGAAGGGAGGATAAAACATCTTTTCATTAAATTCTCATATGTAGGAATAAGCTTACATAAAATTCTCCAAATAAAATAGAGACCGTAGAAGGAATGCTTTTATGCCATATCATATGAAAAAGCTTGGAAGTTTCATGCTTAGCTCTAAATGAATGCCATACATCTTTTAATATAAAACAACCATCTTTAGTCAAAGCACAAAGCAACACATCATTCGAATTAATGTTCAAAGGGATATTTAAAATATGTTGAATAATGAAATCAGGAATAACACTAGAAAGTTTCTCCAAATCCCAACCATTATTAGAGAAAAAATAATTCACCTTCATATAACATTGGAAATAGTATTAGTTAAAGAGTTAATCGAATGGCCACCCAACCAATGATCTTGCCAAAAGAAAATATTTCCATTACCAAGACCCTACATAATAGAAGGCTCAACAACCCATTTAACAAAGCAAAGATGCTGCTAGACTTTAGAATTGCCTTTATTGAAGTAACACATGGTGGGATGCCTCCCCCCACAATACTTGGCCACCATAAAATTAGCCCAAGACTCACATTGATAGGTAGATTATACCATAACTTGAAAGAAAAAGCATAGGCCAAATCATACATAGATTTACACCCTAAAGCCCCTTCATTCAAAGTCCCACAACATTTATTCCATGAAGACCAATGAATTTTAAAACTACTACCCTTACCTTTCTAAAAAAAAATTATTAAAAATTCTATGAATCCTATTACACACAATCTTAGTAGAAAGAAGAGTTTGAAAACTATAAATAGGAATATAAGAAAGAATACTCTTAATAAGAATAAATTGACCACCAAAACTTAAGAAATTAGAATCCCAGGTAGAAAGTCTATTCTGCACAACATTAATTAAATCATAAAAAAGAATGGACTTCTTTCTACCCTTATAGAGAGGCACACCCAGATACTTAAAGGCAAAAGACTATGGCCAAAACCAATTAAATTTTTGATAGCCATAACACGATCATAAGGAACTTTCTTAGCAATAATAAAACAACACTTATGCTTATTAAGAGCCAAACCACTAATCAATTCAAAAAGGTTAAAGAAACACACAAGTCTACTAATCCTATTCATCAAAGCATTCATAAAAATAATGAAATCATCAACAAAACATAAATGCAAAATTTTAATGCCACCTAATGTTCTGAAGTAGATGCTAGGATACTTATCAGAAAGATCTGCAAGACCTCTAGACAAGTACTCAGCAGCAATAATAAAGAGAGCAGGGGAAATAGGATCCCCTTGTCTCAAACCATGAGAAGCCTTAAAAAAGCCATGGCTCTTACCATTGATAATGATAGAAAAATAAGGGCTTTCAATGCAATTCTTAATGAGGCTTATGAAATTTAAATTAAAACCAAATAAATTCAAGATATTGTAAATAAAATTCCAATTAATATTATCAAAAGCTTTAGCAATATCCAGTTTTAGAATTATATTACCACCTCTAACTTTGACATCAAAGTCTTGACAAAACTCTTGTGCTAAAAGGATATTATCCACAATAGCACACCCTTTAACAAAGCCCATTTGAAAAGGGGAAATAAGCTTAGGCAAAAAAATAGTTAATTGATTCATAAAAATTTTAGAAAGCAACTTATAAAAGAAAGTACACAAACTAATAGGTCTAAAATCTTGCTAAGAACTCACATAATTGTTCTTGGGAATAAGCACAATAGAAGTGGAAGAAAAAACTTATGAATAGGATTACTATTAAAGAAATCAGTGACAATAGAGAAAACATCATTATAATTAATAGGCCAAGTTTTTTGAAAAAAACTTCATCATGAAACCATTAGGACCAACCACAGAATCACCATTCATACCAAAAATAATATCCTTAATCTCCTCAAGGGAAGGAGATTTAGACAAGCCAATATTATCTTCAAGAGAAATAAGATTAGGAATCATAGATCGATTGTCAATAATAGAAGGATTAAAGGTTTTATTAAGATGATTTTGAAAATAATGAACAACCAAATTAGCAATTTCAGCATCATCCTTAGTAACAGAGCCATCAACACAATTAATTTTATGAATGCAATTAATAACACATTTCTTTTTAACTAAAGCATGAAAGTACTTAGTATTGTTATCACCTTCAAACAGATGTTTCATAGCTGCTTTCTACTTCCAAAAAAATTCTTAATGAGCTTGTAATTTATAAAGCTCATCCTTAGCCTCTTCAAAAAAATAGAAGTTGGTATCAGAAGGAACCAACTAACACTGACTCTCAAAAGAATTCACCTTATCTTCTGCAATTAAAATGTTAGAAAAATGATTTTTAAAAACTTTATGGTTCCACTAATTTAACACTTGCTTAAGTCTTTTTAGCTTAAGTCAAAGTCTATTCATACCAAAGATAGAATTACAGGAAACACAGGGGCTTGCCAATTATTCTTAACCACATCCAGAAAAGAGTTATGAATCAACCACATGTTTTAAAATCTAAATTGACAAGGAAAATCCTTAGCTCTATTCTTAATTTTAATAAGAAGAGGAGTGATCATAGAGGGTACGACTAAGATGCTCAACATTAGTGGACTCAAAAAAATTAAGCCAGACATCATTAAATAAAACCCTATCTAACCTTTGCCATAAATGCCCACCATGCCAAGTGAAATTATTGCCAAAAAGAAAATAATATCATTAAGGTTGCAATACATAATCATACCATTGAAATCCTCAATTGAGTGATAGATAGGGAGAGATCTCCCTATGCTCTCAAATGGGTTAGTTATAGTATTAAAATCTCCACCAACAATCCAAGGAAGATTTTAAATACTATGAAAATGGATGATTTGATCCCATAAAATCTTTCTAGTATAACGAGAGGAGGTAGCATAAATAAATGAAGCATAATATTGGAAACTAAAACTTTCAATATTACAATGAAAGACTTGAGTAAAAGCACCAATGATATTTATTCTAATAAAATCTTTCCAAAAAACCCAAATTTTATTAGCCACATTTGACTTAGCATGTTTAAAACTCAGAAATTTAGTATAACCAAGTAACTTATCAGCTGAAATAAAAGGCTCAAGCAAGACAAGAATAGACACATTATGAATACTGCATAAAATTTAACTCTAACCTTAAAAGAAGGGCATCCAATACCCCTAGCATTTCAAATAATAGCATTAAACATAAAAAACAATGATTAATGAGAAGGATGCAAACGTGTGTTTTAGGTGATTATAAAATGACATTCCTTGGTTTTCTACCTTTCTTACCATGACCCTTGGTATAGCTCAAATCATTATCATCTCTAGCAAAATATTTTGCCAACATATCCACCTTCGTGTCAGTAAAAGCATCACTAAGACCAGTTAAAGGAAGCTTACTTTCATTTATCATTCTTGAATGCCCCCTAGGAAGAGGCAACTCGCCTTCTATAAAGAAAACACCATCTTCCACAATGGTTTTATTGTTCACAACAAGTCCACTAAAATCACTCACTTTCTCTGTTTAGACAATAGCCAACCTCTCTACTTAGGGAAAATCATCCTCTGGTATTCTAGACTCAACTCTTTCAGGAATCAACTCTTTAACTTGCTCATTCATAATATGAGATTAAGGCTGATTAGAAAGGTTAGTGACAACATCAATAACAACCATATCAGATAAAGTTTGCTTTGAAACACGAGGATTAGAAGAGAAGAAGGCACATTAATGCCATTTGCATTGGTTGGTAACATTTGTTTCTCTCCTCCGGAGAGATCATAACACAATATAGTATCCGGTTTGGGATCCACAGTTTGATCACTGAGAAATTCACCCCCATTAGAAGAGGTTGGATCAGTATGAATTATACCAAGTTGTAGAATAACCACATCATTACACTAAGCTATCTCACCACTAGCCTCCACAATATTATGGTTCAATTCAATATTAACATGGTCATTCGAAATACCCTCTTTCACCTTGGACTGCTTGGCAATTTATTTCTCCTTCTTAAGATGCAGATGCAATTTAAAACACTCACTCAAACCATGCCCATGCATCTTACAATTTGATCAAAAGATATCTAATGGTTTAATGAATAAGTCATTGTAGGTGGACAGAGCATCGAGTATGATGAAGTCTTCTATAGTGGTGTATCGGAGATCTCACTCACCCTATGTGTTTGGTAGGGCAATTATTTCTTTGGTTTCCCATTATTTTCCTGAGAATTTGTATAAGGGTTCTATAATAGGGATAAGTTGAGATGCGAGCATGCCCGTCTTATCATAAATGACTTTGAAGATTATGTTCATTACACTCCCCATATTTATTAGGATTCTAGCGATCTGATAGTTGACAATTAGAGCATTAAAGGCAATTGCTTCATTGAGGGGGTTTCCCTTAGTGATCATCTCTACTGTAAAGGTAATTTATATGTCATAGATATATTATGAGCATGAGGCAGTGTTAAATTAAGTAATTCATGACTTCTTTGGAAGTGTATCTCTTCAATCATCTCTTGTGTTTTTGGGTACCACCCCTATGATATGAATAGAACAAGATGATCTTATCTTTTTGCCAGTTCTTTAAAGGGAGCTTTTCTTGGTCATTACTCTGAGTTAGTGAGCATGACTTCATTGATTTTTCATTTTTTTAAAGAGTTATTCAACTAAGTTTCATAGGTGTTGGTATTCTTTAATGTCATTCCCATGATATTTGTGGAATGCACAATATCAAGATGTGTCCCGAGAATTTTTTATCTTCATAGGCAGTGGATGACTAAAGAATTCTTTATTTTTGATGTCCTTGTTGACCTCATCCATGAATACTCTTAGCATAGTAAAAGTTGGGTATTTTTTATGTCGGTGAGTAACCTATTTTTGTATATATTCAATTCTTATATAGGTGGTGGTCTAGTTCTTAGAGATGTTAGATGCAGAGGTGAGTCTTAGGATTAGGACACTTTCGACCATCCCTGAGGTTGGATTCTTTCTCTGACTCTTTTGGGATGAAGATTTCCCCTGAAGATGAGATCATGGCATGAAGCAGTTGCGGTAGGTTTGGTCACCTGGTTGTATTCCGTAGTTGACATTGCTTTTGATGATATCTAATAGTTTTATCAATATATGTCACTGTTATAGTCCCAATATATATCTGAAAGGACCTTCTTTCAAACATGAGTAAGGGATTCTTGAGTGACTGTCATCTCAAAGTCATTCACATCAAGTATTTCTTTTTGGAATCATAATATGAAGCTTCTTAGTAACTCGTCTGGTTCTTATCTCATTTTGTGACTTTTTGGTAGGCCTATAGGTATTGTCAAATTATGTGATTAACATTCACTTAACTTTGAAGAAGGAGATGTCCACACATCAGGGTAGGCAATTGAACCATTATAACTCTGAAATCGGAGTTGCGAAAATGAGATGACACTAAATGGCTTTATTGATATCAAGGAGAGAAGACATGGACTAGAAAGTCATCCCATGATCCATAAGATCAATTTTGCCTTTATAATCTTCAAGGTGAGGTACCTTGAACATGGGAGACACCCTTGCTTTGAAGATCAGTTTCAAAAAGGTGTTGGTTGGCACTAAATTGATTTATTTGGTCCATCTGGCTGTCAGACTAGAGTTCTCATCTCTTGCCTAAAGGTAAGGGGGATTTGCAACTAGATCTGAAGCATGAGCCTCCTTTAATGGATCTTGGCGAGCACCAAGATTGGATGTTCCTTCGAACGTGTTGGCCATTCGTGGAAAATGTTAGCATTAAGGAGGATGCCTTGGATGGACTTTAAGTGGCACTCCTCCACTTCTTATAGTTCATAGTGAGTACTATAGGCAGGGTATTATTTAGGTTTCAGGCTACATGGTAGGTAACAAATTTCTTTCCTTTAACATTAATCCATGTTTATCGCACCTGAGAGAATGTTGAGTCTCATTTTATTCGGTAGATGACATCAGATAACAATTTATGTTGCATGCATGTCAAGATCCATGGTGAGAATGTAATGAAATCTTAGAATATAGAAAGAAGAGAGGAGTAGATCTGAGAGAGATATAATTTAGATAAAATCTTTATTATCTATGCTAGAGATAAAAGAATGGTGAAAATAATATCTCTACATTATGTAGCTTGAGCGTTGTATTTTATGATTCCCTTAGAGGTATGATCTTTAGATTCTCCTCTCTTACCTCACACATTTCCTTCTTTTTCTCCCTCCCATTTTTATAGGATTTGGAAGAATTGTAAGAGTTATGTCTTGGTATATAGCTATCTCAAACATCTGAACTAATAATTTATCGGTGATCAGTTAGTTGATAGTTGAAGAAGGCAAGTTAGATAGGATTGAATGATAATCAGTAGTCACCCAACCCAGATGTGAGGGGGCGATTGTCATTTAAGGGATATTGGTTAGAGATGGCATGTTGATCTAGTTCACCCTGTTGAGGCAAAAAAGGTGAGTAGCATTTGAGTACGATGTCCTTGCGTATGTGAGAGGTAACTCTTTGAGCGGGGACAATGTGTGCTAGCGGCTCCTTAACGTATCGAGCATGGGATAATTAAATCTAACACGAATGGATAATAATTTGGTTGGTTGAAAAAGGAACTTCTGAGGTCGCCTCTTTCTCAGGGGAGGATAACTTTCTAGAGGATGTGACTGATTATGGTCCGCTATGCTCCAGTGTAAGCTACTTCCAACTCCTAAGCAAGTCCATCATACAAGATGTCCTGAGGGAGGAGTATGTCCTCCTTTCGCTTGAGCCAATTGTAACCCTCAAGACACCTACAAATGGGTACCTGCAAAAGTAATCATGGGTGTATACTTAAAATGAAATATTAATAAATGTTCAATATCTTCTTTGCACCAAAAAGTTTTGAGTGCATAAAATCTAACACATTATCTACCTAATTTCATAGACAGATATTTGGAAGTTACATATGATCATATATAATTCTTTAGATATATAATTTGCGTTGATTTTCTTATTAACACACTAAATCCTTAGGTAGAATGTAATTACAATAATGTATGATGTAAATATACCTATAATTATACAACATTTAATTTTATAAATGAAAATACAAGTGTTGATCATTCGTAACTATTTGGTGCTTGCTATTTAGGTATTTATGTATATATTTGTTTAAGCATTTGGCTACTTTATTTATATAACTATGTTGTTCAATTGTGATTTAGTTGTCAAGAACTTTCTATAAATGCATTCAATTTTATTGTTCAATTGTGCATTCAATATTCTAAAACCTAATATAAATGTGAAATTTATTGTAATTACAATCAATTGTGTTGTTGGTGTGATCATTTGTATTGTGCAATGTTTTGAATCTTTATTAAATGGTCTTAATAAATATTAGCTGTCTTTGTAAAAGTTACTATTTTTATAACTTAATGTAAAAGAGTACATTTTATAGAGTTGTGAATACAAGAGAACAAGTCATAAAAAAGGTTAAATTATGGTTTGATTTTATTTCTAACTACTAAATGGAAAAGGCTTCATATAACATTTTGATAGTTTGAACTTTATTTAAACTATACTTAAACATTGTTGAAAGCATGCTCAAACCTTTATAAAATACTCTTATGTATAAGTCTCACTATGTTATTCACAACTTTATAGCATACTCATTTGTATTCAACTACTAGAAGAGTAACTTTTATAAAGATAACATATCTTTATAATAACTATTTACCTAATTATAGTTAATAAAGGTTTAGAACATTACGATAACATATTCTATAGAGCTTTATAGAACCCCACAACATCACATAGAGACATGGTTTTATAATATCTATTTAGCTTAAAATAATATACAAAAGTATGCATTGCTTTATTGAGCTTTAGGAACATGTAGTAATAGAGCTTCATAGACTTAATAGAGCATCTTTAAAAGTATTAATATTCACAACCTAGTCCAATAAGACCTACAAACTAGAGTGTTTCTATCGTGTTGGTTTGCAACAAACGAATCCTTATATCTAAGTTTTGAAAACCATTTAGATTTTTCATTTAATTTTAACTTTAAAATAAATAACAATAACAAAGTAATATAGCATAAAAATATAATTAACTATCTATGCCTATACAAAAAATAAAAGAAAGAAGTACCTTTATAGACTCAGATTAAATCCTGACACTGCTACTCAGCTGGCCTTTTACCTCTCTTAGACATTCAATATAGAAGATGAAAGAATTGTAAGATAACACAACTCAGCAGACCACCTTTTACCAATTTGAATTTCAAAATAATTCTTCTGTCAAATGTGTAGTTGAGTTTAAAATAATGTATATTAAATCACTATATTGAACATTATTCTACTAACATTTATAAAAAAATTATATAGCACTGTAGGAAAGTAAATAAACAAACATTTCTTATATAATAATAGAAGGAAAAACCTTGTCCTTAGGCCCTTATGCCTCTCAATGTTAGCACCTGAATATAATGTACATATAGCACTAGAATATTCCTGTATGCACCAGAATGTTATTTCTTTCAACCATAACATATTTTCTCATAATCACACAATGAATTAAGCACATAATTTATTGCATTGTAGTAATTAAAACATAAACAAACTCATTTTAAAAAATTATAAATGCTATAACGATAGGCAACTAAGAGTATTACTAAGTAGAAATATGTTGTTTCAGAACATAACCAAGTTATAAGAGATTTTGTAGAATGCTATTTTAAGACTTTAATTATACTACAACATTAATTTTTAGAGTCATAATGATTTTTTAATCAATTGAAAAAGCAAACTTTCAAAAATCCCCTTCGTAATTTTTTTAGAAAAATACCTAAATATTTAGAATCTCAGTTTCTATAACATACATAAAGTTACATGGTGAATTTTTGCAAATGTAAAGGTATCCACATTTCTCAACTGCAAAATATAAACTAAATCAACAAATTCTAGTAATCTCTCTATTTAAAAAAAAAAAAGATAGGCAAAATATCACCTACCTTGATTTGAGTAACTTTTAAAATTGGGTCATTCGCTCAAAATGACCCAAAGTAGCTCAAATCCAGTTTTCTCTCACTAGGAATCTGTCTTATTCTCTCACTAGCCTGCAACCCTTATGAGAAATGAATGTGGTGAATAGTGGAAAAATGATATTTTTAATATAAAAAAATTGACCTAGTGTTGCGGTGCCTACCACGATGCCCCTTAAGGAGCCCACAGCATTGCAGCTCCATCCTAGTGCTGCCACATTAATATATTTTCCAAATTTCTCGAAAGCATAAGCACCAGAGTGCCACCAACAGCAACATCATTGTAACTTTTTCAAACATGCAAATAGTCCCCTGAGACCCATTTCAAAAACACATACATACACTCACAAACATATAGAATATTCCCATAAACATATAAAAAGGTTCAAATATAGAAATTTAACATATTACTTTGAATATGATTAGGATAGAATGGGTTGAATGAAATAATTACTTTACAAGTGTTACAACTCTCCTCTCCAAAAAAAAAAAAAAATCATCCTTGACATTTTAAAGCTCAGAGCCTCAAAACAGGCCATGATATAACTGCTTTGTTTCAAATTGCTTCTCCTAAGTAGCTTCACTTTCAGTGTCATTCTTTCACTAAACTTTAGCCATTGGAATCATTCTATTTCTTTGTCTCCTAACATCATAATATAGAGTCTTATCCAGTTCATCTATAAAAATCAAATTAAGACGTGCGTCAACTTCTTCAATAGATATACAATTTTGGGAATCAGCTACCCACTTCCTCAGAAGCGACTCATAAAGTATGTTATGAATTTCAGACATATAATCTTAGAAATCTAATATATAGGCAAACTTTTTAATTATTTCACTAACTTCAATGAATCTAACATACCTTGGACTCAACTTTCCTTCTTCACTAAATCTATTAATGCCTTTCATCAGTTCGTTTTGGCATACACAAAGTCCTCTACATGGAGTTCAAAAATCTTCTGCATTCTTTTTTCGATCTAGGCCACCAGAATATTCCTTACAAATTACTGTACATTTTAATAAAAAAAACAAAGTGTCAGTAGCTCACTATTCAGCTCACATGCCGTGTGTGATGTAAGCTCCATGTATTATCGTAATGTATGATGTGATGGGCCTTACACATGAGCACACATTAGATGATTATTTACATCTGGATTTTAGTAGTAGACAATGATGACAAATACATATCATGCATTCATACGTGTATCTTGCATTCATGTCATTATGCACACTTTATAAGAAAAATCAAAACTTTGGTTAATAATAATAATTTTCTAGATTTTGGCTTCATTTGGAATAGTTTTTTTTTATTTATTTCTAAAGTAGCTTTTTACTACAAAAAATTCTTAAAAGGTGCTTTAAAAAGCAATGAGAAAACTATCTCAAATGAAGTTATAGTTGTGGTTGATTACATACGGGTGATTGGATGTGGTTGAAACCTTACATGCTTTGGAGGTCTTTTTAACTGTGCACATGTACCCGCACCAATACTACGCACATGTCTTAGTTTCATCGTATTCAATTATTGCGCTTGTAGTGAATCTCATATGATGTAATGATCGTAATAATACAAGTATGTGGTTGTGTCATGGTTCATTGTGCGCTAAGCCATATTCATTTTATATTTTATTTTGCAAACAACCCTATGATAATGAGTCTTAGGAGGATAGACAATATAAGTATTTGCTTTCACTCTTTTTGGTAGCATTTTGCTACTATATGTTGCACATATTACTTTCTTTCTGTTTCTCTATAATGCTTTTTGAAAAAAAGCTACCAAGTCTATCTCTTTTGGCAATTAGGATTATAGTTTGCATTTTCGTCCCTTTAAGTCATGTTGTTAAAAACCATCCATGTTTATACTAGAATATTACTTAACATGCTTTCTAAAATCAAATTATTTAAAATAAAAGTTTTTAGACCAAGATTTTCTTTTTTGGGGAGGAAGTCTTTCAATATAGAGTTGCTCAATCATCCAATGAGGAAACTAGACTTTCCCTTTTATGGCTGAAGTCATTTCTATGGTCCACCTTTCAAAAAGGGAACTAGAATGGCCCTTCTAAGGAGGGAATTAGATTTTTCCTTCTATGGAGAAATATTTCTATATACAGCTTAGGATTAGGCTTCCTTACACCTACAAGTCTACGAGGTCACCATGGATGATATAACACATGGTTACTAATATGGATCCTCATGGTTAAAGAAGCTTAATATTTTCTTTGTTCAAGTAGACTAGGAGTTAGGACATCTTAGGATGATGGTCAACTATGGGATCATCTCAGAGGCCATTATCCTTTCTCGTTGGTTAGTCTTCGCTTTCTCTGGTTCAATCTTCACATTCTTAGGTTAGATTCTCATCTTTTAGGTTGGATATATTCTTCTCCTAAAGTAGTTTATTTTTCTTCTATCAAATTGTCCATTTTCTTCTTGGATGATCTTTTCTATAATGAAAAAGTCTAAAGATTAAATATTTTCTATTTTAGGCCTAGTTTTCCCTTCTTAGGGTTAGATTTTCACTCCTTAGAATAATATATCCTTCCTCTTAAATTATTAATCCTATTCCTTAGGTTAAAATCTCTCCATTCTCCTTAGGATAATCACCTGGCCTTATCCTATAGGTTAGACATATCTACCATATATTAGAATTCTATCTCTTAGGATAATCTCCTATCTTCTAGATCAATTACCCTTTTCCTTAGGGGTTGCCTTTTCTCTTCTCTAAGATCTATAATAAAAGTTCCATCATCTTCACTTCCAAATTCCTTGGCTTTCATTCTCTTGAGTATGGGTACCTTGCATTGAGAATATATTTCATAAATACTAAATCAATAAGTCTTTTTTAGGAAAAAAAGACATCTTCATACTTAGGACTCAAGCTACTTTGACTACAATCCTATGAATGTGTCTTCCTTATCCTAAGAGCTCCTTTATGTTTTTCACCCACCATAAATCAACTATATATTAAATCATTAACATTCCTCAAGCCTTTCTATCCCTGCCTTTATAGGATTATTTATTTAACTAGCTTCAATTCACTCTGACTTGGACTCATCCTTTTATTTTGATGCCTATGCCTTTACTCATTTGAAGAGGCCAATCATAATTTTGGATAAATGCATCTACAAATAAAGTTTTTTAATCGAGAGCTTTTATATATCATCTAAGATATAATTAACCTTAAGAATGTTTTTTTTAGAAGCTTAGTTCCCATCTTAAAGAACAAGATTGCCCTCTTTGAGTCACAATCCTATAAAATATCATATAGAAGGAACACAAGTATATTTTCTTGAATCAAGAATGTTCCTAGGTATCCCATAAGATGTAATTAACCAACAAAATGAAGTTTCATAGGGAGTGCTCATATGCCCAAAATATAATAAATTTGATCTTTGCTTATCTACGGAGAGTAATAAAATTCTTTTCATGTACAATTAAGGTTTTTTTTTTTTCTTTTTTTCAAGATATCCTCTAGCTTGTCCCATAAAAATCAGTATATAGAAGAATTCCATACATGCTCTCTCTCTTTCTCTCTCTCTCTCTCTCTCTCTCTCTCTCTCTCTCTCTCTCATACACACACATTCATTTCCATGTTTCATCTTTATCATCACCCTCTCTAGTTTGAATGAAAATGATGTAATGGATCATGACATTTGAAAAGAGCTACTTGAGAGGGTGGGGTAGAATAGAGGACAAAAATTTAAACATAAAAATTAAATAAGGATGAGAAAATTTAGCATATTAGGCATTATCACCAAATAGTTACGAAAGAGATCAAGAGTTTTTATTTTTTTATATCTATTTCATCGCATCACTTGGGTACTATTTAGGTGTATGTATTTTTATTTTCTTATATTTTTCATATCTCTTTCTTTGCATATATTTTTGTTTACTTGTTAAAGAAATCAATGTATAATTAATACAAGTATTACAAAACTTAATAGCTTGAAATTTAAAAAAAACTATAAAACATTGTATGCATTACAAGTTGGTTACAACATCAACATTCAAAAGAATCTAAGGAGTGCAACATTTTCTCTAAAAAAAAATTATTACAAGTTAAAAAAATTTAATGAATATACATGTGAATAAAATCATTCAAAGATAACAAAGACTATAGATAATGCAAAATATTTTTCATTATAAGATCGTAGTGGGAATTTAAGTTTATAAGAAACTTGGTTATGGCTTTCCACTCTATATTGAATACATATACATTATACCTAGAGTTCTAAGCAAGTTGAGCCAACTCATATGCATTAACAAGCTTGCAGTTGTGTTTATGGAGTTGCAAAATTAGACTCAAACTCATATTACTACTCATATATTATACGACTTTGAGTTAGATCTTGACATATCTTAGCACTTTGACTTGCCGGATATATCCTGTAAAAGGATTCCCATTTTTGCTTAATATAGGACTTTTTGATCCATTTGTATCTTCCTCTTATTCTTATGCTGCTACTTTTGTGATGACTTCTTATTCTCAAAATATTGATGCAATGTGACTACCTCTTCATCTTCTCTATAAAAAGTTGATTGATATATTCACCCTTGATCTCCTACTATAATGTTCTTTTCTTTTTTTCTTCTCCAAATATCATTGATCTTGTCACGACTTCCTCTTTTTTTTTTTTTCCTTCAATTGCTATCAATTTCTTCTCTATTAAGCTCCCATTAAGACTTCCTCATGACACTTATTCAATGGCCTTGAGCTCACAAGTTGAGCTCAAGGTTGCCAATAAACTAACTCAGTGTGTTTGATATTTAATATAAGAACTTGACCCAAGCTTGAGCTTAAGCTTCATCCTATTTTTAAGCCAATTTTTGTGAGTTGTACTTGACTTGACTCAATTAAAACCCCTTGTTGCACAATATGTATTCTCAATCATGCTTCTTTATTATAAAATCTTGAGCATAAATTATTGTGGGGGATATTTGATCACATGCATATTGAAGCCAATGCATTTTCATACGAAGGACCCAATACACCAAAATTCCTACAAGTACTTGCCTTTCTATTCTTGTCAGCCTAACCATTAAAATCATCATAAAGGACATGTAATTTAAATGGGCTAATGATATAGACTATTAAAATTTGGGCTTTAGGTTCTTATCAAATACTTGATCAATCTCCTTGATACGTCATGCAAAATTAGCTTGATCGGGCACGAATCTCAATGCAAAAGCTAGTTGGAAACTTCAAAAATTAATTCTGG
>NW_021318852.1:2291102-2301692 GCF_001605985.2 Dendrobium catenatum
TATGTATAATTTTTGTTGTAATCATGTTTACTAAAAATTGGCTCTTATATTATGATAGATAGTAAAGAGACATATATTAAACTTTGATAGAATAAGATTGTTCCAAATTGAAAGACTAAAGGTTTCGTTTGGGACTGGCTATGTTTTCTTTCTATTGATTGCCTTTTCTTCAAAAATAATACTTATTAATTTTCGTCTTTGATTATCGAAAAATTATATTACAGCTTTTGTCATAGTTTTATCAACATTTTAAACATATTTCAGATGAAGAACGCAGCCCATTACTGGCTTTCTTATACAAAATTTTTAAATTTTGTACTAGAAAGGCCCGCTAACTTTTATATAACACAATGAAGAGTAGATTGGGTCGTTACCAGCAAACGAAAGCACATTATATTGGGTGAAGATGTCCACATTTTTCACTTACTTCGTTTAGAGACTAGATTTGAAAACTAAGGTTAAAATAGATAATTTATGATTAATAGTATTATAATCTTACTAAAAGATGCTATTTTAAAATGTTGAGTGAAAGGGGCTCATTTTTGGGAGATTCATATTTGTATGCTGCCTAAATCGGGGGCTAAAATTTGGAGTATGATATCGAAACACGACCTTTGAAATGTTGAATATTGGGGGTTCGAAAAACTAAGGATTGAACATATAGTTGGAAGGCCACACATAAATAGTTTGCGGACTATTTTTTTGAAAGTTTTTCGTATCGGAGTAGGCTCTGGGAGAATCGAGTAATTAGCTAAGAAGCACTAGCGCAGGGTTTAGGACCGGCAATGTCTGAAATGTCGGGTGATTAGAGCATATTAAGATATTGCATGATAGGGCTTAAACCGATTGAGGAATGCTTCAAACTCTTTCAGTTAGGTAAAATTCGTTAGGTGCTTTTATTTTTTCTTGACGTCCTGTTTAGTCCTCGAGACCGTCTACGTATTGATCAGTTTTTTTCTTTTATTCATATTATACAAGGAGTTTATAATATATTAGTCTCGCTCACTCTCTCTCTCCATTTTACATAGGTGTCATAATGCAAGAGAGTATAAATACTTGATATTCACTTATCGACTTAATTGATGTGTTCACACTTGCCTGTTTATTTATGAATTTAAAGTTTTTTTTCGTTACTATGTATTTTTTAGTATTGTTTGCCCTATGGTTATTATATGTTATATTTTAAAATTGATAAGAGACATATATTAAACGTTTGATAGATAATATTCTCAATTTCGTTGCTCTTGATTCCCACACTACTCACTCTACTAATTTTGTCTCTCTTGAATTAATCAATTATATTCAACACTTTTTGTATATGTTCTTATCAACATTTTAACATTATTAAGATGAAGAACCAGCCCCATTACTGCTAAATTACAAATTGAAGTGGTTTTAAGAGATGGTGTCTCTTTATGCTCTCATGATACTAAAATTGATCTATGATACAATTGTTATATGTCAAAGAGCTTTAAAAATGTTATATAGAGAGCGTATCCTAAGTTTGAAGACTTATTGGAATTTGATGCGAGAGTTCCGAAGGACCACTAGTAGGCCGACGGAGGTCGGGAAGACCGTGTAGGCAGGAGAACCTTCTGGGCTGAATGTCGGGTCATCTTTAAAGCAACTTGGGTCTTCAGTTGGACTAGGGAACTGGACGTCCCTGCTTAAGGCCCGACGTCCAGTCCCTACGTCCTACTGAAGAACCAACGTCCTGCTTAATAGCCCGACATTCAGACCCCGGTCTCCTGCCTACTACGGTCTTCCCGACCTCCGTCGCCTACTATGGTCCTTTCGACCTCCATCAACATTCAAAGGTCTTTCAAACTAGATAGCATTCTTAATAACATTTTTAAAGCTCTTTGAAATATCAATTATCATAAATTATATCAGTTCAAAGAGATAAAAGACACCAATCTCTTAAAACCAACTTCATTTTAAGTTGCCAGTAATGGGCTCGTTCTTCATCTTAATAATGTTAAAATGTTGATAAAACTATGACAAAAGTGTAATATATTGATAATCAAAGACAAAATTATAAAGTATATTTAAAATCAGAGAACTAAATTTATTATCTATCAAAGTTTAATATATGTCTCTTATCAATTTTAAATTATAACATATAATAACATAGGCAACAATACTAAAAAATAACATAGTAACAAAAAAAAAACTTTAATTCAGTTAAAGGTAAAAAAGGCAAGTGTAACATAATTAAATCGATCAGTGAATATAGTATTTATCCCTTATCAGTTATGAACTATAAAATATAAAAATAGTCAACAATTTAAAACATGCCATATAATATGAATAAGAAAAAACTAACCAAGAGCTGATATAAAAGAAAAAAATAAACAAATTTTAAATAAGTGAAGCATTTGTAGCTATAAAACTTTCTCTAATCACATTGGCAAACGCTAGTGCTTTTAGTCATTGGCCATTGAATTAATCAGAAAACTT
This sequence comes from Dendrobium catenatum, assembly GCF_001605985.2. NCBI lineage: Eukaryota > Viridiplantae > Streptophyta > Magnoliopsida > Asparagales > Orchidaceae > Dendrobium > Dendrobium catenatum. Next base: position 2,293,563 of record NW_021318852.1, read on the forward strand.
TCAAAATAGTCCGCAAACTATTTATGTGTGGCCAATTTAATTCTAGAGTTTCACGTTCTCCAATTTAGCCCCCTTGAGCATACAAATATGATCCAAAATGAGCCCCCCATTATAATTATGTTATAAAATATATCCTATTTTAACCTGTCATTCATACCATGCAAATTGATCTCAATTTAGGCTTCGTTTGGGACGACTTTCTTCCTGCTTCTAAAAGCGGCTTTCTAGTACAAAAATTAAAAATTTTGTATAAGAAAGCCGTTTTAAGAAGCAATAAAAAAGCCGTCCCAAACGAAACCTTAGTCTTCATTTGGAACAACTTTCTTACTACTTTTTAAAGCAATTTTTAGTACAACAAATTTTTGAACGAGAAATTTTTATACTAAAAAGTTCTTTAAAAAGCAGTAAGAAAGCTGTCTGAATCGAAGCTTTAGTCATAAAGAGGTCGTTTGTTCTTCTGGCATTCACATGGTCAAACTTATTTAAATAGCAACTAAAAAACCATTATAATAACAAGTAAACATCAATCTCCAGCTTGCAGCAGCAATCAATGACACAATAAGATAATAGAAGATTTAAGTAAACATCAAAAGAAAATCTATCCTTTCTGGTGAATAACATTACAACATCATGTAAACATCATCAACATCTAACATGTTAGAACTGCGCTTCAAAAATCACCAGTTAGAAGTAAACAGCAAAGCTGAAATCAGATCAAAACAACATAAAAACAATAATAGGATGAAAACTGAAATCTGATAGCTAAGAAATGATTATAGGAGCATGCATAAATAAATAATAGGATAATAACTGCAACATCAACAGAAAGTAAATAATAAAAATAGCTGAAACTGATTACAAATTTAGAAAGCAGTAGCAGTAAGTACGTTAGATAATGCTTCAAAAGCTAGAATAATGAAACCAAATAAAAAAAGGTAAACAACGACATAAGTAGACAGTTACAACAACGAGAAAACATCAATAGTAGACAGTTGCAACTTACAATAAAAGCTGAAACTATGAAATTAAATGAAAATAATAAGTAAGCAATAGTAAGCTAATAAAAAAATGACAAGAACTTGATATAAACATCAACAACAATAAGTGAAGGAACATAGAAGTTAAATAATAATAAGAGAAATACAATTGGTAAGCAAAATTAGGTGAACACTAATATTACTGTGAGCAATAAAACACAATTCTGTGAACACCAGCATGGTTGTGGTTACATAAGATAACCAACTTTAACGTTTGTAGCTTTAGTAGCCCAATAGTATCACCACATTTGTGTTTATGTATTTACAGAGCTAGTACCATAATTCAAAAAAATATCATTCAAAAGTATCAGGCAACAATACTTAATCAATTAACCCCATGCGATACCCTCAAGATTTACTAATTCACTTATTCACTGATGGGATTCATAAGGACCTGAATGTTAATTAGGAGTCATTGGAAGTCGGGGCCATTGATTCATGTGCTTCAAGGGGAGTTATAAGGAGTACACTGATTAAGAGTAAAAGAGAAACAACAAGATCAATATTTTCTTAATTGAATATATGATACAAAGATATTGATTTTTGATACTGATGTTAATTACTGATTACTGAATACTAAAATTGATTATTGAATATGGATCCTGATACTACTATATAACTGTATAATTAATAGACTGATAAGAATGATTGAATGATATACCTAAATAAAATTAATTGAATGATAAAAATAGAATGATTGATTGACTAACAATGAGATGTAATGTGTAATACAACTGATCAATTGACATAGGTGACCAGTACATATCACATATATTGATGTATTGAATTCCTTACATGATTTACTACATTTTTTTTTTTTCATTATAAGATTTTGATTACCTGTTGGGTTATTTGCTCATTATGTGATTTTCACATGATTTTAGAAGCAAGGACTATGTGGCATGAGGCACTAGACAACATACATAGTTCTTTTTTTTTTTTGCACTGCCAGTTTAGCTTTCTTTCAATTCAACTAGTTAATTTAATTTCTTTTATAGCCTATGAAGGCTATTATATATACTATTTTGTAACATAGGTATAGAAATAGAATTTAAATATTGATTATAGTAACGTGGATTATATTGTTTCATTGTTTATATTTATCTAATGCAATTAATCAGATCTGAATATCAAATTGATCTAGTTGTTAAATGAAAGATAAAATAAATAGAATGAGAAGACAAGATAATAAAGAGAAAAAGAGAAGAAATTCATTCAATTTAGATGTTGGGGTGTAAAAAAAGTGGTATCAGAGCAATGGTTAGTGGAAGAATTTACATGTGACTAGAGCTATATAATGATTACCTTTTTTATCGATTAAATGTATATATAGATTTTTTTATTTTGTAATAATTTTTTTTAAAAAAGATTTATTTTAAGTAGAAATGGACCCAAAAGGAAAGAAATATGATTTTGATAATGAAGCCTTTTCACATATGAAAATATGAAAAAATTTACTGATATCACTCAAATATTGAGTCATAAACTGGCCAAATAGTCTGAATAGAGCCATAAGAAAATAGACAAAAATAGTAAGAAAATGACAAACAAAATTTTTAAAGCATCTACCACACTATAACATATCTAGTGTGGGAGGAGACAAGTGAGACCCTGCTATAAGGTGACAAGACAATGGTTTAGATGCATTGATTATGGACACTAAATGGAAGAATGCCCATTACCTAGACAAATTAGAAGTGGATAGTTGGATCCAGTGAAAGAGGTTCCTGAAGTACCTAAGGATATGAGTGGTATGATTATATGTTATTTCTAATTTTATAAATTTAGTTTTTCTATGCGATTTTGAATTAATTTCAAGTGATCCTTGATTTATAATTGTTTGAATACTTATTAGTTAATTTGACTTAAAAAAATTTTTGTGCATGCTCCCTCTCTCGGATTGATATAAAAATATCAAGGATGATATTTTTCAAAGGTAGGGAGATTGTAACAACCCGAAAGTGAAAAGTATTTGAGAATATGAAAATTTTAATTTATGTTTAAAATAGAGCTCTTTGGTGTTGTACTTGTGAGCACGGCAGCACTAAGTTTGAGAACACAAGGATGCAAAAAACTATCGTTATAGCATTTAAGTCTTTGTTTCTATAGTGATTCTAAATTTTGCATGTGGTGATGTGGCCCTTGATTTGAGTGATGTGGTGTATGGCCACGAATTATATATATATATATATATGTCATCATCCTCACCCTCTACTCATTTTTGCGTTCCATGCTGGGGAGAAACCAAAGGAGGAGAAGAAGGGGAAAAGAAGAAAGAGAATAAGAGAGAGAAAAGTCTACAGGTGATTTTTATCCTTCATTCATATTATGAATTTTATTCTATTAATTGTAAGTAAATATCCTTTTTCTTCTATTATCGATGATTTTGATTTCTAAAAATTTTTCTCTCCAAAATATACCAAAAACACATTCTCTTAATTTTGTAAGATTTCAATGTATAACTTTGGATATGTTATAGATTTGAGCATTCTTAATAATTTAATATAAATTTATTATATTTTCACTAAATAGAAAAATGTATATGAATATTTCTCTAAAATAAGTAGGAAAAAGGTATACTAAAATTGGGTTGAAAGTGATGTACTGTGATTTGATATAATAATATTGATATGTATATGCTGAAATGATTGAAAGGATTGCTGAAATGATTGAAAGGATTAATATATATTAGAATGTGATACTGATCTGACTGAAAGGAAGTTTTGATTAATATCAAATATATATGATATGGTAACCCCACGTGATACCCTCAAGATTCATTGATTTACTAATGAGAGTTATAAGGAGATGGAGACTGATTGGGAGTCATAAAGAGTTAGGATGATTGATTCACGTGATTCAAGTGGATTTATATGGAGTATACTAATTGTAAGTCATAAGGGACTACTTATTGGGAGCCATAAGTATAGGAGTAGGATCAAGACACCCTTAATTAAATATTTTATATTGAGACACTGATTATTAATACTAATACTAATTATTGAATACTAATATTAATTATTGATATTGATTAATAAATACATATACTGATACTACTGCATAATTATATAATTGATAGACTAACAAAAATGAATGAATATTATGACTGAATAAAATTGATTGAATGATAAATATAAAATGATTGATTGACTGACAAAATAAGATGTGATGTGTAATAGAATTGATCAATTGACACAGATGGCCAATACAGATAACATATATTGATGTATTAACATCCTTATAGGATTTACAACATATTATTTTTCTTTTTCATTACAATGATTTTAGTTGTTAGATTTTAGTTACTTGCTAGGTTATTTGCTCATTATGTAGTTTTAACATGATTTCATGTAAGGGTAAGGACCTTGTGGTACAAGGCACTAGATAGCATATATAGTTTTCTTTTTACACTGCTAGTTTAGTTTTATTTCAATTCATCTGATTTATGTATATCCTTTTATAGCCTATGAAAGTTATTATATGTACTATTTCAAACCTAAAGATATAAATAGAATGTAAATATTAATTATAGTAATGTGATTTATATTTATCCACTATTTATATTTCTTTAATATGATCAATCAGCTCTAAATATCAAATTGTTCTAGTTGTTAAATGAAAGATAAAAGAAATTGAATGAGAGAACAATATAATAAAGAGAAAAAAGAAAAGAAATTCTTTAACTTTAAATCCTGAGGTGTGACAATATGTGACTTAAAATATGCATTTTCTAATATCAAAATCTCACTTTAGATCCCAAGGCATGACCCTATTTTCATAGGTCCTTGTGTTATATAGTAAATATCACACACCCTTGAAACACATCCTATAATAAATTTTAATCAAGCATACTACATTAGTATGCATTTTTTATCATGGAAGGCTACCTTGATTATATATTTACTTGACTCTTCATAAATAGACTAGTCATATATTTTTAGTTAGGCTTCCTTTAAATTTAACCATACTCTTTTTAGTTGTCTCCTCCTTGCATGATTATGTTCTTTTAATTGTGATATTGATCTAACTTATATTTATTATGATTATCATACTTTTATTTCTTATGTTTTTGTACAAAACATAGGTTAAAAATTATAAAAATTGAGCCACTTCTGTAATTTCACAGAGTTAGAACCATAGAGCCACTAGTGCAGCATTGCAGTGAAAAGGTCTCAAAAAAATTGTTAGAGAGCTTAGCACCAAGGCACTATCCGAAAACCATAACACCAAATTGCCTAGTGTCGTGATAGAAGAAAATGAAACAGTGAACCAATGGGATGAGTGGTGAACTAACATGATGATCTAGCAACACTAGAATGCCATCAAGCCAGGATTGTGGCACTAGTTCATTTATTTTGTAATTCTATAAATAGTTTCCTTAGTGTTCATGTTAGGGGGTTTTCAACTTGGAGAGACGTGTGTTTGTGTGAGTAAGTTTGAGAGAATAGTTTTGGTGGAAAGTCAGCTCTTGTGTATATGTGTTGAATCTTATACTAATGTGCATTAAATGAAGGAGTGCAAAAGGGGTCTTTACTACCAATCCATGTCATTTCTATTCTATAATTGATGGGCGCTGTGGAGTGTACTTTTGAAGTATAAAAATTTGTAAGACTTTATCTCTCCTAAACAATGTTTATGTTTTCTTTAATATATTAAAAATAACAAGCCCCACTTAATATACATAAGTATATGTGCTAAATCAAGTAATAAAGAGATAGAATAAAGTATCATACCCACAAAAAAGTATGCTTTAAAGCAATCAACTACTACTGTTTACTCTAATTATAAAATTTTCCCACTTAAAGAAAATTAGTGGTTGTGAAGATTCAATCACTATTTATTAGCAATTAAAGATGACGGATACACTATTTAAAAAAAAAAATTCGATTGATGAATGAAGATTTCCTTTCTTTCCTAATGAATTTCTTATTTGTAATGTGATTCAGAGCATATACATCCCTAGATATTTGCCGAGCTTGTATGGGTAAAAAGGATATCTGCTGACCTCATATAGTTATATTATATCCTTAAGAACCTAGAATATTTTACATCTGTCTAAGTATGCAAACATACTAATTTAATATTCTTGGTTATTCTTGTCTTCCTCCATCGAGACTATACATCACATTTGATTTTAACAACACATATGACTACCATGTACATTAAACAAAGAGTGAGAAAATATTAAAAATACATATCATTTAACTTTAAAGCACAAAAATCTTCATTAGTACTTAATAGGTTCTTTGTATCATCAATCCAAAACTAAAGAATTTTCCATATATGAAAGACAACATTAGCAAACTTATTTTCATTAAAATAATGAAAGAATATAAATACTAGATAATGATATCACCAAGAAGGGTCAATGAATATCCCCTACACTCCTTCCTTAATGTATAGAGTGGCTCATATAAAAACAGACTAAACACTCTAATGATTATATCTAGGACTTCTCTAGCCTCTCTTAGAATTGACTCTAAGAGATATCTCAAGAAATACTCTACAAAGTACTAAAATTAGATAAGTGACTGAACTTTCATACAAATATAACACAATGACTATTTATAATAAAAAACAAATTAGGAAACTGCTACGACGCTTGAAAGATTTGCACTATAGCACCCATAAAATGAAGTAACATTATTGCGTTGATGCTTTTTCTCTGTTGTGGTGCTTGCTGACATCGATCAGTTACTTAGTGAATAATTTCATTGCTTTGTTGGCAGATTGTGTGTCCTTTAGAAGATACAACTGCTACGATTTAACACTGCTAACATTCAAATGTTATAGCACCCGAGTGATAATTTTGGTGCTAAGGCATGATAGGTTGTGATTTCGTGGCGCTTGAATATAGTGAACATGGCGCTACCAAGATGACCATTTTGACAACACAAGATTGCCAAACAGAGAAGTCTGTGCGGCCATTTCAATATTATGGGGCTCTGGTAGTATCCTTGATGGCACTATACAGTGTTGATTAGTCTGGCGCCGTGGTGCTGGATGATACTTATAATTTTATGTCATTTTTTGTATTTTTCCTGCACAACAAAATTAAAATAACATATTTTCTTTAAAAAATAATACATTATTACACTTATTAGTAATCAATAATTTGTAATATATTTTGTTAAGTGAAATGAAAATATTTATGATTTTTAATTATATCTCCATTTGTGGCGAAACTCTTTTATCAAAATATCTAACTATTTAATAACCATGTATTGTGTAGAGTAGGTTTTTTTATTTTATCAATTGCTTAAATGCTATTTTTAATTCCGCCAAGCCTCATTTAATTTATGTATATGTCGTGCATAAACTTAATATCTAGTTTGATTTAGAGCCTCAGTGGAAGAGCAGAAAAGAAAACTAAAGGTTTTAAAATATAATCTTGTCATACATAGACATATGGTGGTTAGAGTTATGAGATCATAGGGAGTAGTAAAAGTATAGTTGGGAGGAATACTAGCGAATACTCCAATGAGCTCAACAGAGATGAAGAGTACTTATTCTTTGATTCACATTAATATTAAGAAGAGACCTCACTTATGCAAACATGTCTTTTTAAATATCATAGATTCAAAGTTTTTAAAATTAGTGAATTTATCTTTTACAAATGTAGTTTTTTCTTTGAATTGTCAAACTTTTTTGTGAATCGATGGACTAAATAAATAAAGTAGTTTTATTAAGTATCACTCAAGTGAATTTTAGATAATTTCAATCCTCATGGGAACGATACTCTTCTCATCACTTTAATACTTGACACGACACATATACTTGAGTAAAATAGGTTTTGCACTGTAGAATTGAGCAAATTATAATTAAAAGAATAAAGTAGTATGGGTAAAGTGTCTGTCATATATTTCCTAATTTAACCATGCCATTTTGGTTACATTATTCTTACTATGGTCTTACACTTTTGATTGTATTATTTATTTTCCTAGTCATACTATTTTGACTAGGCCACTCCTAATTTGGTTATGCACTTTTGGCCAAGTTGCTAATGTATTCATGATATTTTGGAACATTTCTCTTGATATGGCCATTTAGGAATACGCTTTTGACTCGATGTTCCCCTTTATTTTTTCATATT
>NW_021318852.1:2301792-2303330 GCF_001605985.2 Dendrobium catenatum
GAATTTACAAACTCTACCGCCGCGTATATTCTAGCACGCAACAATGATATAAAAAAAATCATTTTTTATTTTTATTTTTTGATAGATTTTAATTCTCTTATCTTCAGTTTATCTTTTCTTTTAGTTCTACACTATGCTCTGAAGTCGATAATATTTTATAAATCCAATTTCATCATGACTTATAAGGTGCTCATATAAATTGTTACATCATGCATGTTGGTCCAAGACAAGCTTGAGTGATTTTGTTGAACATATGTAAGCAAAATCACCATCTATTTGTTAATATATACAAGCCATGTTAGGCATTTTCTATTGGGACATTCCAACTGAAATTGAAAAATTACATGAAAAAAAATTCACTCAACCACCCCATAATATGCCAGTTAACACCTTGCACTTAAAAATCTTTTGAAGTAGAATTTACAATACCATTCCACATAAGTCTTCATATTCAAAATGGACGTGGTTGGTTATCAAAAGTTTGTAAATTCATTGAAAATAAGAAACAAAACAAGAGGAGGTGAGAAAAGGCAGAGACATAAAGAGAATATAAATGATTTAAGTGATACAATGATTGCCTCCTCCCAATCCAAGGGTCTTAAGCAAAAGAAAAGGAAAACCATCCTGAATATGAAATTGGCTATTGAACCCAATAATTTTCTAAACATAAAGGTCAAGAAGGATTGCAAATTCCAAATGGAGTTGTTTGTATCGTGAAGCTAGGAAGAAAGAAAAATTAGTGCTCCCCCGAAGTTCTCAAATGTGTTTTGACATAAAATTGTGAGATTAAGGTAAGAGCGGAAAGAAGGTTGAGGCTTCCTATTTTCCTCAGGCTAAAAGATATGATCCAAAGAGACCATATGGATCATGTTTCCTTTGTATTGCCATAGAGAATGAATCTAAAGAAGAACATATTCAAAACCTTCATATACTCTTTAGAAATAAAAGGAAATATAGCCTTATGAGCAATGTTATTTCAAATTGAGAATCTATGGAATTGAAATCTCCCAACCAAAGATAGGTAATTGATCTTATAACCTTGTAATTTATGGCAAATTTTATTAACGAGGGTTGAAAAACAATCAAATGTAATGTGAAAGTCAGAGCATGCAAATACAAGAAAATAAAACGAGCTTTTAGAGATAGAAAAGCCTAGGATTTCACTTAGGCCAGAGAGTTTTGGAATATTTTTAGAAAAGCAAATAAGGCTTTCCCTAATATTAGCTTCTTAGTTAGTGACAACATGAAAACCGCTTAGAATTTTCTTAATGTTGAGAAGGTTGGCAGGAGAGGCATGACCAAAAAACAATATTATCAGTATAAGAAGGTGTTAAAGATGATAGATGGCCAAGGAAGCAATGGTCGCAAAATCCCCAATGTGAATATAGTCCCACATAAGATTAAAAAATTCATCCATAGCTTGAAAGAATATGTAAGGAGAAAATGGACAACCATGATGTAGCCTTATAAACATAGAGAAAAATAACCTTCTAGATGTTAAAGATATATCTATTAATCTAAGAGAGAAAATTAGCTAA
>NW_021318852.1:2309844-2310505 GCF_001605985.2 Dendrobium catenatum
AGGATCGTAGTCGGCAGAAAACAATGGTCAGAAAGACCATTGTCTGACGATGGAGGTCGGAAGGACTGTAGTAGGCGACAGAGGTCGGAAGAACCGTAATCCACGGGAGACAGGGGTCAGAAAGATCGTTGTCTGGTGATAGACCCCTCATTCCTCTTGAAAAGGGGCCCCAAGCAAGAGAGTAAGAGAGAAACGGAGATCGATCTTGTCTCCTCTCTCCTCCTCGACCACCGCCCAGAATTCTGTCGGACTATCACCTGACACCCAGTGTTTTGTCGAACCACCACCTGATGCCCGGAGTTCCACTAGACCACTACCTGATGCCCGTAGTTCAGCCAGACCACCACCTGACATCGGAGTTCTGCCGAGCCACCACCTAATGCATGGAATTCCACCAGACCACCACCTGATGCTCAAAGTTCCACCGGAACATCACATAACACGGTGTTCTGCTGGATCACCATGTGACGTCCAGAGTTTCACCGGACCACTACTTGACCCCCGGATTTTCGCTGGACCACTTCCTTATGAAAAAGGTCTTTCTAACCCTTGTCTCATGTCAACTACAGTCCTTCCAACCTCTATCGCCGCCTACTACGGTCCTTCCTGCCTATATCGCCAGACAACATGTGACGCCCCAGGCATCCATAGTGAAAGGATT
>NW_021318852.1:2310605-2314343 GCF_001605985.2 Dendrobium catenatum
TATATATATAATTTGTTCATCCAATTTATGCTTTGAATCATTCAAATGTACTTTGGAACCTCAATTTGGGCTTGGATTAGACCGATTTTAATGTCGTTGGATTCGTCTCTTCAGGATGTTTAGTTTGACTATAAGTTTCCTTAAATCAAAGTTAGGATAGTCCCCAATTAAATTTTCAAATTTTTCAAATTGGATATTTCTCAAGATTTGTGCTCGATCAAGATAATTTTTGATGACGTATCAATAATAATATTAAATAGTCCAATTAATACCTACAATTTTTTATCTAGACATTAAAAAAAAATTAGAAAATAAAATTAATTTAAATAAGAGAAAGTAAGAAATTCAATCAAATTAGAAAGATAAATTTTCAAGAACCGGACGTTATCTACCAACTCGGGCATTAGCTAATTAGCTTATGTAGCCTAACTAGTAGCTTTTTTTTAAAATACGGTTAAAGGATTTGAGTTTGGCTGAGACGGGAGAAATTTATTGCCTCGACCACTCGGTTGCAGACCCAATCTCACCAATAACTATTTAAAACTAAATCACTAGAAGAAAATCATTAGAAGACATGTAGATAATACATCAATTTTTTAAGATATAAAATTAATTCTCCATTATAAAATTTCATTATTCACTTGTGAAATTAGTCATTATAGCTATAAAAAGTTTGTTTTAGTACTGGTTATTATAATTTTTTTCCCTATCATTAATTTAGGAGAGTAGCTTATGAATCTACATTTATAAGGTTTTGTTTGGGATAATTTTTTTGTTGCTTTCTAAAAAAAAAAAATTTAATTGAAAAACATATCAGTAGAAGAAAAGCAAAATTTTAGTAGAAATATAAACCAGAGAACTAAGGTAACTGTAGTACTAATTTTAATTTCACAATCTTCTGTAGCAGTAATAATCTCATATTTAATCAAAGTATCTAAAAAAACTAACTAACCAAGCAACCATCTAGCAGAAGAATATTCAAAGACTTGGGATAAAAAAATATGTCGTCGTGAAGTCTCTTTGCAGCTAGATCTCCGTCGTTCCTCTCGGGTCATTTATAACCTCTCTCTCTCTCTCTCTCTCTCTCTCTCTCTCTCTCTACCCCACACCGAAATATTATCTATGCTTTGTATGTTGTTTTGAATATCTTGTTTGGAGGGAATGGAAACACATCAAATATGGCTTCACATCTTTGTTTTTCTTCTGTTTTAAACATTATGTGTTCTTGCATGACTGCAAAAATCATAATTCCAATGTATCATTAGTATCTTATTCCTCTTTTTTAATGTCAGCAATACAAGTTCTATTAGCTAATACTTTTCATTACTGATTTATGTTGTATGTTGATGGTTCCTCTGTTTTTGTTTTTGTTTTTTTATTTTTTTAATTTATGCTGAAAAAATAAGATACATGTCGAGTTGATGCATATTATGATAAATTAGTTCATAGATTTCTTGTTTCAAGTAGATGGTGCAATTGAGACGGCTTTATATGATTTTAATAACCTTCAAAAATGGCTATTGGCAGCTGCCTACTTGATGGATTTGTTCTTTTGAGATAGCTATGATGAGTCCTATGACCCTAGGGTTTCTCCTGAATGCCTCCTCTTCTACTATTATTTTCTACATATATGATTGGGTATTAAGTATTCTTCATAATTGAGATACCCTGCTTTATGGGTAGAGTGTTCTTTTTAATTTTAATGAAAGATTATTTGTGTCACGTTTACTTCGAGTCTTTGGTTTTTTAGTAACATTTAACTTTTTTAATATTTGGTTTAAAAATCATTACTTAAATGTATCAAGTAATACCGACCTATAAATTATTCCTTCTGATATTATTATTTCTGTGATTGGATAAGTCTAATGATTTTTCCGAAAGTCTAATGATCTTCTGATAATGTTATACTAATGATCTTCTCATAAACAAGTAGGAAGACTGTTCATTCAGTAATGGAGAATGATAATCACATGGCACCAAAGTGTGCATTTTATGATAAAATATTATTTAAATTTTTGCTATATGCTATATGTAATTCAATTTTTCTTAATTCAAATATAATAGAAGTATAAATCATTTATATTGATGCAAATATTATATTTAATATTGATATATAATTTAATATCTTTGATATAGCATATCATATATGATTATATATATATTATTCATTTATTCACGTGTACCATGTGTACGTATTTGTACTAGTATATAAAAGGACCATAAAGTGATACATAAATAAAATTGAGTACATACAAAGTGGTTCATGCTGAGATTGCATTCTTCACATTTCATATATATATATATATATATATGAAACAAATAAGACAAGAAGAAAGAAGTTTGCTTATGTATAAATATCGATAGAATAAAATAGTTGGACCTATTATCATAAGGGATCAATACGGATATGAGGAATGTAAGCAATCTTCTTTTGGATTTTATGTAGTTTAAGATAGAATGTGATTATTGATTCTTTTTTTGGATACATATTTCTCCAAGGATTACCTTGACAGAATTCAAAACAGAAACAAAGAGAAAGATAATGTTTTGACCATGTTTTTGGGCTTGAATGTACAAATTGTGTATGCCGATTCATGTACTTAGTTGATTTTATTTTCATTATATTTTATGTACATGATTTCTATTTTCAATATATTTATATAACGTCAGCATTTTGTTTCATGTATACTTTTTTCTCATAATAAAAAAATAAATCTTGGTAGATCATCTTCTGCTACTTAATAATATTGTTGTATGTGAGAAATTAAGTTGGTAAAATAATTATTGATCTCGATTACCTTAGGGTCGAGAAATCGTCATTGAATATTCCTATTTTAAAATTTTATTCATATGCACCATATTCATGTGCATTTAGGCAGTAGATCTTAAATTTTCTTTATGTTGAATTTTAAGATTTACTTAGCTTCTTTCATGTGTTGGAGGTAAATTATAATAATAATTTTTTATATGAATTACTCGTCGAGAAAGTAATAATTTTTCTCCCCTTTCGCATGCTGCATCATGGATAGCTTGGGATTCTCTTCTCATGCAACCAATGTAGTGCCACCCATCAAATGCTTGTTATTATTTATGATGCACTAGTAGAAAGATTGTTCATTCAGTAATGGACAATGCTAATCACATGGCACCGAAGTGTGCATTTTATGATAAAAATTTATTTAAAATTTTGCTATATGCTATATGATTTTTTTATTTTTTAATGTCGTTGTTGTTGTTGTTGTTGATATAGCATATCATATATGATTTTTTTATTATTATTTTTATTTTTTATTCACATGTATTATGTGCATATGTATTTGTACTAGTATATAAAAGGACCACGAAGTATACATAAATAAAATTGAGTACATACAAAGTGGTTCATGCTGAGATTGCATTCTTTATATGAAGAACAAATAAGATAAGAAGAAAGAAAGAAGTTTGCTTATATTTTGAAATTTTCATTAACGAATAAAGATATCAGGAATGTGAGCAATCTTGTGCCGATCGGAGCCTCCGTCCTCTCCATAGCGCTCCTTTAACTCTGGATGACATCCCCAAATTTGTAGACTTTTCAAAGAGGGAGGAAGGTTCGGTAATTCCCGAAGCATAGGAACGCCACTGATAACTAGATCCTGAAGTGAAGATATGCTTTCGAAGGTGGAAGGGAGAGACTGCAAGGAATTGAAATTAAGAATTTTCAGGTAAGAAAGAGAAGACCTAACAGTCAGAAACCAC
>NW_021318852.1:2314443-2320063 GCF_001605985.2 Dendrobium catenatum
AATGTCTTAGATTTTTTTTTCAGTGAGAATTACATTGTTATTTAATGATGGTCGTAATTTAATAAGATTTAGTGTTCTTCTAATGATTTGTTGTTCTATTTATCTACTTGTCTTATAATGATTTTCTTCTAGTGATTTAATTTTAAATAGTTATTAGTGGGATTGGGTCTGGGGCCGAGTGGTCGAGGGAAGAAACTCCTCTCATCTCACCCAGGTTCAAATCCTCTAACCGTCCAAAAAAAAAATTACTGATTAGGCTACATAAGCTAATCAGCCAATGCAGTTAAAGCGCACATAAAACGCAGTCAAAAAGCGCAGGTAAAGTGCTGTCAAAGCGCACCTAAAGCACAGTTAAATCACAATCAAAACGCATGTGACATAGCAAGTTTTAATTGGATGTCCAGACCTATTTTTAAGCCCGGTGACCGAACCTAATAATTTGCCCTCCTTTACACCCCTAGTAGCATGTGGGTGAATATCCATTACATTATTAAGTGGTAGACAGCTTTGTATGTGCATGTGGCGTACTTTTGGAGCATTGGGAAAAAGTAAGGAGATTAAGTGGCATACAACTTCCTGTGGACTTTAATGCCATCAATTCATTAGAAGACAAAAAAAAAAAAATCAATAAATCTTTATTATTATTATTATTTTCACTTACTTGCATCACGTTACATTGAAGGCTTCGGCTTGTGCTTATCAAATAAAAACCAACTTAAACTTCATGGTCTCATATCTCTTCTCCAATTTGTGAATAAAGAGGTTGAAATTCAATTAACGATTTTTTAATAAAATATTTTTTATTTCAAAAAGAAATCTATATTTAAAGACTGATTTAAAATGTAGTTAGCTAATGATTGTTTCTCACAAATTTTTTACTATTTTTTAGAATAATTTTTTAAGTACAAGAATTTTTTTTAAATGATTTTTTTTTTCACAACAAAGTAAAAATTTTAGTTAGGAAGCAATAAAAAATTGTCCAAATGATGCCTTCGCTTGACCATTTCCTTAAGTTTAATCGTTTATGTGATGCCACATTTGACCATTGCCAGCTAGAATTCCTTGGCGCTATTGACGTCTCCGCTAGGCCGTCGGATTTCAAAGGAACGGTTGGAATGAAGGATTTAAGGATTTTCCTTATCTTAACCAGCAGGACATCGTCGTGAGCCGGTAGACAATCTAATCTGCATCTCTTCCAATCTCCTTATTTTTCTTACTTTCGTTGGATCACTGCCCGGCCACCAATTGCCATCAAACTTCCACTAAGGCGTCAGTTGCCATTAGATTTTCATCCGGCTGCCGATCGCCCCAACATTACATCACATCATTTTTTTTCGTTATTATACTTATATTTTGATGCATTTTATTGAATAGAATATAATTAATCTTGATATACCATCAAAAAATTATCTTGATTGGGCACGAATCTCGAAACAAAATCAAGTTCAAACTTCAAAAATTAATAGAGACCATCTTAAATTCGATTTCAGCAAACTTACAGTCGAACTGAGCGTCTCGGAAATATGAACCCAACGACTCCAAATTCAACCCAATCCGAGCTAGAATCAGTCCTAATCTAGGACCCGAAGCGCTGCTGGAAGGTTCAAACCACAATTCCGACATCACTACAACATTCAAATGTCAATCAAACGATTCATGGTCAAGGGATTCAAGATCGGCTGTCCATCCAACCACTCCCAATTTACCCTTGATCATCCATCTATTTACGGGCCATGTCATTCCCAAAATCTATAAATAGAGCTCCATCTCCTCTTGAAAGAGGGCCCCTAAGCCTAAGGAAAAATGAGAGAGATCGGAGATCGCTCTTGCTTCCTTGCCTCCTCGACCACCACCGTAGCTCCGCCGGACCACCACCACTCACGTTTCTTGGACCACTGCTTGACACCGTTGCTCCGTCGGACGACCACCTGAAGCCCTCACCCTTGCCAAACCACCGCCGAGCCTCGTGAGACCACCAACGGAGCCTCACAGAACCACCGCTAGAGCTTCACCGGACCACCACATGAGACCCTCACCTTCGCCAGGGGCCTTCAACTTTGCTAGACCATCATTTGAGGCTCTCACCTTTGTTAGAGACCCTCACCTTTGTTAAAGGCCCTCACATTCGCCAGAGGCACTCACCTTCGCTAGAGGCCCTATGCTCCATCAGGCCACCACCTGAGGTCTGGACTTCCGCCGGACTGCCACTTAAGGCTCTGTGCTCCACCAGGCCACACCTAAGACCCTCACCTCCGTCGGACCACCGCTTGATGTCGTTGCTCCTCTAGACTATCACTTGAGGCCCTCACCTCTGCCGAACAACCGCCGGACCATCGCTTGACACCTTATGCTCCACCAGGATACCACCTGAGGTCCAGACTTCTGCTGGGCCACCACCTGACGCCCAGAGTTCTACCAGAGCATTGCCCTATTACAACGGTCTTTCTGACCTCGGTCTCTTATTTACAATGGTCTTTTTGACCCCGGTCTCATCACCGACTACGGTCCTTCCTACCTCCGTGGCCTACTATGGTCCTTCCGACCTCCATCAACAGACAACGGTCTTTTTGACCCCAGTATCATCACCGACTACGCTCCTTCCGACCTCCATCATCTACTATGCTCCTTCCGACCTCTATCAACAGACAACGGTCTTTCTGATCCCGGTCTCTTACCAACTACGGTCTTTCCAACCTCTATCCTATCGACTATGGCCATGCCGACCAAACAAACACATATTTGTTGATTATTGTAACTCCCACTATGTAATGCACTCTGTATGACATAAATTTGTAACATCAAGCTAAGGCCTTTTCCTTAAGAAGTACCTCATTTGTAATCGACTGCAAATACTAGTGGATTCATTCAAACTGGGACAGGCCCTGTGGTTTTTCCCCCTTTTCAGGGGTTTTCACGTAAAAACTCTAGTGTCTCTTATGAATGTTACACCCTCTCACTTATCTGATTGAGTGCTGAATCTTCGAATAATGCTAAGACGTTAAACTATATATTTCTCTACCGCCGCGAATACTCCAGGACGCAACAAATCTCAATTAAAAAGTTATCAAAATATCTCAACCCTAATAAAAAGAACAAACTTATCTACAATACTAAGTTAAAAAAATGAAAAAAAAAAGTTGACAAAAGAATTGAAGATTCACAATCAGTGTCATTAAAGCCAAATTAATTGATGACGTTAAAATAAAATAAATTTTGGAGAGTAGCATGTAGGGGTGTAAGTGAGCCGAGCCGGCTCGAGCTCAACTCGTTTTTTGGCCCGCGAGCCGAGCTTATCAAGCTCACGAGTCGAGCTCAAGCTCGAGTTCGAGCACGTTTAATAAACGAGCTTGAGTTCGAGTTTGAGCTGGCTCGACTCGTGAGCTCACGAGCCGACTGCAATAAATAGTAATATTTTTAAATAAGTTTATTTTATTTATTAAATTTAAATAATAAAAATTATATAAGTTTTATTTAAATGTTAAATATTATATATATATATATATATTAATTTTGACTAAGTTTTAAAAATCCTGAAGGCTTCAGCTTGTGCTTATCAAATAAATACTGACTTAAACTTCATGGTCTCATATCTCTTCTCCAATTTGTGAATAAAGAGGTTGAAATTCAATTAAAGATTTTCTAATAAAATATTTTTTATTTCAAAAAGAAATATTTAAAGACTGATTTAAAAAGTAGTCAGCTAATGATTGTTTCTCAAAATTTGTTTACTATTTTTTAGAATAATATTTTCAGTACAAGAATTTTTTTAAATGATTTTTTTTTCACTAAAAAGCAAAAATTTTAGTTAAGAAGCAATAAAAAATTGGTTTTATTGTCCAAATGATGCCTTCGCTTGACCATTTTCTTAAGTTTTATCGTTTATGCGACGCCACATTTGACCATTACAAGCTAGAATTCCTTGGCGCTATTGACGTCTCCGCTAGGCCGTCGGATTTCAAAGGAACGGTTGGGATGAAGTATTTAAGGACTTCCCTTATCTTAACCAACAGGATATCGAAGTGAGCCGGTAGACTATCTAATCTGCATCTCTTCCAGTCTCCTTTTTTTTCTTACTTTCGTTGGATCATTGGCCGGTAGCCAATTACCATCAAACTTCCACCAGGCTGTCGATTGCTAAGAGATTTTCATCCGCCTGCCGATCGCCCCAACATTACATCACATCATATTTTTTTTCATTATTATACTTATATTTTGATGCATTTTATTGAATATAATAGAATTAATCTCAATTAAAAAATTACCAATCCATCTCAACTCTAGTAAAAAAATAAATCCCAAACTTATATACAATACTAAGTTCAAAAAATGAAAAAAAAAAAAAGTTGACAAAAGAATTGAAGAGTCACCATCAGTTTCATTAAAGTCCAATTAATTGATGACGTTAAAGTAAAATAAATTTAGGAGAAAAGCATGTAGGGGTGTAAGTCTAGCTCGTCTCGTTTATGGGCTCGCAAGTCGAGCTTACGAAGCTCACGAGTAGAGCTTGAGTTCGAGCTTGAGCCGGCTCAGCTCGTCAGTTCGTGCGCCAGCTAGAATAAATATTAACATTTTTAAAATTATTTTATTTTATTTATTAAATTTAAAAATTAAAAAAATAATAATCAACTAAATTTTATTTAAATGTTATATATATATAGACTAAATTTTAAAAATTCTGCTTAATTTTTAAAAAATTCCACCTAATATTTAAAAATCCCACCAAAATTTAAAAATTTCCTCCCATGGCTGGTGAGCTGGCTCGAGCTTGTTTACAGTAAGACGAACTCGAGTTCGAACTCGCTTTTCATGTAATGAGCTGAGTTCGATGAGGGTCAAAATCCGACTCGACTCGACTCCTTTACACCCCTAAAAACTTGTCGGTGGATCTCAATTAGACAATTAAATTACAGAGTGGCAGACAAGTATCACTGTGCATGTGACGTCTTTTGGAGCATTGTGAAAAAGCAAGTAAATTAATTGGCAGACAGCTGTCTTTTTGCATGTGACCCTGTGGACTTTAATGCCATCAATTCATTGGAAGAGAATAAAAAATTATTCAATAAATCTTTATTATTATTTTCACTTACTTGCATGAGATTACATTGACGGCTCGAGCTTATGCTTATCATTTATCAAATAAAAACCAGCTTAATCTTCATCGTCTCATATCTCTGCTCCAATTAATTAACGATTTTTTAATAAAATATTTTTTATTTTAAAAAAATATTTAGATTTAAAAACTGATTTAAAAAATAGTCAACTAATGATTATCCTATAGCTTAAGCATTGCTTCACATCCCTTTTTTTTACTATTTTTTAAAATAATTTTTTAAGTACAAAATTTTTTTAAATGATTTTTTTTCACCAAAAAATAAAAATTTTAGTTAGGAAGCAGTAAAAAATTGTCCAAATGAAACTTTAGTGGGCCTTCGCTCGACCATTTGCTTAAGTTTTATCATTTATGGGACGCCACATTTGACCATTGCTATTGGCGCTGTTGACATCTCCGCTACGCCATCGGATTTTAAAGGACGGTTGAGATGAAGTATTCAAGGATTTCCCTTATCTTAATCAGCAGGATATCGCAATGAGCCGGTAGACTATCAGATCTGTATCTCTT
>NW_021318852.1:2320163-2326247 GCF_001605985.2 Dendrobium catenatum
TCTTATAAAAAATTTTGTACTAAAACTCCATTTTAGAAAGCAATAAAAAAGTTGTCCCAAACGAAGCCTCAGAAGCTCCAAAAGCACTTCACATGCAAAAAGGTAGCATTGTTTGTCACTTAGGTTTCTTTGGGACAGCTTTCGTACTACTTTCTAAAATAATTTTTTTAAGCAAATTTAATTATAAAATTTTGAATTAAAAATAGTTTTAGAAAGCAATAAAAAAATTCTTCGAAAAAAAAATCTTATCATTGTCGATCCATAGGCTACTCTCCTAATTTAAAAATGAGAGGGGAAAAAATTACAATAACCAGTATTAAAATAGTCTTTTTATAGCTATAATTATTAATTTCATAAGTGAAGAATGAAATTTTATAATGGAGACTAAGTTTTGGCTTGTGCGAGCTCTGCTAGGGTTCCCGCCGCCTGCGATCTCTCCTTCGCCTTCACGTCTGGGAGGGCTCCTCCCTCCCCGATGGTCGCCTCTCCACTCGATTTCCCTCCACTTCCTTCTTCTTCTGTGCTTGGTCCTTCTCCGGGAGGCCTTTCATATGCGGCCAACGTCTCGGCCTCTTCTTCCAAGCCAACTGCTTTCCCGGTGTCCTTTTACTCTCCTGGATAAAAGCTATCTTTTAAAGCGGATGATCTCTCTGAAGGGAAGACCATTTGGACATCAACGCTTACTGGTTATTCGTTGGGGCCTCGACCTTACTACGAGCGGTTGCTCAAAGCCATGCAGAAGCTCTGGCAGCTTAAAGGTTCTATGACTCTCCTTTCCTTGGCAGATGGTTTCTTTTTGCTTAAATTTTCTACTAAGGAGGATCTGGAGATGGTTCTGTCGGGTGGCCCATGGTTCCTGTTAGGTAAGCCTTTTATTCTTCAGCGCTAGTCTCCTAAATTTAAGCCTAAGCGTGATGAGGCTGCTCCGATACCGATTTGGATCAAGATTGTCGACTTCCCTCTAGCTCTATGGACCCCCACTGGTATTTCCAAAATCTTGAGCTATATTGGTATTCCGATTTCTGTTGATTCCCTAACAGCTAATCGGACTCGTTTAACTTTCGCTCGTGTATGTGTTCTTATCTCGAAAGATTCGGTTTTGCTAGGTGAAATTCCGATTGAAATTGAAGGAGAAGATCTAGTTTTGAAAGTCTTATATGATTGGAAACCTGATAAATGTGAAGGTTGCGGTTCTTTGATTCACCCCTTCTCCCTCTGTCCCAAAAACCCAAATCCTTAACCAGTTCTCCCTCCCCAGCCACCCAGAAATAGAGGCAGAAGCACTTCTAGACCTCATTCCAACCGTCCTCATAGATCTCCGTCTAAACTTCCTCCACCAAAACCTCCTACCACTCCAGTTAATCCATTTACTACCACTACCCCTACTAAGCAGCCAGTTCATATTCCCTCCCAGATCGCTATCACTCAAATCCGCACTGATCCTGATATGGTTCAGCCCCTGGTTGATAATCCAATTATTGCCCCACCACATATCGTCTCTGATAACGCGCCATCTCATTCCAAATCAGCCCTGCTGCCAAATCTCAATGCTCCTACAGAAGAAACCTCTTCTTCTGGTAAATCTTCTTCCCCCACTCTTCCACAGCCTCCGAAAATCCCCCTCCTTAACAAGTTTGCCTCTTTGCAAACTGATGAACAAAATCATTTTGACCCTTTTGAATCCTTCTTGGAGACGGAAATCTCTTCATCATCGGTTGCTGTTGATGACCCCCCTCCGAACTCCCGGCCTCAGATTCTTTCTGATACGAATTGTCACAACACTAGATCTTCTGCCGATAAAGGGAAATCCCCCAACAAGTCAAAACTGCCTAAAGGCAAATCGGCCAAGAAGGCCAAAGGACAAAATTCTTAATGTCCTTGCCCAAATTTGCCACTTGGAACGTTAGGGGGTTTAACAGCCCTGACAAAGTCAGTTTTTGTAAGTCTCTGATTATCTCTTTTGACCTTAAGTTGTTATGTGTTTTGGAAGCCAAAATCTCTGCTGCTTCCTTTGAAGATCCGTGGTTTTTGAGATCCCATTGTCTTTTTGAGAATGAAGGTAGTTGTAATAATTTTGGGGACTCTGCTTTGGGAAGGATTTGGATTAAATGGGATGCTTCTATTTTCTCTTTTACTCTTTTAGCCACTTCTTCTCAGCACATACATGGCATTTTATCTGTGGGCTCTCATCCTCCGATTTATCTTTCTGTGATATATGCTTCTAACTCTGTGGAAGAGAGAAAAACCCTTTGGGATCATATCACATACTTTTCTCCCCCATTGGACCAACCTTGGGTCATTTTGAGAGATTTTAATTGTTGCAGATATGATACAGAAAAAGTTGGTGGCTCTTTCTCCTCTCCTAGCAGATTTGGAGAACTCAATAGCTTCATCTTTAATTGTGGGGTGCAAGATCTTTCATCCACGGGCCTTTTTTACACATGGTTTAACCAAAGAGTGGATAACCCTATTCACATCAAACTGGATAGAGTTCTGGTTAACAATGCTTTCTTGGATATCTTTCCTAATGCCTACTACAGTGTGGAATCACATCTTGGGTCGGATCACTCCCCTTTAGTATTGAACTATTCTCATGAAAAGGCTTTATCTGTTAGATTCATGTTCAAAAATTACTGGATTAATATGGAGGGATATTAGGATGACGTCCTTGAGGCTTTCTCTTCCCGATCGGCTAGAAGCCCCATGGCTTCCTTCTACTATAGTCTTCAAAGGATTAAAAGATCCCTAAAGAACAGAAATTGGGCATCAACTTCCTATCTTACTAATGCCTTGTTAGAATCCAAATGCAAACAGAAGCAATGCTTGGTTGATTTGCAAACCAATCCTCTTGATCTAGAGTTAAATCAAAATCTGAAGGAAATTAATTTGGACCTTGCATACTTGCAATCTCAATGGTCTGCTTGGTTATCTCAAAGAGCTAAGGTCCTTTGGCTTTCTAAAGGGGAAGATGATCTTGGTTTTTTATTTGCCCACATTAGAAGTAGAAACAACAAAAATTATATTAAGGAGATCTCCACTCCTGAGGGACACTTTACAAAGTTTAATGAGATTTCATCTGCCATTATTAATCATTTTGAGGGCATGTTCAATACCCCACATCCTCCCCTTCAATTACCTTTGAATATCCCTCATGGAAATCTGGTCCCTCCTCACTTTTGTAGCATGCTGGTGTCTCACTTGACTTTGGATGAGGTCAAGCTTGCGGTTTTTGATGGAAAGGAAAACTCTTCTCCTGGACCTGACGGTTTCACTTTTTCTTTCTATAGAAAATCTTGGCATCTTATTGGGTTGCAAGTGTATAATGCGGTTTGCAATTTCTTTCATTTCGGCTCTCTTCCGAGAGGGGTTAAAGCGACGGCCATTACTTTAATCCCTAAATGCTCTCATGCTTCCAACATCAATGACTTTAGTCCAATCTCTCTATGCAACGTTCTCTACAAAATTGTTGTTAAAGTCATTGCTAACAAGCTTAAAGTGGTGCTCCCTTTCATTATTCATGAAATCCAATCGGGTTTCATTGCCAACAGATGCTCTACTGATAACATTATTCTTGCTACTGAATTACTTAGAGATTTCAAAGGCCCCAATAAAAAATTTTGTGCTAAACTGGATGTCAAAAAAGCTTTTGACACGGTCTTTAGAGAATTTATTATTGCTAGACTTTTACAGTTTTCCGGAGATTTTTGTCGCTTGGATAAAAGGTTGTATTAGCGAGGTTCATTACTCCATATGCTTGAATGGATCCCTTGAGGGGTTCTTTAAATCCAGTTCGGGCTTGAGGCAAGGTTGTCCACTATCCCCTCTCCTTTTCTGTATTGCAATGGATGGTTTATCCAATATCCTGACTGACCCTTCTGGCGCACACCCTTTCAAAGGCATTAGATGCAAAGATTTCTACATCAATCACTTGATGTATGCTGATGACTTACTGGTCTTGGGTGAGTCTTCTAGAGAAAATGCCACTCATCTGAATAGTTGCTTGCAACTTTTTGCTTCACTTTCTGGACTCCAAATTAATACTAATAAAACTTCTATCATCTTCTCTCATCATGATTCGGAAAATCAAAATATCTGTCAGGAGCTGGGCATTCTCAATGTCAATCTTCATCTTACCTATTTGGGTATCCCCATATCGCCTAAAAGACTCAAAGTTTCTCACTTCCAACCACTTCTGAGCAAAATTTTTGCTCTTCTTGCTGGTTGGAAAAATAAATTATTTTCTTTTGCAGGTAGGGTTCAATTCCTCAAATTTACAATCACCAACTCTATTGCTTATTGGATAAGGGGTTCTATCATACCTAAGGGTTGTTGTGCTATCATAAACAAACTTTGCTCCAAGTTTCTTTTTCACAACAACTTGTTGGAGAGAAAACTTCACCTCATCTCTTGGTCTAATGTTACCATTCCAAAATATGTTGGAGGCCTTGGTATTCCTTCTTTTGATGCTTTGTATTTCGGTGTCTGCTGTTCCATTATTGGAAGATTTTATAACAACCAAAATCTGCTGAGCTGTTGGTTTCAATCTAAATACATCACGCCGTGGAAGAATCCTCCTTCTACCGCTTCTAAATTTTGGCATAAAATCTCTACCACTGTTTATAAAATCAAAGAGAAACTATCTTTTCCAGTGTCAAAAAATTGTAACCGCTCTTTCCTCTGGGACCCGTGGCTTAATGGGAAATCTATATGTGACATTTTTCAACTTCCGGTCTTGGAAACCGCTCGGGTGAGCGATTTTATTTTGGGTAATAGCTGGCAGCTGCCTCCTTTAATACCTCAAAGTTTATGTGATAGCATTAAGGCCATGAATATTCAAGATCATTATGGAATTTTATGGGAGGGGTCTACTAAATGGGTTTTTAGAAACTTCATTCAACACTTTTATTCTAGCATTCCTAAGGCTGACTGGTATATTTCTATTTGGTATAAAAACCATGCTCTCAAGTATGCATGTTTTACTTGGATGGCTAGAATTGGAAAATTGAAAACTGCGGATAATCTGATTATGAGGGGTATCCAGGTGCCTCCTCACTGCTCTCTTTGCTCGGGTCATCTTGAGAATCATTCACACCTATTCTTTGACTGTGATTTCACTTTTTACATTCTCAAGCACATTTTGCCGGATTTTAATAGTTTCTTACTTAGACCGACATTGCCCCAAGTGCTGGATTATATTGAAAACTCTTTAAGCTTTGATAGAACTGATAAAGAGTTTTGTTATTTAGTCATTAGCTGCATTACGTATCATATTTGGAAAGAGCGTAGCAGTCGCCGTTTTTCTAATCTTAAATATAATGTGGCTACTATCATCTGCAACATATCTTTGGCTGTTAGACTGAAAATTGCAAAATGGAAGCATAAACCTACTTTACTTCAAAGGCTTACGGGTATTTAGTCTACCATTTACTTGTTTTTTGGACGTGCTGGAGGTTGTTGTTTTACCTTCAGGTTGTTTTGGTTGGCCATTACACATATTTTGGGACCCTTTTTTCTCCCAGGCTCATTTTTTTGGCCCAGTTTTGCGATACTGTCTTTTTTCAGACCTGGGGAATGCTGTTTTCATTCTAGATTGCTTAAGGATTTCTTACATAAAATTTCCTGGGTATACTGCAAAGACTATAACTGGCATTGGAGGACGCTTGGCTTACAGACTATGATGAGCAAGGGCAGTCTCTCCGGGCCATGGAGGGCCCCCGCGGCAACCTGGCTCGCTTTTGTGGATTCTCAAACTCAGGTTGGAGGTACTGTGATGGCCGCTATTGCTGGAATTTGTTACCTACTTTGCCTGCCTTTTGGGCAACCGGTGCCACCGCCTGAATCTCTCGTATACGCTATCAGATATATCTTGATGAATGAGACTTGTCCTAAATTCTGAGTCTTTGTAATGTCACTTGTCCTTTTTGGCCTTGTTATAGTCTTTGTGTCATTTTGGTTAGTCTTTTATTTTCTTTTCACAGGTTACTTGTAAGTTGTTTTTTCAGTTATTAATATATGGGCTTTGAGCCCCGGGTTTTCCCAAAAAAAAATTATAATGGAGAATTAATTTTATATCTTAAATTTTAT
>NW_021318852.1:2329523-2418409 GCF_001605985.2 Dendrobium catenatum
AGCAAGTCTGAGTCAGCATAAGTCACCCATTTGATGGGCGACTTTGCCTACTTTTAAATTTAATTTTTTAAATACTTAATTACATTATTAAATTTTTAATAATACCTAGTTAAAAAAAATTTCCTATCTTTTTCATCTTAAGACTGAACTATATATGTCTGTCAGATCTCTACAAATTTGTTTTTCATTTTTTTCTATATTTCCACAAAATCATGTGTTGAATAAAGATGATTTAGGCTTCGTTTGGGACGACTTTTTTAATGGTTCTTAAAACTAGTTTCTAGTACAATTTTTTTTATTATTTTTAACAAGAAAGTAGCTTTAAAAAGCAATAAAAAAAGTCATCCCAAATGAAGCTTTAGTCCGAATATGGATTGCATTGGTTTTGTTTCAGCCGTCTCATATTCAAGGAGAGACTATGGAGGATATCTGATGCGGACATCGGCACGAAGATCTGGCGCATCTATCACAGGAGGCGTTGTAAATCGACGGCTCTAATTTAAATTAGATTTTATGAATTTTAGCTATTTTTTTATGTTATTTCCAGTTCTACCCCTAGGTTAGTTTATTTGAGTGTTATTGCCAAAGGGGCATTTTTGTAATTTTCTATTTTTCTCATGATATGGCTTATAAATAAGGGCCTTAAGCTATTGTAAGAGGAGGATGGATTAATATGAAAAAAATTGTTTTCCACAATGTGTTCTTTTCTTCTTGAGAGAGGACAAGAGTGAGATTCCATTGGAGAGGAATCGAAGTTGTCACCAGCTGCAGGATGGGTCCGGGCTTGTGAATTGAGATCCCTTGGAGAGGGAAATCGTATCACCCACCAACCTTGGAGACGGCCGGGTTCATGGTTTTATTCTTTTTGTTATCTTTTTATTTTCTCCTTGTCGACATCCCCATCCTCCACCCAAGCCACCGGCCACCTCTTCACCTTCCCGCCGGCCACCTTTTCACAACCCACCGGCCACCTCACCCCCTCATTCTCCCTTGGCCATGCCTCTTTCCAATTTGGGTTGGCAAAATCAAGAGGGAAAATTCATGACAATTTGGGATTTCAAAATTCAAATTTGAAATTTTTCCTAATCGGTGTTCCTCCCATCAATTCCCCAATTAAGGCATTTAATGGCATCTTAATTTGAAATCAATCTTCAAATTAATTTCCCCCCATTTTCATTCAAATCCTGAAATTAATTTCAGGATTTGAATTAATCTCTCTCCCTAGACCCGCCGGCCCCCTCTTTGGGCTCCCTCCTTTACTCCCCCATTCATGACATTAATTTCTTTGATTTGAATTTTAAAATTCAAATCAATTCCCTCCTAATTTAATTAAAACTGAAATTGCCATAATATCCTCTTGATTGGCCGAATTCCTTAAACTCCACCTCATCTCCCAGTTAATTTCTTCTCATTAACAGCTCATCTCATTAACGGGAGAAATACCCTCCGTTTCCTAAATCACATTAATTGAAATCTGCATCTAATTTTAACCTCCCCATACTTATTTCTTTTTCATTCCTACTTTGGCTCTAAGATATTTCCTAATACTAAAGGTTGGATTTAGGAAATAAGACTCACGCCCTCTCAATCCCGTGGCTATTAAACTGCTGTCCAGCAGTTTTCTTACTGATTTTGGGAAATTTAAACCTCTTGCATGCTGACCAGATTTCTGGAATCAATCCCGTGCTTAATTCCCTCCCCATCCTCAATCCCGCCAGCCCCTCCATCCCCCTTGGCTTAAATCAATATTTGTTTCCTAAAACCCATCCTATGCTATTACAGGAAATAATTCCATATCTCCCTAGGAATTTCTCTGGTCTCCACCGGAATTTCTTCATTGAATTCTCTCAGATTTTTATTCAAAATTTGAAGTACAATTTCAGATTTTGGTAGGGAAGCTCCACCCGTGACTCTCCCAACTTTATTTCCAGAAATCCCCTGTTTCACAGTAGTTTTCCTCATCTTTTCTAAACCATTTTAGGTTGCTGTCCGGGAAATTTTCCAAGTGCCAACTTGCTGTCCAGGGTCTTCTCAAGACCACCCATCTGCTGTCCAGAGATTCCCGCAGCAGTTTGCTGCTGTCCAGCCTCTCTGGGAGCGACCGTTGCTGCCCGAAACTGTCCGGAATCGCTGTCCCATATATTGTGGGGAAATGCTGGAATTCCTATCAGATTTTGTGAGAAAAATCTGAAATATTTCAGATTGCCAGTAAGGAATTCCTTTCAGATTGTTGGGACGGTTGGCTCTTCAAGACCATTACCAAAGCATTTCCGATTTTACATCAATATCAGAGGAAGGTATTTAGATATTTTAGTCAAAAAATTTTTCTTTGACAAGTTTAAACATTTAGGATACTACAAGATGCATGATTTACTACATGAGTTGGGACATAATATTTTTGCACGAAAACGCCTTAAAGTTATGGGTAATGAAGAGTTGCATCTTGACTGCTAACTAAGAGGTTTTGGGTTCAAGTCTCCATATGTGATGTGTGTGTGAGTTTTCCTTAATCAGCATAAATGCCTAAAAAAAAGTTTATTAAGTTTGAGACTTTAACGTAGCTCACTTTGATTTGTTGGTTGAGAATTTTGACTACCAACCAAGAGGTCATTTGTTCGAGTCATGCATATGTGATGTATGTATGAATTTGTCTTAATTATCTCAAAAAAGTTATTTTGAGACTTTGTATATGCAATATGTGTAAATTTATAATTAAATTTGCTAAAAAATCTCAAAAATAAAATTTTAAAATATCAATTTGTCAGCTTAATGTTGATTTTAGTCAAATTCTCAACAGTTTCAATGTGGCATGTCAAATGTTCTTTATTTTCATCAAAAAATAAAAAAAAATAAAAAATCCAAATGCATCAAATTTCTTTGAGAATGAAAACCTCAACAAAATAAAATTTTGTAAGCACAATTAAATTTGTTTATTATAAATATTATTAGATTCAAATTTGTCCATAAAAGATATCAGACCTTATTAGTTGGGCATGGGAAAACTTGTGAGCTAGGCAAGTTTGATTTGTGAGAATTAAGAATGTTGGGAGAGTATAGGAAAATTTTATATAATACTCAAGGAAGCTGTAGATCTCAAACTGACAGAATGTTCATTAAAATTAGTAGAAAATTTAATATGAGATACCAAACCATTCCTTAGTATCTCTGATTTACAATATTTAGAGGACTACATGAAAGGCTATATAAGAAAAAAAAGTAAAAAATATAATGTCATACATGACACCTGTATAATGCTACACACCCCTCGAGATGTGTGCCCCTTGTGGGCTAGAAGAATGTAAGATATGAAGAATTCTAGAGAGTTATCTTTGGGTGAGCTTGGTGATGCTCAATATGCGATTAAGTTAGGGTGAGCATGGGAGAAAGTGTTTAGACGAGGGAACTAATGTAGCTGGTGACTTGTGTGAGAGAGCCCAAATCCGAGTGAGATGTCATCGTGGAGATGGAGAACTTTGAGTTTGGTGGTCACAATGAGGAAGGAAGAGGGTCCCGAGAGTAGTCTCTTTCTGGTAGCTGAGTCGGGTAGGGATGCTCGGTGTGGGTGACTGAGGATGAGGGGCTCAATTATGTGGCAAGTGTTAGGCTACTAGCTTGGCGAGGATTTTCTTAACCCTTGCTATGATTCACAGTAAGTCAGCCACCAGCTAAGTGTGAGATCCTTTGGCCAGCTTTAACGAAGGAGAAAGAACAGAGAACATAGGAGAATAAAGCAATAAGAAGGATTCTAATGGTTGGCATCCTCGCGACTGAACTAAATGTTTCTTTTTAGTTAATACCAAATTATTGTGTGAAGCCTTAGGCTACTAGACGAGCTTTGTAACTTCCTATGGTGCCATTAAGATGTATTTTGGTTGTGAAAAGGCCTATTTACTGCCAATAATAGATGTGTTCTGAGGAGCCAATACGAGGGACTAGGTACCTTATTGTTGTAGAGCATGGAATTTTGATGACATGGCGGAACACCAATGTTGATATTTAGATGCTTGGTTATAAGTCGTTGGAGTGTATATATTGGCTGAAAGATTGAATATTTGCTTTAGGCAAGTGATACCTGATTTGGATATGGTTTGCATCAGGTGAAGGGTAGGTTGAGAAATTGTATGTGGTAGGATATTAATTAGGAGGATCATATGAACTAATTGATTGAGTAGTAACAGAGACGGGAGCTAAAGCTGATGTAGGGGTTGGGAAGAAATTTGAGTGGAGTTGTTGGGAATAATGGACGTTTGTGTGAGAAGAAGAGGGAAGTAATCGAGAAACTCTACGAGCTGAGATGTGTTTGATGAAACAATTGTGTAATGAAAATAATGCTCATGAAAAATCACATGCCGAGATATGTGAAGTTTGTTTGTGAGAATGTTGAGGCAACAATAGCCTTTGTGAGATGATGAATATCCTAGAAAAATGCATGCTTGAGATCATGGAGAAAGTTTGGTTGGTGCATAAGGTTGAAGCCACATGAAGCAAAGACATCTGAAGGTGGGAAGATGAGTGTAATTAGAAGGATGCCCTGAAGTTTTTGGAATGCTGTTCGGAAAGAAATGGATTTGGATGGCAGCCGATTAATCAAATAGTTAGCAGTGGATAGCTCCTCGGCCCAAAAGGTGATAGGAAGATTAGAGGTGTGTAGAAGAGTGTGGGTTATAACAAGAAGATGTCGATGCTTATGTTCAGCTTATCCATTTTGTTCAGGATTATGAGGGCAGTTGAGTTGGTGTGTGATGCCGTGATCAAGTAGAAAATTCTAAAAAAAAAATTACTTGCGAAATCACCTCTACCATTTGAGCAGAAATTTTGAGGGTATATGTTGAAGTTATTTTTTTTATTAAAGAACAGGCATTTTTGAATTTAGTAAACATCTGCTATTTAGAGTGCATAAGATATAACCAGGAGAATCTAATAAAATCGTCTATAAATATGACATAATACTTGTAGCCATTAAAAGATTGATGGGGTGCTGGTCCCTAAACATCAGAATGCAAAGATAGAAAGGTTTATGTGAGATGAAAATGTTTTTATTAAGGGGCATTTTGTGGCTTTTAGCCATGTTACAAGAAGTACAAATGTAAGAAGATGGAAATTTATGTAATGCGGGAATTTGAGAAAATAAAGTAGGAATAATGTGAGGAATTGGGTGTCCAAGATGAGAGCATGCCAGTTAACTATAGGCATCGTCACAGCTTGGGGGGCCGTAGTAGGTGTAAGCTGAGGAGAAGAGACTTGATATAGACCATTTTGGAGATGACCATGTAGAAGAGGGCGATTGTCCAGCATATGTTTAATGACAAACCCATTAGCATAAAAAGAAATAGATTCATTATTATCTGAAGTAAGCTTAGAAATAGAAATTAAATTAAGAGGTAAGGAGGGAACATGCAGAAGTTTATGAAGGTATAACTTACGAGCCGATTCAGGAAGAGGAAGAAGGCATTTTCCAGAGTTTTGTATCGACAAGGTGCATTCTCAATAGAAACTGAGTTATTTCCTTGATAGGAAACATGTTGCTAAATTCTTGAGGGGATCACGTGTGAAATGTGTGTAAGCCCCCAAGTCAAGAACCCAAACATTGTATTGTGACGACTGTTGATGGGTTAAGAGAGCTTGCGGTGTGGAGGTTGAAGGAGAGTATTTGAGGTTGCAATGATACCAGCAGTTGAGAGCGATATGTCCAATTTTGTCACATATCTGGCACAAGGGGTGATCAGGATTATGTGGAGCCGAAGTGGTCTTTTCTGTCTGGTTATTATGTTGCGAATTGTACTGAGGGAGGGAAGACGAATTGAGGCATTTAGAGTATTGTGTGGAGCCTCATCCATGAGAGGTGTTGTTCTTGTTGGAGTAAAGAATAGTTACGGCAGATGAAGAAATTATTTCTTGAGATTATTCATGTTGAATGTTGATTTCTTCACTGCAATGTAGAGAATTGAGGGTCTCGAGATCGATGGGGTTTAGAGATGTACAAATAGCTGCTTTAAAAGAGTTGTAAGTTGAGGGAAGTCCATCAAGATATATAAAACAATATCTTCAGTGTCAATTTTGGATCCAGCGACAGCAATACTATCTATGAGCGACTTGATGTATGCAAGATATTGCTGCATGGATCGATCCCGCATTTGGACATGATGTAGTTCATTATTGAGTTGTATAACTCGAGAACAATTTTTTGATTGGAGATGACGTTCAAGAATGGTCCATACTTCATGGGCTGTGGAAGAGGCAAAGACGTATGGAAGAATGGAAGGTGAGACCATGGCAAACAAGGCAGAAATCAAGTTGCAATCAATTAATCACCAAAGATGATAATATGAGCTAGAGGTATTGGTAGGAGAGGTGGTAGCTCTGGTGAGATGTCCAAGAAATCCATTGGTAGAGAAATTATGGAGGAGTAGCAGACGCCATATTGCATAGTTGTCGCTAGAAAAATGGATTGGGACGAGATGTTTGAGGTTAGAAATAAATAATTTTAGGGGAGGAGGTTGAATGAATTTCTTTGAAGAAGTAGAGATGCTGGAAGCAGGAGGGAGGGATGAAGCGAATTCTTGGTCCGCCATCGTCGGAGAGGAGCTTCAGTTGAGGCAAAGCTAGAAGCTGCGGGCAAGGATGTGAATCGCTCTGATACCATGTAGATCCTTTGGCCAGCTTGAACGGATGAGGAAGAACAGAGAAAGAGGAGGATAAAGGAAAATGAAATCTCATATATGATCTAAAGCAATACATGGAAGTTAATTATAAATAGCTTTGAGAGAAAGAAAGTAAGAAAATATATAATATGATAACGGATAGACACATCAGCTGGTGACGTGTAAGGCGCTCTAACACTAAGCACCTGTGAAAGCATGGGCGAGTATACATTTAGTTCCTCATAACACTTGGCCGTTGGATAGACGAGTGGTAAAAAAGATAAGTGAATGTAAGAGTTGACTTGACTCTTGAGGAGGAGGATGAGCCACCTGATGGAAGAGGCGAGCGCCTTTGGGAGGTCACATTTATTGAGGTTGGGATGAGTTCTCAGGCGCCTCTTCCTGCCATAGGTAATAAAGTAGATTAGTTTAAATATATGTGAATAATATTATTAGGAAAGATTGTGTTCATGATCACATCCATGGGGCATATAAGGAGAATCACATAAGCTTGCTAGCCACAAGATAATTATCTTTCGGGGGATTTGCTAATCTCCATCCTCCCTTGGGGGTAATCTTGCTGTAAGTGGTCACAAAGCGGCTGATCTTATGGCTGCCTTGTAAAATGTTGTGTTGCATTTATGAACGCAAGCGACTATGCAGATTTGACTTTCCATACATGCTACTTTGTGTATAACAATCTGAGTGTAAGGGTGGTGAGTGAGGATGACCTCCTGAACACCTTCTATGATGCTAATTTATGCTTACCTTGCAACCACTTCTCGATCTCTTGGTTTATTGTTCCATCTGTGCCATGAGCTTGGGGAGGTCGATCTTCAGTTTTTATGGAGTCATCCATGTCTGCACAAGTATTGTCAAATAGGGGTGTCAATATTTGACACGACACGAAAATCTGATCCGAATCCGACCCGGAAATTACGGGATAGACCTGACCCGTTTTCAAAACGGGTCTGATTCGAGTTCCCGGATTCGACCCGTTTGAAAAATAGGTCGGGTTCGGATTGACCTGACAGGTTGCCGGGTCAACTCATTTGCATTAATATATTAAAAAGCTGCATTTGCATTTTATTAATATGAAATCATATAAAAAATTATAATTACCTTATTTTAAGCTACTTGATTTAAATTTAAATTTTATAATATTTCTCTAGTGTAATGTATTGACTTTAATTATATACATTTACTGTGTAAAAAAGAATTTGGTGATTTTAAGAAAGGTCTATATATTAGATGACAATAATATTTGGTTTGATATTGACATAACATTCATTGATGACAATAGCATTGGATGCATAGTTTTAAAAGATTTCAAACTTTCTTCATAATCTGGTGGACCAGCCTAAAAAAATATATAGGGTGACTGCTTCATTTATGTTTCATTTGTGTGCAGAATTGGAACTTTTATTTGGTCCGGTGAAGGTACGTAGAGCTACGTTCGGCCGGCACTAAGATCGCACGCATAAAACGAGAAATACCAAGTAAATACCGAGCAATACCAACAATAACGAGAAAATATCATTATGTGAAGACCAATACCGAGTTATACCGAGCAATTCCGAGTAGTACCAAAAAATACCTAATTTTTTCTAGAAAAAACTCGGTATTTTTTGGTACTACTCGGTATTGCTCGATATTGCTCGGTATAACTCGGTATTGATCTTCATAGACCGGTATTCCTCGTTATTACCTAACAATACCGACCAAATACCGAGCAAAAACCGAGTAACAATCCTATGACCGAACCTAGAGTGATTTTATCAAGTTCTCCCTTGGCCGATTTTTTCCTTTTCTGGTCCAAATTTCGTTCACGGTAGAATATCATATTATTTCTTTTATTTCTATTTCATTTTCAAATTTTTGTTTCGTATAAATGATTTTTTTTTCTGCATCAAAAGTAATAAATATTTGATTAAATTGAAATTTAAGACTTGTGAATTATGAAATGTTTTTTTGTGCTTCACATAGTGAACTCAAGATCTTAAAACATCCAACATTATAAAGTCCAACTAAGATTTCATTTGGGACGGCTTTTTTATTGCTTTTTAAAACAGCTTTTTAATAGAAAAATCAAAATTTTTGTACTAAAAAGATGCTTTAAGAAACAATGAAAAGGCTATCCCAAAAAAAGCTTGAGACTTCATTTTGGACGGCATTCTTATTAGTTCTTAAAGCAATTTTTTGATATAAATATTACTAAAAATCTGCTTTAAAAAGCAGTAACAAAGTCATCTCAAATGAAGCCTAACACCTACCACAAGCTAGGTTCAAATTGAGTCGTACTAGTGCCATGACGATTTGCATTTTAAATAGATCTAAACAAAGTTTTAAGGTAGCAGACTTGTACGCCCTTCACAAAACCAAGATAATACATAGATTCCTTATTTCACTAGATTGAGGTTTCGTTTGGGACAGCTTTCTTAATACTTCTAAAAGCAGCATTTTAGAACAAAATTTTCAAGTTCAAGAGACTTTTATACTAAAAAACTGTTTTATAAAGCAATAAAAAAGTTGTCCCAAACAAAACTTGAGTTAAAAACCCAAGCTAATCATTCAAGGCCCCTACAAAAAACTCCATGAGCAACTCAGCACCACGAAAAGGGAAAGGTGAAAGATGGAACATCTCATTTTCCACAAGTAAAAGAATTCATATAATAAATAAGTAAAAACTCAAACAGAGCCACAGAAGCATTCCCTACAATAGAAAACAGTTCCCCATGCAGCATTTCCTCATGAAGCATTAGAAAGCAGATTTAGGTTTCGTTTGGGACGATTTTTTACTGCTTCTTAAAGCAGCTTTTTTAGTAAAAAATTATAATTTTTTACTAAAAAAGTACTTTAAGAATCAATAAGAAAATCGTCCCAAAGAAAATTTTGTATCAACAAAGCCCTCAAAAAGTGCACCTCTACAAAAGAATAAGCATAAAATAAGGATAAAGGACCTCTCTCCTCATTGAGGTAAATCTTCTGGAATGTCGACGCCAAAGTTACGTTGAGCCAAGCGATAGTACAAAATTCCCATAGTTGCCATGCATGCCCTGTAGATCAACATGTAATCAGCATAAATTTTCTTTCACATATTAACCATTTCTTCTAAATGCTCGCCATTAGAGGCCAAAAATAAGGATGCCGGGAATATCGTCTAGCAGGAAAGCTTATAGAAGAAAAAGAGGAAAATATAACAGCTCATGGGAGCTAAAGTTACAGTAAAGCATCATACTTGCAACCGATTGGTGGGAACATTCAAGCTTCATTTGAGACGGCTTTATTACTGCTTCTTAAAGGAATTTTTTAGTACCAAAAAAAAAAATTATACTAGAAAATTATTTTAAAAAGCAGTAAGAAAGTCGTCCCAAATGAAGCCTCAGTATGGCAATGTAAATAAGGCTAATTCTAAGGACATATCAGCATACCATCTTGACAATAAATCCCACAAACCATACGATAAAATTATGAGGGGTGATAATGGAACATAAGCTTATTAAAAACATATATGTATTTAAATTTCAAACCAGGAAGATTAACTATAAAAGTGATTTGGGCTAAGGTAACTAAAATAAAAGTAAAGAGAGCAATGAAATGATCTTCATAAAATTTTTGTTGATCTTGAGAAGATAAATGTGACAAAAGAATTGATTAACTGCACATCCAAAAAAAATGTTTAAGGTACATTGAAACTATTAAAGATAAGCATGAAGAAGCATTAACCAGAATCAAAAGTAGTTGTGGGGGAACCAATAATTCCCAATCATCATAAGATAACAAGGATCTTTTTATTTAGTCTTTCTATTGATATAGAGAACAAATGTTTAATGTCAAATGACTTATTACATGTTATTTATTGATGTCAACAAGTTTACAAGTGAATGTGTGGCCTTAACTTAAATGAGTGGAAAGTTAAAGCATTGGATAAATGCTTAAAAGAACATAAGCTTATCATAATGCAACAGAAAACAAGGATATGATATATAATATTATGGGTGCATAAGTAAGGCAATATTGCAAGAAGATTAAGCGATACAAATGTGTAATCAATTGATGTGTCTTGGGTTTACAATAAAAGAATTGAGAAATAGATGACATAATTTCAAGAGTTATAGTTGAGTGGTTAAATTTCACAAGCCTCAAAAATACTATGTGATGTGAGATTATTGTAGTGACTTGAAGATAAATTTTACAAAACACTATGGTCCTGTTTGGGATGGCTTTCTTACTGCTTCTTAAAGCAGCTTTCAAAATATAAAAATTTTGAATACTGCTTTAAGAAAGCCGTCCCAAACGAAGCCTATGTTAATGGATCCAAGAGAGTTTAGTTCAATAATTATTTTTCAAAGGAAACAAAAAACAGTCTAGTAACCAGAGAACCTACATGATTGCCAGCACAAGTAAAATTTTCCTGGGATCCGTTCTTGAAGGTCTTTGCTGACGCACACGTCCTTCTTGAGCATCATCTGCATTAGATCTCTCTTTGCGGGATGGAGCAGTCACAGGTAGGGTCGGCAGTGCGGTAGACCAGAAGGGAAGTAACATTCTCAGAAATTTGTGACCAAAGGGGCCTGAAATGGAAAGTTTAATCAGTTAGACTTAAGTTCATGAAAGTAAATCAATTTGATATCTTCAGAAAATCCATGTTTCAGTCAAATAAACAGATTCATGCAAAATTATCTACAATAAATGCATTTCAATATTAAAAAATATCATGCTTTGAAACATTTAGAAATAGAAATTGGATACTAAAAATAAAAAATGCACATAATCAATAATAATGGTTAGTCCAAGGAATTCTTACACAATTGAAAGCAGAATTGGGGAAGCCAATTCTTGGATCTTTGAGTAGAGTTCACGTGTTGATGTCATAAAAAAAGGAGGTTATACATAAAAAAGAATAGATTTGTAAAATTTGTTTAATCCTGGAAGGTCTCGTTTAATAAGGTCCAATTAGAAAACCATTTTATGGGGCAAGAATTATCATAAAAGCTCCAAAATATATTTTCAATTTAAAAATATAAAGGTTGAGAATTGTTCAGTGATTTAACTCATATTTTAAACATTAAATGCAATGATAAAGGAATTTAATGTGACTATTGTAAGTTGGCGAAAAAATGGGAAAATATGCAAAATATGGATTACCACAATAATAATCCTCATATGCTTACTCAGCATGAGGATTACGTTTGTGAATTGGAGGTAACACAAGTGCCTAAATTTCTAGAAATTATATATGATCTCTCATTGGAATTCAAGAGCCTGGCATATTATATGATCTCCCATCATCAAGTAAAAAGTCTTGAAATTATATATACATGTGATGATAACTTATAAAAAAGGACTTTTTTCCCTCCCTTTTAATTCTAAATTCGGTTCAGTGTTGGTTAAGTAAGAAAAGGTATGAATATATAGGAATGTATATAATTTCCTTCTAAAAATTGACACTTATACCAATTTATGTAGAAAGAGATGTTTTTTATGCCCATTTGTTGAGATTAGATATGGCCTTTAAGATGATGATTTTCTTAATCCTCCTTTTCCTCTTATTGCCACTCTTCAACTAACCCTTTAGATGTATGAAGATTGAAGAGAACTGTATCTCTTAGTTCCTTGAAATTTTCGAGTTTGAGATAATAAAAAATATTATTTATGTAAGAGCAAAAAAGAAATTTTGAGATGCATGTTTTGCAAAAAGAGAGAACCATTAAGAATAAAAAGGGGTGCAGTAAGTTTATGAGGTCAAACTTGATGGATAGAGAATAAGAAACCCCACTTCAAAACTCATTCATAGTACGATTAAAACAAATACAATCACTTAAATCCATATTTTATGGATTTAAATAAGATTATAATTACAAAATAATGGGCTGTGAAATTTTTGAAATTTTACTCCCCAACTTTGTAAGAGAGTTTAGATGTTCAGGTTCAATTTTTCATAAGACATATGAGGTTGCAAATAAAATAATACCCTGAGATTTTACCCTCATTTTATGAAAAACTTCATGATTTAGTTCCAAATATTTCATAAGCGCGAGTCTCTATAATTAATTACTACTCTAGGTGATGAGAAAGAACTTTTGATTAAGGCTAGTTGGTATAAGATAAAAACTTAGCATATAGTAGTAGCAATTTGATTTTGGATTAAAAATTTATCATCATAATCTCACAAAAAGACAAAAAAAAAAAAAAAACTCCTACCTCCTAAAATACTTTTCCAACTTCCACACTCCAAGATGGAGACAGTACAGTGTAGAGAAAAAAAGTAGCCGAGGACCTCTCCTATGGTGCTCTCCATCTCTCGATTAGACATAGAGCAGCTCTCTCCCTCTCATTTCTCCTTCACACATAGGAAGCTGCCCCCCACCCATTCAATTGCTCCTGCTTCACTGTGCTGACTTCCTTACCAACCTATTTCCCTCATGCTCTCACACGCCAAGGAGGCCAAAGCCCCCGACTCTGTTCACACTCACACGAGCAGCTCCTCTTGATCGAGCAACCTCTTATCGCCATTCCAACTACTTCGACAAAAAGAAAGGAGAGTTGGTTGCTTTTCTTCCATCCAAACATAGAGAAAGAGGTATTTTCTTTTTGTTTTGTCTTCTTTCATTCAACTAAGTGAATGAACAAAAGCTTGTGAAGAGGAAAAAAATCTGTAAAAAAAATGTATACATTTCTATATGTATATTTTACTTTTATTTGTTCTCAGTTGGCTGTAACAAGGAAGAATGCCAAAGACATTGGCCGTAGGTAGTTGATTTATCTCTTAAACTATCCAGCAATGAATTTTCTATTGTTACAACCAAGTGGCTGTACTTTGCATTGCTTTATTTTTAAATAGACGTGTTTTAGTCCCTTATTCTAATTCCTTAAAATCAAAATGAATAAAGCAAAAAATAGGAGATATGTTCAGGTTAAATCGATCTAGTTAGTATGAATGAAATTTCTATGATTTACTTTTCTATTTCCTTAAAATCGAAATGAATAAAGCAAAAAGAGGAGATTGTTCAGCTTAAATCGATCTTGTTAGTATGAATGAAATTTCTATGGTTTACTTTGGTTTATATGATATCGATTCAGGAATGCATATATATAAAAAAAAAACTGAAATGAAAAGTTTCTTGGAGCATGAACAAGTCCTATGGCTTGGTTTGTAACTTTGTATCAATTGAGACCGAATCTTCGCATGTAAAAATCTGTTTAAAAAAAAAAACTGAACTGGTTTATAGTATTGTTTCATGTGGTATGCAATTCAAAACTCCATGTATAAATTTTGAAGAAACATATCGTCTTTACACTCTCAGTTTGCTTAGGTGTTACATAATAGCTTCCTTTTGTGTTTAATTAAGAAACTCAAGAGCGAATCACTAGACCCCTACTATGTTAATATTGTTTATTGTCATAAAGCTACAACAACCACTCATTACTTTCCTTTGATGTAATTTTAAAAGAGCAATGATTATATGCTCTCGTTTTGTTATAAAAAAAAGAAAAAAGAAATAAAGAAAACATACAAATGGCTGATGAATAAAAGTTTCTAATACCTCACTAATTTGATTGATTTGGGTTTAAAGAGATATATAAAATTATACAGGAATGTTATCCACCTTTCATATATAAGAAAATGGTAAATCCCCAAATATTAAATGTGGTAACCATATGAACTAGGTATGTTGGATTAATTTGGTTATATTTATATATTAAATAAAAGGTAAGGTGAACCACAATCATACTTGAATCTTTGCACATATGCCCGTGTTTTTTTTTTTTTTTTTCATGTGTTGATCCAATCACCTCTTGAATGGTGGCAAGCGTAGATCATTCATGCATTTATATTATTGTGCATTTCATCACCAGTTTGGATAGGTTCTTATGAAGATGCATGCTCAAATATTTTATTGACTAGCTCGAATTTCAATGCAAGTTTATTTTCCAATCATTATATTAAACGGTGTTTAGTTATAGAGTTTTGTAAAGGTATTTATGCTCTAATATTTGAGTGAATAATAGTTTAAATGTAAATTAAATGTGTATGATTCGGAAAGTGATCAATAGATTCATTCCCATTAACTGCTTAATTTCTCATATACTTTTATTAGCCTTTCATTCTAATGGCCCTATCTAATTGCAAGGCTTTGTCAAAATTTTATTAACTCAAATGTATATTGATGAAATCAATTGCATGGGATCTTATTCAATAAAAAAAGGATGTCATTAAAAATATATTTAAATGCAAAAATCCCTTTTAAAATGGAACGATCCTTCAATATGAATTAGACTGATGTATAAATTAGACTGATGTATAAAATGGGATGGTCATTTCATATTTTAATAGTTATATGTTGAACATGTTGCCCATTACCACATATGCAGATATGGCACTTACATAAATTTAAAGTAAGAGACTATATAAATATGTTTGATATTAACGAATTATATCAAAATTGGAAAGTTATTATGCATATTTGTATCCCAATAGCATGTATATATTCAATATTCAAAGAGTCGTGATTAGATTGGATAATTTCATATATTCTTCTGTGCTTTGACATTAAATACAGATGCAACTTCATTGAACTATGATTGTATCTCTTTTTTTTCTTTATATTCCTTTCATTGAATTCTTGTAATAAAGGGAAGAGTTATTATTTATTTGTTTAGTTATTTGAAAGTCTTACAATCATCAAATACTTATTATGAATTGTAAAGTGTTGAGATGATTTTAAGATGTTGTAAATAACATCTAGATTGTATTAATCATCTTTATGTCATCATCATGCTTATATATACATGTTAACTTGTACATTTGAATATACAGATTTCTGACACCTACTTCTCTCTTTGTACTATTTGCAAGGGAATGTGGAGATACTTAGACAACTTTCTCCTCCCTCCATCTCACCTTTGCAAGGCGAGAGCAAATCGATCGCACTGTTGACTTGCTCCGGTGAGGTAATTATATGAAACTTAGAGCCCCCTAGGTCTTCAAATCCTTGCATGTGACTAGGAGCCCCCCAACTAAACATTAGGTCATTGTAGAAATCTTGCATTTAATTTTTCAAAGCCGCTAACCCCCTAGTGAAATTAGTTAGCGCCAAAAACTAAGAATGTGTAGTTTTGATTAATTACCCAAACCAGTAATTAGCTTGCTTGAACTAAATCCCTAAGTGTATCATTGCATTTATCTTGGGTGATTAATTATGGAACCTAGAAAGGCTTTGATGAAGCCAATTTTAGTGAGTTCGAAATACATGTTCCCATGAGCTTGTGTTACAAATCCCACTGCAATTGCTCTTAAACACTTCCACACTCAGCCAACTTGTAATCAAGCAAAGAGTTCCAAATTAAAAACAAAGATGCATTAACATCATAAATTTAAGCAATATATCGACTTACCCCTTCGGCTATACTTTCTATGTGTCCCATCTTCATCATCTGCAAAATAAGAGACTTCAGAGCTTTGCCGTTCAACATGGTAGCTTCCCTTTCGTGTAGTAGCACCAGGCTGTATAATGTTCAAATATAAGAAATACATAAGGGAATAAGGGGGTTAGTCTATTCGCAGACAGCCTGAAAAGAAACATATAAACATATAGAACAAATGGTACTAAAAATCTATAACTTACAGTTGTAGCATTCTTGCTTTTCATAAAATTGGGATCTTGATCGGACATGAAATGATTTCCTACAGAGCTAGGGCCTTCTATTTCCACAATATCTTCTTCAGAATTCTTGAGAGATGCTATTCCACCCAAAGAAGAAGCCATACTTTTATCTTTAATAGAGTCAAATGAATTGGCATTGATCTTCTCTCCATCATCAGCAGAGGATATGTGAACAAGAGGATCTGAAGCAAAAGCAGGAGGAGTAGCTCGGGGCTCCACAGGAGGTAATGACACCAGGTAATTTCCAAATATATTTTTCTCCAAGCCACTCTGAAATAAATGAAACTTAACTTCATCATGAACTAGAATGGTGAAATTTTGAACTACTACCATGGACCGGTGGCAACTTCAGTCAGAAGTAAGAGACTGAGAAACAAGATAGGCATAAACAGAATAAAATATAAACCTAAGTATACCAAAACAAGGAGCAATACATCTGCTAATTAAGGCTTCGTTTGGGACGACTTTCTTACTGCTTTTTAAAACAATTTTTTAGTACAGAAGTTAAAATTTTTGTACTCAAAAGTTATTTTAAGAAGCATTAAGAAAGCCATCCCAAACGAAACCTAAATGTTACTTCGACTCATTTAATAAGGAACTCCTCCAAAGCTCATCTTTGGTAATTCTTCTCAAAAGAAGCTGGTTTCTCATAACAAGTTATATACTTAGGACAAAAGAATAAAAAAGGCACACATTAACAAATAATTACTTGATCAGAGAAAATATAGTTTTTAAAGGCCATGGTAGAGGAATTGGGTAACTTTCAATGGTAAGGTTTGAAAACATGTTATGATTTTCAGTAGATATATATATATATATATATATACATGCCCATTTTTTGTGGCTCATACGCTGATTATCTACAAGTTCATCTGTAACCAGCCTTTAACTAAGGATATTACCATAATGAGAGTGCATGAAGCAGGTGGTTATGTAAAGGTGATCTTACATAAAATTTGCAACAACAACCAGTAGGAGAAATTACACAGAACGATGGTATAGTTAAATCATTCAACGAGCTACAATCAAGCTCACCTGAATATAGCGAAGATTTTTTACAATTAGATGGGGAAATACCGAAATAGTAGTCCTGATCATTAAGAAGATTTGTTAGAATCAAGCTGACCTGAATAATTGCTTCTTTCAGTTTCGTGTGCAAGTAAGATCCAGTATCTTTAATATTTTTAGGTGGCCATATCTGCACACATTATAAAGTATTCAGTAACAAAAATATTAAAGAATAATATGATTTTAGCCAGCTTCACTGTATCACAATTGTCACAATTTGGTTGGCATTTTCCAATGAAAAAGTAGTTCAATAAAAAAAATCATGAATTCAACATTCAAGATATAGTTAACTGCCTACTTCATACTTAAGGAAATGATTTTGTTTCATTCAACTTTGCCAATACACTCTAAGCATCACCTGGTGAACCTCTTTTCATAGGTGAACCTCACAAATAGTAGCTCTAATAAAACTAAATGCCAACAATTCAAATAAATCCAATATAATATGATATAATCAAGCTTAATGAAAAGTTATTATATGGTAAGTTATAAGCAACTTTCAAGTACTTCAAATAAAGCAGAAAATATCAACATGTAGTCTAAATCTCTTGCAGCTCAGAATATGTGCTCCAATTTTTTCCTTTTTTTCTAGACCAATAAACCTGGGAGACGAAAGAACAATTTGTATCTGAAAGTTAGCATGAAACTACAACTTCTGTACGCATTGACATAATATAGGTTCGCACATTCAAAGGAAGCGCCATCAAAGTACACAAACAAGAGTTCCCATACATAAATAAGAACTTCAATTAATATCAAGTTAGCTCGCTGCTTGGATTGGAGCTTGAGCTGATTCTGGGTTCAGAATAGAGAATAAAGCATCCCAGAACAGGTCTGCGTTGCCTTCCATAACAAATCAACCTGCCTGAACTATATTGCCAAAACAAAGGACTTCTAGCCAAATTATCAAATTGTCCATGTGTATGGGCTGGAGTCAACCAGAGTTGAATACCAATAAAAACCTTTTATACCTTACCTCTTCCAGTAAAGCAATGCAGTAGCTATCATAACAAAAAAAAAAATTCCTCATACTAACAAACAGATGAGATTAATTAGGTTGGTTATTTAAATTGATCTTAGACAAGGGCAACTTACCATTGCTTTCAAATAAAATTTCACATGCACATGCATGCAAGAGGATTGAGGACATATCAAAGAAGAATATATCTTCCTTTATGCTAATAAAGTGTAAGATTCAATGATACCAAACCATGGTCAGAAATTTTGAAAAACAAAATAAAAAAGGGGGCAAGTGGGAGAAAAAGATGATGAGGCTTACAGGG
Organism: Dendrobium catenatum; assembly: GCF_001605985.2. Classification (NCBI taxonomy): domain Eukaryota; kingdom Viridiplantae; phylum Streptophyta; class Magnoliopsida; order Asparagales; family Orchidaceae; genus Dendrobium; species Dendrobium catenatum. Next base: position 2,348,184 of record NW_021318852.1, read on the forward strand.
GATGAACACGAAGGGCAAACATATCCTGCTGGTGCAGTTTGGTATGGAAAGCTTTGAATATGTAACACCAAACAATTGGTGTGCATAACATCTGCAATGGCAAAAACAAAACAAGGTAAAATAATAGTGAGGCAAAAGTGCTTCTGCAAAATTAAGTTTTCATGCAAGAAATAAACTTCGCAAATGACAAAGAAACAATCACAAATGACTTATTTCATACGCAAGCAACCCAATCGAATAGTTTCACTTCCAGCTTCAATCTCAGCTTGGCACCGCGGACAAGTAGGAGGCCAATCATAGTCTCCATTAACTACCCAATCGGAGTATTTTTGGACCTACAAAATCAATAAGGTCCATCAATTTTCTATTGAAAGACCTGACATGCATAGAATTATAATATAGAAAGTAATAATAAAATTACAAACGTGATAAATACATTTATGATATTATAACAGAAAAAAATGATGCATATTTGGAAGGCATCTGTGTGCTGATTTAGTTCCACATAAAGGTAAAATTTTCCATACAAGGAAAATAAGAAGTTGAATTAGTCCATAATTTATAATGAAATATCTAGTTATATATGGGCTTCTCAACTTCTGTTAAATATCTACTCTAATTATTAATTTTTTTTAATTATAAATTATGGGAGAATATGCGGTTATAAATAAGAGACTCTGAAGAAAGTAAAACATTCTATTGCATATTACTTTGATTTGATATTGATTTTACTTTGCTTAAGTGTTGCATAAATCTAACTCTTTATAACCAGTATTCTTAACTGGACCAAACTAGTTGATCCGACCAGTTCATTAGTGAATCGATCTCCAAACAAGTTCGGTCCACATCTCAATCACTCATAACCATATTGAATTCGATAGAATAGCAGATTGAAATAGGTAGAATAGGCGATTGAACTGATTAACCCTTCGTGATTTCAATAAACCACCCAGTTCATAACTTATCATTTTCTTGTCATTTATTTTTAACCAGGAGGCTAAATATAAATAATTTAGAATAAATAAAACTATTTAAATTATAAACCTCAAGTCCTAACCTCATAACTCCTCAAATATTTATTTAAGTTACAAACCTATAAGCACAATGATTTGAATTACTCCACAAATAATTATAATAACCATATTTCTCAAAAAGAAAACATGCTTTTCATTTCAAATTATTATTATTTTTTTAATAATCTCTTCGGCAGCCTTCCGATGACCCGGTTAGGAAAGTAGAGGTATTAGATTTGACTTATATTAAAAAAAGGTAGAGGCAGACCAACAAAGATTTGGTTAGAAAATATTAGGAATGATCTTTCTTTATTAGATTTAAATGAGAATTTGACTTTTAATATGTCACAATGGAGAAAAAGGATTCATGTAGCCGACCCCACGTAGTGGGATAAAGGCTTGATGTTGTTGTTGTTGTATTAATAAGAGTTAGCATAAGGCTAGTGATGTTGAATACTTTACAAGGAAGGGAAAAATCCAGAAGGACAATGTACATGATACTTGTTAAGTTTTCTATTAGATACATTGGTGATTTGAGTTGATGTCTTTTTCAAATTTTTATTTTTATTACATATTTGTATTATAGTTTAAGTAATATTTAAATAAGTTTAATATTTATTACATAATCTGATTTAAACCTCAATTTAACATTTCAACCTTGAATCTTTCATTCTTTTGGTTCAATGTCCTATCTAAATGTTAGTTTTTATAACTAATATATTTAAATAAGTTATTATACAGTGTTTGTAACTTATCCCATTTTGATTAAGTTCAAAATATGATACAAAATTCCCTCCAAAAGGTAAAAACGTGGATAACCATTTTTTGATTAATAAAAGCATTTTTAGTTAAAAAACTATCCATTCTTATCAATAAGAACTTCTATGATGAATAGAAGTAGTATATATGTGTAATCAATCTCATTCACGAAATAAACAATCAATTTGATATTTGAGAAGGTTTAGAAGCACTCAAAATCTGTGCTAATCGACATATGTCAATGGCGAGAGGTATGTTAATTCCTATATTAAGATTCGATCTTCCTTTGGGATTTGATTTTGCAAATATGTATAGAATCCAAAATGATCTCTTTCATCTGATTCTAGAGTTTAAATTATGTCTATAATAAAATTTTATATTCCACACTTCAACAAATGATTGATCACATACAAATTCTTGGATTTGAAAAACATATGATTTTGTGATTTAAAAATATATTTAAGATATTGAATATCATTATTTATTTCTTATATTTGATATCAGAGCCAGTCATTGATGTTATTTAGTTGCACTTAAAAAGAGGGGGCAAAATATAAATGAAGCATTGGATCCAGAAGTTTGATTCAATTTATGTCAATTAAATAATTTATTTCATACAAATGGAAGTTCTAATTCAATAGATGGAATTATGAAACTGAGGCTGATTATCACATCATTTCTACAAATAAAGACAGCCTCTTTGTATCTGTATTTGCATACAATTACCTATATTGTGGGGAAATGTTTTTAGGATCATTTCCAAGGCCATTATAATCATTCTACATGTAAGAAATAAAAGGTATTATTATGAATCTTATATATATTTTTAAATCACAAAATCATATATTTACCAAATCCAAATTTTCACATGCGATCAATCATTTATTAGAGTGCGAAATTTAAAATTTTGATTATATCCATAATTTCAGATTCAGAATCAGATGAATGAAATTATTTTAGATTCTATACATCTTTCCAAAATCAAATCGAAAAGAAAGATTGAATCTTAAATGCAGAATATAACATAACTCCAACCTAGACCAGCCAAGGATATTTGTTGATTACTACAAATGTTGAGCACTTCTAACCTTTTCAAAGATCAAATTGATGTTGTATTTTCTGAATAAGGTTGAAAGTTTAGAGACCCAAAAAGCCATCTTAACACATATGTAAAACTTCTATTTTTCATAGAAGTTCTTAAGAACAGAATGGATAGTTTTAGTAAAAAAAAAAAAAAGTTATCTGCATTTTTGACTTTTGGAGAAAAATTTAGATTATATTTTGACCTTATTCAACATGCAATAAGATATAAAAATTTCATTATAACTTATTTCAAATATAATTTGTTATTAAAACTGACATCTCCCAGTTGATCCAAATATTTCATCATTACTATTTTAAGAAACAAAATTCAAGGATCATGATGATAGGTCCTCAAAGAGAGTGTATTATCTCCCATATATCTTAATAAATGTCTCTTATGCATATACCTACATAATAAATAAACTCCATATTTATTTCAAGTCTAACTCTAGTAATGCTTATCATACCAATAACACTTAAACAATACACTATAAGAGGTAGCCTCAAAATAAGATAAAAACTCGACTTTCATAGTAGAAGCAACAGCCAAATTTTTCTTAGCATTCCTCCAAGATACAACTCTACCAGCAAATATAAAGATGTATACAAAATTCTTCGAGAAATTATTTCACCTCATGTAATAAACATTTATCAATCGTTGCAAGTAAAAAATCATCTACATATAAGATTAGAAAAAAAAATTCTCCCACTAACCTTCTGGTATATACATCGATCAATAATATTTCTCACAAATACAAATGAAGAGAACACATCATGAAATTTTAATTACCATTAATGAGAGGCTTGTTTCAATCCATATAGAAACCTCTAGAACTTGCACACTAACTACTCAACATCACTAAATAAGAATCCTTATGAATGTTTCATATAAACCTTCTGCTCTAGATCTTCAAAAAGAAATGCAATTTTCATATCCATTTGTTTTAGTCTAAGTCCAAATATGCAATAAGTGTAATGATAATTTGGAAGGAATCTTTCTTAGATACAGGAGATTCCTAACAATCAATTCCCCCTTGTTGAGTTAATCCTTTGACAATGAGTATTGCTTTATATCTCTCTATTGTCTAATGACTCTCTCTTCACTTTGTAGACCCATTTACAAACAATAACTTTTGCACCATCATGCTACTCAATGGGATCACAGACTCCATTATGTGCCAAGGAATTCATCTCAACTTTCATGGAAGCATACCATAAAATGGATTCTTTATAATTCATTATACGTGAAAATATTTCAGAATCACTTCCATCTCTAATAGCCCGGCTCTTGAAGATACACAATGTACTCATTAGAAATTGTTGATCTTCTTTCCCTAGTATATCTTCTTAATGTTGTAAGAACTTCCTCTTGTGAAGTTGGTTGATCAACTATATATGATAACTCATCAATAACTGAATCTATTGGTTCATTATTAGAAACTTGTGGAATCCTAATTATTAGTTATCTAACACCCATTTGGACTTGGGAGTGTTAGGAATGACAATCAACATATCACTTGAAATAGAAGGTTGAGCATCAGCATATTCCTTTTCAAAAACTACTCTTTAATTGATCACTCCAACTAATCAATTTATTTTCAAGGAACTTCGAATTTTTTATTTCCACTATCATAGTGCTCCTGAATGGATAATAAAATTTGCAACCCTTAGATTTCTCAGCATATCTAATAAATATCCACTAAAAGTCATGGGATCCAGTTATCTTTTCTTATGGATTATAAAGTCTCACTTCACATGGGCATCTCCATACACATAAATGTTGCAAACTCGGTATTCAACCTTTCCATAATTCAAAAAGTGTTTTCAAAAAGTGTTTTGGAAACTACCTTGGTTGGAAGTTGGTTTAGTATATACACCGTTGTCTTGAGAGCTTCAATGTATAATAACTTAGGTAATTTATAGTGGCTAATCATGCTCCTCAGCATAAACATCAATGTTCGATTCCTTCTCTCAGCCACACCTTTCTGATCAAATGAGCTAGATAAATTGTATTGGATAGCAATCCTATTATTTTGAAGAAACTTTGCAAATGGATGAAGCATTTGATCAGCTTCAGTGTATCTCCTAAAAAAAATCACCACCAGATCTCACGATCTTCATTTATTTTTACATTGCCTCTCTACTTCTACCTTAAAGATCAAAAAGGCATCCAATACTTTGTTTTTATTCTAAAGCATGTAGAGATGCATGCATGTTATGAATATTATGTAAATTAGTCAGCAAAAGAAATCTTCATGAAACAAAATCTCGCAAGTTGGTGCATGGAGAATCACATGCTAAAATAGAAGCCACATAATAGAAATGTGGCAACAACATAACATTTCTTATAGAAATGTGACAATAAGAGATATTTTAGGATGCAACAAACAGCCAGCTGAAATAAAATCTACAATCCCAAAATGAATACTCGCTATTGTTGCATCAAACAGGAGTGAAATTTAGGAAGTAAAATGATACTGATTACTGAAAATAATTGAAAGTTTTCATGGTCCACCATATTGGTGCAGTCATTCCAAATATTAGCAAAAATCCTAGAAAGGTGGGGGAGAGAGAAAGGGAGCAAGGGGAGAACAAATATGATAAATAAATCTAAGGAAATGCAAATCTTTTGAAAAAGCTCTTGGACATTCGAAATCAACATCATGTAAGTCATGTGTAGATGAATATTCCTAACAAATTGGTGAAGCAAGGATTAAATCAATATGACATCTAAGATGAAGAAATTGTAGTTGAAGATTTATTGTAGGACAAAAAGTCTACGATACTCTGTGATGGTTGCCAGCAGCTGACACAAACGATTGAGAGTAGGGCAGCCAGTTTATTACTCATTGAAGGTGGCACTCTTTAAACAAGGTGTTTCCCTATCCATTAATCCAAAATACCTAATCCTTAGAACTAAATATCTTCACTAGAATTATACTAAACTCAAATCAAAACCCTTAGGCGTATTTCTAGCCTTATCAACTGCCAAGTCTCACTTCAAACTTCAAATCATGCCCAATGAAGACATAATGGAAGAAAATGAATTAAAAGCTACCATGAAGTTGCTATAGACCATGGAGGGCAAGAGGGCAAAAACGAAAATAAATAATAACCATATCCTCCTGTTAAACAAGCACTCATAATTTTGAAAGTTAATCGTTATTCCAATAAAATCAACAGTTCCCATAGAATGAACACTATATATCAGCATAAAAGAAGCATAACAAAATGAGGAAATTACCACACAGATTTGATGCTCGGGAAAACAAATGCATTCCCCGCATACAGGAACCTTATGCACAAAGCAGTAAATCCGAGTTGCCTGAAATCCCAAGCATCCACACCCATCAGTAATCACTCAAAACCTGCAAACTAGATTCAATCAAATAAAAACATCCTGAAAAAAGCTTCACGATCACTCCAGGTGAAGTAAACCTAGAAAAGACTTCAATTTCACCCAACCGCCAAGGCAAACACCTTCGATCGAAAGGTGAAACTCCACAGACTACAAACCAGAGTCATTCAATATACGATAGATAACACCAATCCCTTATTTCCCGAGAAAAGCATGACAGGGTCGACAATTGCAGAGATCCGCATGAAATCGAATGCGAGGCCCAAATCCCATTCAATGGATCTTAATGATGGAGAATCTAAAGGCGTGTTTTTCAGTGACGAGGTCCTTAGTTTCAAAGGCTACAGGGCAAAGAAGAGTGAGGAATCGAACGATCGAGAGTACCTTGCGGCATTTGCAAACCACCATGGCGCATCAAATCGAAATGAAAAGAGAATGCTTGCGAATGAAATCGACGGGATTGATCAAAAGCTGCGAGAGAGAGGGATCTGAAGACGGCGGAGCAGCGGAGTGATGGGCTTAGCACGGGAAAGACCAGGGAACGAATTTAGTTTTTGAGGTGCACCGAGCTCACGGTAAACAAGACATCTCTGCCGTCCATTTTGGCAAGGAGAAGCTATTTGTTGACCGTTTGTCTCTTATCAAACGGCCATGATTCTCTGTTCTAACACAAGGAAAAATTGTAACTCTTGATTCGAATTCCCACAAAGAAAATGGTAATAAGCCCTTCTATCTTTGTGGTAATGTTTTTTGATAGGAAAATTTAGTTTTATATGTTTACATTAAGGCTTCGTTTCAGACAACTTTTTTATTGATTCTTAAAGCAATTTTTAGTATAAAATTTTTCATATTTGTACTAAAATATTGTTTTAAGAAGCAGCAAAAAAGCTGTCCCAAACGTTGCATAATATGGATGTTCAAATAGAAATTCAAACAAGATACAATTTGAGGTGTTAATTAGGTTTGAAGACATAATAACCTAATTCAAATCGCATTCTAATTTTTGTATAACTTGTTTAAATCCATAAGGTTTGGACCTAATTAGAACTTGTGTTTCGAGCATAGGTTTCACCAGTAGCTTTAAAATAAAAGCTTGAAACACAGTTCAAGCCTGAACCTCTATGTTTGAATGTATACTTCTGAACAAAGGTTTATACTTAGAAGATCAAATCTTATTTTTTTAGATTGGAGTAGAAAGTGGATGCTCTTATTAAGTATATATATATAATCAAGAAAGGATTTTGCTATGCAAGTTAGCAATGACAACAAATCTATTAGTATTACTGAGACTAATGAGAAACTTGTGATGGAAACCTAACTAAATGCTTCATCTATGGTAGTTCTTAATAAATATGTTGCACATAACATTATACTTCAAAGAAGGCCTAGGAAAAAATAAGAAGTATTCAACTAGAAATTTCACAAATCTACCTAGACAAAGGCACAAATCAATAGATCCATATCATTAATTAGTCGTCATTGTCCAATAGACAAAAAGTAATTCATTTTTGTAGCACATAAAAGCATTGATTTTTTTAAAGGGAATAGGTTTAACTCTATCAAAATATATTTGATTATGATATTATTATATTGGATGAAGTATTCAATCACTCTTATAGAGTTGTAATTATTAGAGTTTATAGTGCACAAGTAGCCAAAAATCACATCAAGTGGTCTAGAGATATATTAGGTATGCCATTGGTGATGAGGAAATGTTCCATAGGTTTTAGACAAATGTATAATATAATAACCAATTTTTTTCAAGTAATTAGGGCTCCCAATAATCTGAATAGAACATATTTAGATTTATGAGTATATTTGACATTATTGATGTTCTAAAAAATATATAATGCCTTGATTATGTTAATTTGGATTGAAATAAATTTGTGAATTAAATTTGGGATGAAAAATATTAAGTTTAAGTTATCCCTTGTGGCATATGACTATCATTATTATGTTTTACATGATATTTCATATGCACATAAAATATGATATATATGCATATCTATCATGAAATGTGTATGCAAGAAAGACTAACTATCGTGTTATTACCCTGTGTAAAAAGGTGGTCGTTAAACTGTCTTTTAAATGAATTTGATACATGATATGATGGGAGGTATAAGGGAATACAATATGATTATGATTGGAGTGACAACTCTATACATCATGCCACCCAACTTATTACTATGACTAATATTGATACTGATATAACGAGATAAAACAACTATTGTATAGTATGTGATATTGTATAGGGATGAATATGTATAATATGATTAATAAAAAATCTTGCCTTGCTTAAGATACATATGCATATGATGCAGTGATATTTTACATGATATGATATAATATTATATGCAATGATGATGTACATAAATATACCTTATAATGATACATAATTATTTTAATAGTTCTATCCTACAAATTATTATCATGTATATAATGATTTAATATGATACTTACTACTAGCATACATGATGATACTAGTATGATATGATGCATAGTATTGTTGTACATGATAAACACATAGATTTATAGTACATATTACTACATATGCTAATAATTCTAATATGATACAATACATGGAGTTGATATGCATGATGATATACATATTGATATGCATGGTGATAATTTCCAATACGAATTGATGCATAGTATTAATATACATGAACACGAATGCTTCTGATATGACATGATGCATAATATTGATGTTCATCAACATGAAGATACTTTAAAACTCCTTACTTATAGCATATGATATCTATATACACATGATACATATGATAATATATTATGTATATGATGATCCACATATGATACATATGATGATATACTACAAACATGATGATACACATATATTACATGCAATGACATACAAGTATACATAATGATATGAGAGAAACGTTAGAATATATGAGCATATGATTTCAACATGATTGCATTATCTAGAAACATGCATAAGAGTAAGTATAAAAATATATTAATTTAGAATATGCTTAGCCTTCATGATTACATGCATATTATTTTGTATTAATTGCATTGAATACAAATTTAGGTTCTGTGTAACCTACAGAGCTGTCCACTTACTATATATTATTATATGTTTCAAAGAAAGAGAAGACCTTGGTGGAGTGTGTTAGAAGTTTTTTTGTTATTAATTATATTAATATAACTACTTTTTTAATTATGGGATATTTATGTTAGATGATAATATGGAAAAGACAGTGATTATTATAGAACACATTTTGATGTGAATGAATCTATGATGTGTATATGTTTTGGATGCTGCTATATTTTTTGTATATTGATGATTTCTAGTGGTTCTATTATAAATTAAATGATAATAAAATAAATTATCCGCAATAAAAGATCATGGCAAATGATCTATCCTACACCTAGCCTAATATAACTTTTTAGAGAATATGGGTTGCATAGGGTCTGGTCGTAACCTATAATTCATAAATTATCTAATAAAATGGAGTAAGGTTCATTGGATGGTATGGAAAGTTGCATTGTCTAAAACTTTAATGATAGATATAATTGTGAACCTTATGTTAATTCAAATCAAATATTTGATAAGAAAATAAGCTCATTATACTTTTTTTTTTTGCATTATTAGAAGGGTTTAGGCTGTTTACACATAGAGAAGATATTGATATCACCATATAAATAAAGGAGGGCTAGCATAAATGAAGTATCAAAAGTAAATACCAATCAAAAACCTTTAAAAGATACTCTCTCATCATCTGATTTTGTACATTAAATTCAATAGTCCAAATAATTACAATTTTATAATTTTTTAAGTTGTGGAATATGGATGTATGTTATTCAAAATATTATGTACTTAATTAAGAATCTTTAAAAAATTATAAAAGATCATGTTGGCAAAAATTAATCAACACATTGATGTGAGTTCATTAAGATGAGTTTGGGCTTGCCATTCCCAACTTCAATCATTTAAAATTGAACAATTCAATTCCCTTACTTGGACAACTAGCTTGTTCCTAGAGATATTTGAAGCATTCCTCTTTACATGGATGTCTATAAGACAAGATCAGTCTCATATGTTTTTTCCTATCTTAACATAGATGAAACCCTACAATAGCCAATAGTATAAGATGAATAGGATTTAATCTCAAAATAACTATAGGATCATATTAAACTTAAAAAGACCACGGGAGGAGTTCATTATATCATTCAATTTTAAATTATCTTGAATTCAATTCTCTTCTCTTCATATATTTTTGGCCTTAGCTAGCCATAGGACAAACCTTTTTCTATGCTTATCCCTAAGTAGAGACCTATGTAAATCTAATTAGTGGCGTAAGCACTCATTTTCTTCTCATTGGCCCAATTACGTACTTGTTCAATATAATTAACCTTAAGATTCATGGATTTAACTTTTGATCCCTTATTTGGTTAATAGCCAAACCAACCATAATATCATCTAGACCTTTGGATTTATTAAGTGATTTTTAACAATATTTTCCAAACACTTAGCCATAACTTTTTCATGGGATTCTGCCCACAAAATTATAACTTATTTAACCACAGTTAACCATTGGAGTAAGCTAGAACCTTTTTAATTCCCAATTGGCCCAACATGACTAAATTAGGTCAATTGAGCCTAGATCCTACATTAGAACAAATTGATTTTGGTAAACCCTTTTGAATTGCTCCAAATAATTCATTAGTAGGCTATTTGAGTTAAATAAACTCCTAGTAAGATTTGATGGGACCATTTGACAAAGAACCCAAACATACCTACTGACCTTATAAGACCAAATTTACTAGTTTCACAAAAGTGATTTCCCTTTATGCCTTAGAAAATATTTAATAAGTTAACCATAAATGAATCATCCCTACTTCACCTTTTAATAGGCTAGTTGATTCATTTAGCCAAAGTTGACTCATTCCGTTAAAATCATATATTCCAATTTAAAAATTTCAACCAAATTGAATCAAATTAACTTTTCGAAACTATTTTAATTACTAGATCTTTTGGAGTACTATTGGTTGTTGATTTAACTTAGTTAGCCAGAAGACTAATTTTACCAAAATGAACCTGTATGACCAAATTGGTTATTTTGAACAAATTGATTTAAATTAACTATACCAATTGAATTGAGTGAACACCTCATAGATGAGTTAAGCTCAATTTACCATTTAATTAGGTTCATTAACCCAACTTAGCCCAATTAACCCTTTAGGATTCTCTTACCCTTTTTTTACCTAATTGACCCCATTTGAATAAATTAATGTAACAATCACCTTTAATGAAATTTCCCTTGAGCCTAATTGACCATTGGTTCCACCTAATTGGCCTAATGGGGCTATTCCCTCTAACGTGACCATTAACACCTAAGAATTTCAGCCTAATTTAGACCCCTTGAACACTTTAACCAAATTAGCTTAATAGGTTCAAATCAAATACTCCTTGGGGGTGCACCTAAGTAGTTCATACAAGATTTGACTCTTAAGGCTCCATGGCTTCATCTTTCTGAACCATTTAAACATGAAAAGTCAACCCTAGCCCATTTGGTGTCATTCAGACTAGTTGAAATTAGGACCTCCATTTAACCTATTGATTAGGCCTTATGCTAAACCCCATGAATTGACAAGCTTTACTGAGAATTAAATGATCACAAATATTGTTGAATTTGTTAATGTTTTACTAATTATTTTGTGTGTGTAGGCTTTCTGATTATACTAATAATTACATGTATAGATTAGAAGAAGACCAAAAAATAATTAGACATACAAATATGATGACAATTACATACTGAAGAAGGTTCACTCAGTCTAAGCTCATGTAGAATCTAAAGCTATCAGATAAAAGAAGTTTAACAAAAATCCAAAACTTATAATTTTATTTTTGAGTTATATCTTCTTTTATGTGTCAATTATATGATTTATGATAACAATAATGTGCATACACACATGAGAGTAAAATTGAAAAAAAAAATTAAATTTTTATTTCAAAAAAAAAAAAAAAAACTAAATTTTGATTTCAAGTAGTTAATAAAGACAACTTGACTATTGGCCAATTGTATTGTACGATGATGTATCATATTGTACGATATGAATAATAATTTTGAAACTTTTGAAAGATCAATTCATATTGATTACGAGAAATTAAAAATTAAAAATCTTGGATTAATCATATTGTATGATGATAATCAGACCATATGATTAGTTATAATAAAATTACATAATTGTCTTATCTTATTTATTTAACTAGATGAATTGTAAACTTGAACTAATCATACTTTATGATAATATATGTAATTTACCTAATTATGAGATGCATATCCATGAGCAAAATAAAATCAAACTTGGGTAAATGTATTGTGTTGTATGATTGGATTAGATAGTTTGATCAAACAAAGATTTTTTTCTTGAAAATCACTTAAATGTACTAATCATATTGTATGATTATAAGATCACACAATATAATCTAGCCAAAAAATTTTAATAAGCAACTATTTAGGGTTTCTAATCAAGCCACTTAATATATATAATATTCTTATAACCCAAAAATAATGGGAAGGCTATTATAATCTAAGATCTTTGGGGAGAAAGAGTTCTTCTAATTGTTCACTATTTGTTTTATGGAAAAGCATAGACTACCTTATTATCTTTTGTGTAATTAAACTTAGGGAGTAGTCCCTTTAGGAGACTAATCAACTTAGATTATCTCAATGTGACTTTGATGATGGGTTGAGATAAGATTTGTTAGTCTAACCCATTGGATCTCTTCTCTTATCTCTCCTATACAAGACTAACACTACAATATCATTATTCCTTTCCACCTTAACAAATCACATGACCATGTGAATTTTTTTCTTGATAACTTTGATCTCTAGAGAGATGGTTTGGTTATGTTATTCATTGTGATAATGTATGAGGGAAATCTATTAAAAATGACTACACATTTTATGACTATATTATTTATTGTGACTATATATTAATTGTGACACTATTAAATATTAATTTTGATGCATGTACTCATCTATTTTATTATTCATTATATAATTCTATAAATGTCCTTAGTATGATCATTAAATATGTATTCAGTTGTGCATATTCAAAATTACTTCGAACATGGTTCTACCCTTATTTACACAACTCATCTTTGTATGTTGATTGGGAGTTTAGGCTACCAACCAAGAGGTCTCTGATTCGAGTCTTATGTATACGTTATGTGTCTGAGTCTGTCTTAATTGACCTAAATGTCCCAAAAAAAAGTTCTACCCTTATTTAATGATAAGATTATTTGTAACTAAAAAATCATAGTGTGATACCAAGGAATGAATTAGGTTTGAATTAAGTTCAAATTGCAATAATAAGGTAGATATGCTTTTTATAATGTTTAAGAATTATTTATACATTATTCAAACAATATTAGAACATGATCTAAATATTATATGAGTATGATTTAGGCTTCATTTGTTTAGGCTTCATTTGTGGTGATTTTTTTTCTACTTTTTAAAACATCTTTTTAATACAAAAAATTTTTAAACTAAATTTGTTGTACTAGAATAATGCTTCATAAAGCAGTAAGAAAGTCATCCCAAATGAAGCCTTATGTTTCATTTGGGAAAGCAATTTTTAAGTACAAAAGTACTAAAAAGCTGCTTTAAGATGTAGTAAAAAAATCGTCGCAAATGAAGCCTTAAACTAGATCTGAAAATCATTCAATCATAGTTTAAAACTTTAAATCACATTTGAGCTAAGTTTACACTTGGTTTGAAACTTATTCAAACTAATTTCACTTAAATATGCTTTTATAGAGCTAACAGAGATAGCAAAGACTTTCAAATCAATTATATCCAAATATGCTCTTATGGGGGTGGCAAAAAGATAACCCGACCAACCATTAATAATTGACACCTCGATCACAAGCTTCAGGCAATGCATTTTGACAGGGAAGACCAACTATATTAAACTTTTGGGAGATATACATGTATTTAGGGGTATCAAAAATATTATCCGACCTGTCAATCTGACCCGAAATCAACCAAAAAAATTGGGATTCGGGTTGACAAGTTTTATAAACAGGTCAAATTCGGATTCGGAATATCGACCCGTTCATTAAATGGGTCACGTTAGGGTTGTCCCATCAACCCAGTTTTGACTCGAAATGACTGATTTAAATTACTTTTATTTATCAATATGATTGTCTTATTTTTTATTAATTAATTTAAAATCTATTGTTAAAAAGATATAAATTTGTTTAAAATCAAAACGGGTTATAGGGTTGGGTTCAGGTCATTCGAGTTGTTAGCGGATAGGGTTCGGGTCCGCATTTTTAACCTATTTATTAAAGGAGTTAGGTTGGAGTTGATCGAGTTCAGGTTTGATCAATTTTGGGTCGATATATTATATAATATTATTTTAAGTTAATTGAGTGACTCAACGAGCTCAATTAACTCGTGAGCTCGGGCTCGAGCTCGAACTCATCGCTCGACAAACTTAACTCGTGAGCTCGTTAATGAGTCGAGCTCAAGCCGGCTCGACTCACTTACGCCCCATCCACTCGTCTTTGTTGACTTACATTCACGTGCAAACACGCCATTTTGCTTGTCGACGCCTTCACATATGTATAGGCAAATCTAACTCGTAATAATTTCACCAATATCACAGCTTTAAAATCCCTCAGTTGGTGCAAAGCAAAGGCATTTAGGTCACCCGTTAGAGCAAATCGGGGCCCCATTAGTGCACACCTGTGGCCAACAAGAGCTGGTAGTCAAAACTTTTTTTTTTGTATGGACGTTTTATCATTTTTCAAAATTACAAATTGCATTAAAGTGACTTAGAAAGTGTAAATAAAAACTTAAAATGGATTCTAAGATGTAAATTATCAAATTATTTTTGAGCTTAGTCTTGTGAAATTTAAAATTTTATTTCATTTATTTTGCTAAGTTTAAAAAGATGCCTAATATATTTAGTTTATCATCTTAGTGTATACACATACATGCTTAAATAAGTACAACATAGATATCTAACTATCCTTCTAGAAGGTCGGCCACCATAAGTGAACTCGCGTGAAATGACCATTCTGATGAATCACCACATCCAGCTAATCCTTAAAGGATAGTGGTTCATATAAATTCGAGCTATGGATGTCTCTCATCCTAGCAGGGGTGTTCCACCACAAACACTCTATATTACTAGAGTCACTCGTCAACACTCAACATCATCATCCAACTAAAGAATATTCGCTCACCACAAAAGCTTTAATTATGATCTCTTGCATTTGGATAGTCCTTGATAACCCACTTTTCTCCACCAAGAGAACTTTCCATTTGCTTTCAGAGGCTAGAAACTCAACTGAAATGAACTCACCACCACTTCTAGAGGATAAGCCTCCATGGAATCCTCCCGTATACGAAGACTTGAGGACTCCCTTTCTACACTCACCCATAAAGATTCACTCGGAGGAGTCACATCAATACAAAAGTTGACATTATAAGAAGTCCATGAGCGAGTGATTTCCCGCCACATGTCCATGACAATGTGTAATAAGTCAGCTCATTTGTTGTATTTTATATTATCTTTATTTTCTTAGGTGCATCATTTCCTATAGGCCTCCAACCTTATAAATTAATGGTGAAGACGCATATTTGGGCTGTTGTATATTTTAAAATCTTTATGACACTTATACTTTCCAATTCTTTCTCTAGATTCTCTATTACTCTCTCGCAAGACCTACAATATCCAAACTCTCCATAATTACCCAAAACCAACTCTCACTCTCAATTTCTATCTCAACTTCACTTACTAGTAGGGTCAGGTGTTACCCACTAAGAAAAATAAATCAAACATATAGCCTAAGCCATTAAGATTAAGTATTTATATAACAATCACATTTGAAAAGATTTGTGGTGTAGTCTTCAACAACATTAAGGAGAGATTTCTAGTGGCAAGTTCGCAATTGTGGGAATCTTAATTGGGATAATAGCTAGTTATATACATAAGCCTTGGGTTCATTAAACCATGTAAATTATACTCTTATATGTGCTCTCTCAATATTCTTTTCTTATGCATTTATTTCATTACTCAACTATCTATTTATAAGGAACCTTTTCTATTATACAAATAATTTATAATTATTGTGACAATTTCTAAATTGAATTTTTGTTTGTTTGTTTGTTTACATATCATTTTATCATTTTGCATGTATTCTTAAATTTACTTGCTTTAACATTTGGCATGTAATATTCACTTCACCACAATATTACTTGTGTTTGCACTTATGAGTTTTGATTGTAGTGGATTAACTGATATATCTTGTGAAGCAACATACGTAGATTTAACTTAATCATTAGACTAACTCATATAGTTTGTTATTGAACCTGTACCATAGAATTGCATGTATAGTTTGTGTAATATGATTGTTCAGTTAATTTTCACTTCATTAGCTTTCCAGCAGTGATTTTATTGTCGACATGAGATATCGGGTAAAGACTGATGAAAGGCTAAGTCCAAAAGGAGATCAATATGAACTTTGCATTTGTACAATATTACTTATTTAAATGTTTTATTTGGGACAACTTTCTTACTGCTTTATAATGTTGTTTTTTAGTTCAAAAATATTTTGAAAGCATGAAAAAAGTAATGGTCTAAAGCTGTCTCAAATGATGCCAAAAAGTTTATAGCAAGCCATTGAGGCAAAGATAATCAGAGGAACACAAAAATTTTATTGTCACCTATCAAGTATGTTTACTCCAATTGAAATGGCATAAATTCCTAATTAAAGATTCTTTTTGTTTGTCCATTAATATGAGCTAAAGGTAGACATTTAGAGAGATTGGGCTTCCATCTTCTAAAAAAAATATTTTTAGATAAGAATAGAGTTCACAATGATAAACTTAATGACAAGAATTCATCTTTATAATGTATGACATGCACCAAAGTCATTGAAGCATTATAACGAGGAGATGGAGATGAGCAAGTTATTAATTACTCCAATAAATTTTCATTTTAGTTGATACTAAATTATATTATAACTTAGATTCATTCACATACTTCACACTCCAAATTATCTTATCTATATATTTAACATCTAAAATACAATATTCACTTCAACTTTGTTTGGGATGACTTTCTTACTGCTTTAAGTTGCAATAAGAAAGTTGTCTCAAATGAAGCCTTAATCTACCATTATGTTAATTCTATGAAGTTAAAGAAGAGGAGAGGAAGACATGATGGTCTCATTGAGGAAGGAAGGCCATGCAACAATGAGAAGTGGTAGGATTTATCTCGAAACCCTCATCGATGAAGAAAAAGAGAGGAAATTATGACAAGATCTCATCAAGGAAAGGCCATTCGCGAGACCGATGATATACGTGATCCCGAAACCCTCATCACGAAGAAGAAGAAAGGAATTAGCATGGATAAGAGCAAAAATTATCAAAATGACATATTCGCATGGATAAGAACAACAACTATCAAAATCCTAGTTCTAGCAACTAACTTATGCTTGCACACAAACCTATGCACCCTTATCCTCCAATAAAGCTAAAATCGTGAGAAGAATAAGTTCTCAGTTCTTAATTTATTTGGATCTCTTAAGCAGGATCATTCTCACTTATCGCATTATAATTTTATGGGATATGCCCCAAAAAAACAAGTTCTCTATTCTTAATTTATTTGTCTCATTAAAAAAAAACTATAATTCTATAAGGTAAATTAAAATGATAATTAATTTTAAAATCAACTATAGTTAAAATCGGTTTTATTAAAAAAAATATATATTATTGCATGGTCCTCATGGTTACTTTGAAAAAAAAAATGAATTGAATCCCCTTGTGATTATGTGGATCATAAGTCAGATATTGTACATGCTATAATTTCACAAGAGAGAGTCAATTATCATTATTGAATGAGGGCTGATTGAAAAAAAGTATTTCATGGCTTAAAATCTAAAGCATATTGGAAAATCCTTCGCATTAAGGACAAATAATTTTGCATCATTCATTATCACAAAGAGTATATTCACTCTACACACATCTGAGTTAATTACATGATTTAATCTATAAGTTATAATACTCACTGAAGCAGTGTTCAGTTGCATATATTCTGATCCCACTGAAAAGAGTAATGTAATAAAATTTCTGCACCTCTATCTCATACATGTGTTTGTGAGTATTTTGTATGCATAGAATGTCGGAAACTAGTTATTCTAAAGTGTTTCCCAAATATCTATGTGATTGAAACCAAGATATGAAAATTTTTCCTTGAGAGCATTGTGATGCTGGGTTTCGAGGAGCTGTGGCAACAAGATTTAGGTTTATTCATTTTAAAATGATTTGGGTCAGCAGAGCGGTGCCACTATTTGGAGCACAGTGGCAAGGATAATAAATATTTAAAATTTTTTTATTGAAATTATAATTTTATAGCATGGAAACAAGGATAATTCCACGTCTATTACTCTATCACTATTTAATATTATGTATGTTTCTAAATATTGAGGTATTTGTTTGAAAAATATTCACTGGATAAATAAAAAAGTGTACTATTTTTAGCAAATTAGATAATAATTCTGATCTCAGAAAATAATGATATAGAATAACTAAAGCTTTAAAATAGTGTTCTAAATAATCTCTCATAATTTGATGAGATTCTAAATGATAAAATTTTACTCAGTTGTTGAATATGTTGCCTATGAATAAAGCATTATGTGAATTTCTTTGATTGATTTGTTTATATTTCTTCTATTGCAATGTAATTATAAATGTGTTTTTGTGCTTGAAATCTGTGATTATGAGAAGATATGATATTGGTAGAAGTTTCATTATGCTAAATGCATAGTTATATGGGCTTGAATTTATGAATATATAATATTCTAAGTGATACATCATCAAAAAATTATCTTGATCGGGCACGAATCTCGATGCAAAATTGAGTTGGAAACTTCTAAAATTAATTCAGAGACCATCTCAATTCCGATTTCATCAAACTTATAGTCAAACTGAACGTCTCGGAAATATGAACCCAACGACACCAAGTTCGACCCAATCCAAGCCCAAATGGGTCCAAATCATAGACCGAAGCGCTATTGGAAGGTTCAAACCACAATTTGAGTTACTAAACGGACTCCGATTTTGACGAGCTTATACTCAAATCGAACGGCTCGACGAGAAGAATCCAACGAGTCCAAGATCACTGAATTCCGACATCACTAAGGCCCTCAAATGACCAACGAACGGTGCACGATTGTAGGATTCAATATCGGCCATCCATTCGACCACTCCCTATTCACCCCTGATCTCACACCTATTTATGGGCCATGCTGTGAGACCTCGTTCCCTTACTGTTCCTCTCTGACTTGGATTTTCCTCCCAGGATCGTTCGGGACGATATTGAGATCGTCCAGGCCGATCTGTACTGTTCAAAATATCGGCCTGAAACTAGTTCTGGGAACCGTCCAGGACGATCGATTTTGGTCTGATTGTCCCAGGACGATTTGGCGATCGGCCGGGCCGATCAGCCTAATGATTTGGTCTGATCGTCCCGGGACGATTTGGCGATCGGCCGGGCCGATCAGCCTAATGATTTGGTCTGATCGTCCCGGGACGATTTGGCGATCGGCCGGGCCGATCAGCCTAATGATTTGGTCTGATCGTCCCGGGACGATTTGGCGATCGGCCGGGCCGATCAGCCTAATGATATATGAAAATCAGCTTGTTTTGAGGAGAGAGAAAATCATTTTATAAAAACAGATATTTTGTAGAGAGAGAAAGAGAGGAAAAGTAAAGGAAATGCTAGGTTTTAGAGGCCGCGGAGCGTTTTTGTCTGACGCCTCTGTTGGGAAAAGTGTAGATCTCGTGGTAAGGACTCTTGGAATCTAAGATCGGTGGGTGTGATATGTGGAGCTATATTAACTCACATCTATTTTGAATTTTGTTTTAGATCAGGGAAAGGAGAAAGAACTAATTCAGTAGCCGAGGTTGTAGGTTCTGATCTATCCGAGTCTATATAGGTATTTTTTTATTTTTGGACATTCATGACTATTTATTTCTTTGCCCATTCTGCTCCTTATAAACAACTTGGATCCTTGCTCGGAGCAACCTTTGTGAAACCCCTCACAAACTCCCCCCTTACAAGATCCTATCTCTCTCCCCTTACTCTCCCTCTCCTCTTGGCTCTCTAAGGTCAAGACAGCAGCAAAAGAAACACTCTTTGATAAAGCAAGAGGTCTTATATAGAAAAGCTTCGGATATGCTCTTAATTGCAACAAACCGACATTTTCGTCCAGGACGATCGGCCGATCATCCTATACGATCTGTACAAATTCAGCTCAATCAGTCATAATGATTTGGGAGAGTCTGGACAACCAGAAGGTTAATTTGTTTATATCATCGAGGATGATATAATATCTTCCTGTATGATTAGTTCAAGTCGTTGAATATCATCCAAACCATCGCCCATGAATGGATGTCTGGACGATGAAAAAGTAACTTAATCGTCCTGGAAGATCTCATGATCATTCGAGACAATTCGTACAAAATGTCACATATCATCCAGAACATCGCCCTGAATGGATGTCTGGACGATTAAAAATTGACTAGATCGTCCTGGTCGATCTCACGATCGTCCGAGACGATTAGTTCAAAACATCACATATCATCTAGAACATTGCCTTAAATGGAGCCTGGCCGATTATGGTTCGTCCAAGAAGAACTAAAGATTGTTTAACTGATCATCCCGGACGATCCTGCAATCGGCTATGATGATGATATGATCAAATTATCAAACCTTAATTGATTTCCTTAATTATCAGAGTAATTTAGGCATAATTGCACTCCATTGTCTAGGACATGTCCAAAAATAAAACATGCCTAAACAGATTTGGTGGTTGATTCTTTTTTATTTGAGCCTATCATCCATGACGATGATAACACGTCCAGGATGATGTGCTTAATGATGATTGTCTTAACCAGGATACCCTAATTAGAGTTTTTATTTTTAACTGATTGTCCATAATGATTTTTGGATCGTTTCGGATGATGTGATCAAAAATAGAAAATTCTAAAATAATCAGAATTTTTTCCTTGACTGTGTGTGTGCAAGATTACTTTGCATCAGGACCCATAATAATACAATTGACTCAAGAAAAGGTAAAAATTTACAAACTGACTCAGTCCTAATCTATTCAATCTTGAGCTGGCTTGAGTTGCACTTAACCTTTTGGACCTGAAAATGTTAGTAGATAAGACAGTCGTAGAAAAGCAAAAGTATCAAAAATATTTTCTTTCATCAAAATTATATATCCTAAATTTAGATTCATAATAATCTCCCCTTTTTTATGATGACAAACAAAAATGATTTAAGCAGTTTAAAATAAAAAAACTAAATTCCTTTGGGAGATCCAAATCCCAAAAAAATTAAAATAAAAAAAGGAATATAAAAGAACTTTTGTTGTCAGAATATGAAATATTATGATTTTTCTAAACTTCTTCATTTATTTTCATCCATAAATATTTTATTTTAAATTTCTTTTATATTTTGCTCTACTCAATAATATAATTGATATGCCATCAAAAAATTATCTTGATCGGGCACGAATCTCGATGCAAAATCAAGTTAGAAACTTCTAAAATTAAAATTGGGACCATCCAAACTCTGATTTCAGCAAACTTAGAGTCAAACTGAGCATCTCAAGAATACAAACCCAACGACACCAAATTCAACCCAATCCGAGCCCAAACGGGTCCAAATTAAGGGTTAGAAGCACTGTTAGAAGGTTCAAACCACAATTTGGATTGCCAGAAAGTTTCTAAACATAATGTGCTTATATTCGAATCGAGCGGCTCGACGAGACAAATCCAACAAGCCTAAGATCTTCAAAATCTGACATCACTAAGACATTCAAATGTCCATCAAATGGTCCATGATCAAGTAATTCAACATCAGCCGTCCATCCAACCACTCTCCATTTACCTTTGATCTCTCACCTATTTACGGGTTATGCCACTCCAGAAATCTATAAATAGACCCCTCATTTCTCTTGAAAAAGGATCCAAGCAAGAAGAGAAGAAGAGAATAAGAGAAGAGAAGGAAGAAGAGAAGGATGAGAAAGAAGAAGTTCCTCCTCGACTACCGCCGGAGTTTCGTCGGACCACTACCGTAGTTTCGTCGGACCACTGTCGGAGTTTCACTGGACCACCGTCAGAGTTTTGCCGGACCACCACTTGAGGCCCTCACCTTCGTTGGACCACCACTTGTGGCCCTCGCCTTTGTCGAACCACCACCAGAGGCCTTCGCCTTCATCGGACTACCACCTGAGGCCTCGCCTTTGCCGGAACACCATCCGAGGCCCTCATTTTCGTCGAAACACCACCTGAGGCCCTCGTCTTTGCTGGACCACCACATGTGGCCCTCGCCTTTGTCGGACCACCACTTGAGGCCCTCTCTTTCCCCGGACCACCACCTGAGGCCCTCGACTTCACCGAACCACAACCTGAGGACCTCGCCTTCCCCGGACCCCCACCTAAGGCCCTCGCCTTCGTCGGATAACCCCGTGAGGCCATCGCCTTCATCGGACCAGCACCTAAGGCCCAGAGTTCTACCAGACCACCACCTGAAGCCTGAAGTTTTGCTAGACCATCACCTAACACTCGGACTTATGTTGTACAGTTGTTACTTATAATTTAATCATCCTTGGAGGCAAGTCAACCCATTGTAACCAACTTAAGTTTTAGTAGAATCATTTTCAGCTGGGCCAGACCCCATGATTTTTCCCTTTTTCTAGGGCTTTTCACGTAAAAATTTTGTGTTCTCTGTATGTGAGTTGGATATCCATACAACGCTAAGACATAGTATTCTAACTCTATCGCCACGTATATTCTAGCCGCAACAATAATAAATGCAAATGAGAGGGTACTCTATCAAAAACTTATAAAATACATATTTCATCATATGCGATATTAAGTGTAGTCACCAGACATTGTTCAAAGGCCAATCAAGATGCATCATGTCACCAATACATTGTGTATCATTACTGTGTACCACTGTGTATCAGGTGATGTGGCTCATCCTGATTGGCCTCCAGACAGTTCAGTGACCACACGTAATATTCTCTCCTATTAGATTAGTGGTGCATATAAAGCTAAAATCCTCTACGATAAAAAAGAGTTGAAGTTGTGACATAGTCTTGTTAGAGGAAAAGAAGTTATCCACACGGATAAAGATGGTGATATTCCTATATTACTAAAAAAATTTGATTGTTATATATGAGTAAATAATAAATTTTAAATATTAATGTAGATAATCTAACTTTAAAGTCTTATGTTTATATAAATACCCCTATAATAACAATTTTGAAATATGTCATTTAAATATCATTTTTTAAAATAAAATTTTTTATTAAAATCAAAAAAGGAGTACAGGAAGCAATGTAGCAAAATGACAAAAAACAAAAGAGAATACAAGGTAGAATCAATCCTAAGGGCTCAGTAATTGGTCGAGGCTTCTAGCTCCCCCAAAGCTAAGCTCAGACCATCCAATTTGGTGATAATAAACGTGAAGCAGCCAACCCAAACGACCAGCCATCCAACCAAGCAAGAGACCATCACCAAAGGTTGCCACTAGCTATTGACAGAGGAAGAGCCCCAGCCACATCATTGCCTGGCAAAACCAATTACCAATAGCAAATATAAATTGTAGCTCCCACGAATCAGCAGAAAGATTCTTCCAGCAAAATCCAAGCCAATAAAATAAACCAAAGGGCCCACAAAAAACCCATAGCCCTTACCTACCCCGTCTGCTCCTCTCACAAGCCCTCCCATGAGAAACCGATC
Organism: Dendrobium catenatum; assembly: GCF_001605985.2. Taxonomy (NCBI): domain Eukaryota; kingdom Viridiplantae; phylum Streptophyta; class Magnoliopsida; order Asparagales; family Orchidaceae; genus Dendrobium; species Dendrobium catenatum. The sequence goes on from NW_021318852.1 coordinate 2,372,201, forward strand.
GGTCACGTAGCAAGGCAAGATCATTACCAAGAACATCACCCCCAAAATACTCCGAAGGGGAAGCGGAATCGGACTCGTATTCGGATGAACAATGGAGCCAATCGAGATGTACCCTCACATCCACCCCAGAATTATCACCCACATGATACACCATTGCCTGAGGTTCAATTAAATTAACTGGAACCTCAACAAAAAAGTTAGGAACTAAAAGGTTATGGGATGAGGTAGAAACAACAGCAGTAGCAGAGCCATCACACACCACACCCAAAGGTGTATTTGAGCAGAACTCACCCAAAATAGCAGGGGCAGGAATAGATTCATCTGTGCAAGGCACGTCCACGGCATGAGTAGGAGAATTACTCGTGACAGACCTACCCGCACAAGACACAGAGGGTTTCAAATTTATGCCACAATCCGCAGCACCAGGATCACTCAAAGACACCCGAGGAAAGATATGAGAAGGGGCCTCACCCACCACCCACCAAATTGACAACAGAGTCCAATTAGACATAATTAACCAGACTAGCCTCCACACGCTCCACACCAATATCAACAGGAGTAGCAAAATCAGTTGGAACACAAGGAGGAATACCCAAAGCAGGCCTAACACAATTTTCAACAGGATCAGGGGATAAAATAGAAGGCACAGGCAAAACAATAGCCGCCCGGCCAACAGTATCTGCCCCCTCTAAACCCACCACATAATTAGAAGGAAAAGCCCCATGGACAGCCACCTCCTCCGAAATAGTCTGATTAACCAAAGCAGCAGAAGCAAGATTAGGATGAAGAATCTTACAACCCACCTTAGAATGACCCAGAGCAAGACAATGCGAACAATAGTCCAGAAAATCTTCAAAGACCACAGATTGTACATAACCAGAGGAATCTGGACCGATCCAAATTTTATCCGGATAATGTTTGGATACATCCAATTCAACTAGAACTCGAGCAACAGACGGACGAGAACCAAAAGATGTCGCATTGTCCGTTTTCAAAGGTTTATCAAAAATTAAACCTAAACCATGAAGAATACGCAGAGCGAACAGATGAGGCCGAAGGTTATGAAATGAAATCCAGATGGGGATAACAGGCGATTCAACCTCCACATCCAAAGAATGTGTCCATTTAATCAATTTCATATATCAATTACTCACAAAATATGATCTATGAGCAAAAACCCTACAGTAGTCCAAGTCATTTAAATATCATATTGATTGCCAATGACAAAAAACTTTTAGGTGTCATTTGAATTTCACTTATTAAAATTTTACGATAATGAAAAAATATTACCTACAAAAAGTTGCATTTTACTCCGCTAAATAGTAAAATTACCTATATTCTAAAAAGAATTTTGTTTTTTGCCTCTATTTTTTGGTTGCTATTGACCGGTTTTCTTGTAGCTAAGGGTCGAGCCAAATTTGAGGCAACACCAACATTACTTATAATTTTATGCCCCCTAAAAATTAAGGTTGGACAGGCCCTGTAAAATTTTCCTATAATAACAATTTTGAAATATATCATTTAAATATGATATTGATTGCCAATGAAATAAATTTTTTATGTGTAATTTAAATTTTACTTATTAATATTTTACGATAATGAAGAAAATATTACCTAAAAAACGTTGCATTTTACTACCATTAAATACTAAAATTACATAATTTCCAAAAAAAATATTTTTTAAGGGTTCTCCAGAAAGCGCGAAGAAGACGAGCATAGCGAACCGCCATCCACGATAAACACGTGCCGGAAACCAAGCCAAGCCAGGTCGTTTCTCTTCTCCCCGCCGTTAACTTGCCCCGCAGCTTCGGTTGACCGTATTTGGACATTTGACGGGCTGCCAATTTCCCTTTTTGGTACCCGACCTCTTCTCCGTCATCGCTTACTTCTGCCACCCACTTTCCTCCCATCTGCAGCCATGGCCACGCTCCCATCCACATCTCGCTCTCTATATAAACACCACACTTGCCCACTCACTACCACATCTCCCCCACCAAATCCCTAAAAATCCTCTCTTGCGTTCCCAATTGAAACTTTAATGGCCATAGAAGCTCCGCAGACCGCGCCGGCCGGCCATACGATCTCCGACGAGTCCCGTTTCCCCATGGAAGGCTGGATTAAGCGAAAGCGCTCGAATCGCCAATCCCGAGTATTGGATCGTTCTCAATCCGAAGAGGAATACCTCGCCCTCTGCCTCCTCACGCTCGCCCGTGACAGATCCTACACGTTTTCTCAGATCCCGTCCCCAAATCTCGATTACAAATGTTCCGTCTGCGGCAAGGCGTTTTCGTCTTACCAAGCCCTCGGCGGCCACAAGACCAGCCACCGGAAACCTGTCCCTGTTCATTCCGGCGACAACCACCTCTTCGCCGGATCACCGGCGGTTTCGTCGTTGTCATCCGATGGAGATCACAAGGGGCATCAGTGTCTGATCTGCCTCAAGACATTCGCAACAGGGCAGGCGTTGGGCGGGCACAAACGGTGCCACTACGACGGCACCATAGGAAGCGCTGCCGGCGCGGGATCGGCAGCGGCCGCGTCGTCAGAGACGGGCAGCGCTGGAACGCGTGGATTTGATTTGAATCTGCCGCCGGTGATGGAGTTCGGATTCGAGATTGGAAGGCGATATTGGGGTCTGGAGGAGGAGGAGGAGGAGGTGCAAAGCCCTCTTCCGTCTAAGAGGCCGCGCCTTCCCATCACGGCTGAGGTCTCTCCTGCTCCGCTGATAGGCTTTGTTTAGAAATCATTCTTACAGAGCTATTTTCGTGTAAAGTAATATGTGGAATTACTTAGAATTCTTTGTAAAAGTATTCATTGACTAGTCATTTAGTTATTCTTTTACTTCCTATTTTTTGAGTCACCATTTTGTGTTATTGATGATCTCTTATGATCACCAGTTCTGCTATTTTCTTGTGTACATAACATTTATCTATCATATGTTTGAATTGAAGACTTTTACTTTGGTTTTCTTAATTTCTTGGTGATAGATGTACTTTTTGTTAAATGATTGAGGATAACATTTCTCTTTCCTAAGAGTAGGGGTGCTAATATTTGACACAACCCAAAATTCAACCCGGAGAATTCGGGGTTTGGGTCAACCCGTTTGACATACAGGTCGTGTTCTGGTTCGACAAGTCGACCTGTTTCAAAACCCAGGTTAGGTTCAGGTTGATTCGAAAACTAAAAAATTATCTGGTTTGACCCGTTTAACCATGCATATCATTGTACGCGGTACGCCTGTACCGAGAGATCTCCCATCTCCGCCATGCGTCGCCTACCTCTAATCCCAAGGCTTCCTCCCAAAACACCAAACCCACTAGTCGCCGCCTCTTCCACCAGCTCATATCCGTCAGACCGCGTCGCCTTTTGCAACTCCCACCGCAGCATCTTTTATTGAGAATGAAAACGACTGTTGTTGTCATCTGGCCTAGCCGCACGGCTCGCACCTGCAACGGCCCTAGGCCCGACCATGCCAGGTGGCCCACGCTCTGCTAGGCTCCACCCGCACGCACACGATTCAACGATTGTGCACATTTCGTGGGTCGGGTCGGGTTGGGTCAGCCCAGTAACCTGCACGGGTTGGGTCTTGGTTGGGTTTCCTGACCCGTTTTCAAAAATGGGTCAGGTTAGGGTCAACACATTTAAGCCTAGGTCAATTTGAGTTTGACCAGAACCCGACCCGTGAAACCGTTTTGACACCCTTATCTAAGCAAGGGCTTGAATTTATCAATATCTGAGGACACTCAAACCAAACAAATTATTTTTCACTTTAAAAATAAAGTAATAGTCATATTAAAATATAATTTATCTTCGACCGAATTTCATTTCTAACACTAGAAAAACTATTATGTGTCTTTTTCTTCTCACCTCTAAAAAATAAATTAGGTTTTTGTGAATAGTGCAACACTAAATATTATCGTTGCACTATTCACAATCAAAATAAAACACAAAAAATGTGTTTTATTTGTCATTTAGTTGGATGCTTGCTAGAACTCCAAAGAGATTTATGGCGTTCGATTGAAGATGTCCAGATAGTGCATCAACACTAAGATATCTCACTTAGAATTTATTCTGTCGCATATGGTTTGTGGTCACTGCTTTGACAAGATATCTCCCTACTTATAACATATTTGAGTTATGAGCCATGTGGGTAAAGCCCTCTTATCCTGGAACAATTATTACGTCCTCCGACCGAACGTCCTGTCGAAGGCTAAATGACACCAAAAAATGAGAAATACCGAGTAAATACCGAGCAATACCAAACAATAACGAGGAATACAATCACGTGAAGACCCAATACCGATTTATACCGAACAATACCGAGCAATACCGAGTTATACAAAAGTTGTACCGGGTTTTTCCTAGAAAAAACTCGGTACAACTCGGTATTGCTCGGTATAACTCGGTATTGATCTTCACAGAGCGTTATTCATCGTTATTATCAAATAATACATAGCAATACCGAGCAAATACTGAGTTTTTTGGCGGGATTTTGCCTCCGAACGGACGTTCCTCTACGTCCTTACACCGGACCTAATAAAAGTTTCTCACTTTCTTAAAACAATTTTTAAGACAAAAAAAATTTAAATTAGAAATTTTTTATTAAAAAGCTATTTTAAAAAGCAATAAAAAATTTATCTAAAAACCTATAATTACAATCAATCATAATATAGAGCATGTAAACTTTTCAAATTGTACTTCTCTCATGCTTTAAAGAGGAGATAAAGCATAAGATTTGTAATGAGGAGAAATCTCAAATTAAGAAAATAAAAATTCTTGAAAGAGAAAATGCACTGCAATGAAAGATGAAATTGTTGGCAGGATAGGATTGCTTAATTTGATCTTAATTATCACATAATTAAGTATATAAAAGTGATATTTTTGTCCCAAATTAGAATAATTCAATTAAAAAAAATTCGGCCTTATCTAAAAAATATTTAAATATGTATATTATAAGATATATATAATTAAAATTTCCATCACCTAGGGAATGGGTCGGGCTCGGATCAGATTCAATATTGACCTGATTGGACTTTGACCAATCTGAGTCTAATCTATTTAATAGACAGGTCAAGAAGTTAAACTCAAAATAGACCAGCTGACAATCTAATTTAAAAAAAAATAAATTTAATAACTTGTTAAACATAGATTTTAGGCTAATTGACAATAATTAAGAAGATTATATCAATAAATAAAATAATTAAAGAAAAATATTAAACGAGTCATTTTTGGGTCAAAATCAGGTTGACAGGTCAGCTCAAACCCGACCCGTTCAATAAATGAGTCGGAATGCGCAACTGAAATCAGCGGAAATCACAACCCAAATCAGCCACTACATATTATCGCGCCTATGGAGTTGAATTATTTAAAAAGAGTAAAAAAGTTAGTCATAGATTACTTCTTAAGTTCATATTTATTGTTAATCTTCTACACGAGATGGCTAAGCCTTTCTTGAGGAAGAGGAAACATGAAAAGTTAACACTCATGGAAAGAAGGAAATAGGAAGGTTCCTTTCATATTACTTACGCGCCATTGGTCAAGAAGAATGAAGCTTGAGCTTTTCCAGGGTTCTTTTAAGCCTATTTCCATTAAGCAATAAAATAATTACAAAGGGTCAAGGCCCAAATACAACAACTCATATAAGTAAAGGAGCTCCAGCATAGAACAATAATGCTCAAAGAGAGTTGGGGAATAAACCAATACTCTTTTTTTTTTTAATTCTTTTTTTTTTTTTTTTTTTTTTTTTAAACAGAGATATCTACGTACTGCCACCTCCGTAGAGGAGGCGTTTGGCCAAGTAACTAAATCCTCGGTGGGCCTAGAGGCAACTAGCCCCACAGGTGCCGAACAAAGTACTTATTTTATCTCAAATTAAGGAGTCATGCCGCATGAGAGATGTATCGAATATGGGTTGGGGGTTCCCAACCATGCTCACCTACCAACCCAGCTAAGCCCGATGGAGTAATAATAACCCAACTTGTCATGTTAATTGAGAACTTTGACTACCAATTAAAAGGGCTTGAGTTCAAAAATAACCCAATACTTTCAGTATTGAATGCCTACTTGATGAATAGGGATAGAGTAAATAAGCTGCTTAATATTATCAGGACAGGTAAGGGGAAGCTCCTACATAGGGGTGTCAATTTTTGACACGACCCGAAACTCGACCTGAACCCGACCTGGAAAAATCCGGGTTCGGGTCAACCCGTTTATGAAACGGGTTGGGTTCGGGTTCAATAAACTGACCCGTTTCAAAAAACGTGTCGGGTTCGGGTTGACCCGGCAACCCGAAAATGACCTGTATTTGACCCGGAAATCCTCTACCCGGTCTGCCCGCTTCGACTGCCCGGCTGCCCGACACGTCAAGTCCCGTCGCATCGCAGTTCGGGAATCGTGTGCAAGCTGGCGTTGCCCGCTTCGGCTTTGCGGACCTCGCGGTTCGCGTGAAAGGCTGCAAGCTGGCGTTTCCCGCTTCGACTGCCCGGCTGCCCGCTTCGGAAAACGCTCATGTGCCAGCGCCGGCAGCCGCCGAGCCCGCCTTAGTTCAGTCGCTTCGCCGCGGTGCGACGGGACCACCGCCGAGCCCGCTTCAGAAAACGCTCGCGTGCCAGCGTCTGCCGCCGCCGATCCCGCCGCTCGCGTTTACTAATCGGGTCGGGTCGGGTCAACCCGGCAAACCGGTTGGGTCGGGTCCGGGTTGAGTTGTCCGACACGTTACCAAAAACAGGTCGGATTCGGGTTGACCCGTTTAGATTCGGGTCGGGTCGGGTTCGACCGAACATGACGGGATGACCCGAATTGACACCCCTACTCCTACACCCCATTTAGCATAAAATCTGAAATTGTAGCATTAGACCTAATGACAGACAAGATATAAGAGCCACCTTCTAGGGTAGAGAAATTTTCCTTTTAACTAAGGATTTCACATAAAAGATAAATTGCTACCTTCAATAACTTTGAGCTCCCTAGAATCAACTACCATACTAGCTATTTGGCTTAAACCTTTCCGGCATTGAATGCTTAAGAATCAAAAGGAGTAATATTTTTATTTACAAAAATTAATTAGTAGAGAGTTTTTAGAATTGCTATGGCAAATGGTCGCATAGTTATAAACATGAGCATGAATAAGATTATGAATAGAAGATATGCCAAGGAAAGCTTATAGAAAGAGTTTTCAAGTGTTATTCCAGTAAATAAAGTGGAGCTTTTTTGCATTAATGTCCCCATGAAAAAGGAGCCCTAATCGAATTTTGTTTATATATTTGATGCATCATTAAGGAAGAATTGACCCTCTGATCTAATAAGCAATCATATTGGACATAATTCATTTAATGGATTGTAACCTTCTAGCCATAGATAAAGTTTTGCTCCTCCAACCATCCAAAAGTGAGGGCCTTGCTAAAAAATCTTTGAAAATTAGAAATATGAATCATTTTGACAGAAATGGGAATGAAAAAATAAGAGAAGGAAGCAATTTCACTAGGGAGGTTGAGTATGTCACATAAGACATCATGATTAATGCCATTCTTATAAAACATAATGGAGCTCTTGAGAGAGTTAATTTTGAGTCCAGACATCATTCCAAATGAGCTTGAAATATTTGTGAGATACATCATGTTCTGACTATTGGCTCTACCAAAAACTATGAGATCGTTCACGCATAAAAGGTGAGTGATGTTTACCTAGCCTATGCTAATGCCATAAAAGTTGCTTTCATGTCTAGCTAGCCATTTCAATAGAAGAAGAAAGAGCATTACTCATAATGCTAAAAAGATGGGGTGAATGAGAATGCCCTTGTCTCAAACTAGAGATGAGCTGAAAAAACCTTCAAGTCAACCATTAATACAAAGAAATAAATGGACATTTTTAATGCAAGATTTTATCCAACCAATAAATCTATTAGGAAAGCCCTTTATTTCATTTTATGAACAAGAAATTTCCTAGACACCATATTAAAAACTTTGAAAATGTCATATGAATGTTACCAGTAGTCATCCTATTTTTAATAAAACTAGCTTGAGTAGGATCTATATAAAGGGCATAATGAGTTTAAGTATGTTAGTAAGGAGCTTTGCACTGATTTTATAAAAATTATTATATATAGAGATATGCCTATACTCTTTTATATTCCAAGAGTTAGAAGACTTGGGAGTAAGAAAAATGGAAGTTACTTTGACCTTCTTTGGAAAATAGTTCTTCTTAAAAAAGCGATGAACGATATTTCATACAACTTTGCCCGTTACCTCCCAAGTAGATCCAAAGAAATCATAAGAATAGCCATTAGGACTAGTCACAAAGTTTTTTGAGGAGGAGAAGACCACATCTTTAATATCCTCATCAGAAATAAGGGAAGTGAGGAGAAGACTTAGGTAATGAGAAGTTAAATGACTCGACTGAGAGGAGTGTTGGACAGTTGGATGAAGGGCTAAGGGAGTTCAAAATATGCTGATAGTGGTTGATAAAAGCTGTAACAATATTAGAGTGGGTGTGGAAGTTTCCTCGATATATGGAGAGTTGTATGATGAAATAATAATTTTTTCAATTTATTTATTTTTCCATAAATAAATTTCTTACCCTCTCGAAATTCATTTTCCCCACCTTGCCCAGATAATCCAAGAAGATAAGGTGTCGTCAAGGTAGAGAGGCTATGGATTTAGCCATAGTGTTCCGGATCATTGTTGCTCGGGTCAACATTGAGAAGATCAAAGAAGATGCCTTATTGCTCCCCTAATTTGTTGATGTTGGTAGATAAACGAGTATATGATTGCCAGTTTTGAGCTTTTATACTATTTTTTAGACTTTTAAGCTTTAAGTTAAGAGGTGGTAGGATTAGTTGTATATTATTGAGAAAAGATAAAATTAAGAAGCAGTTAAAATTGAGAGATTTTTATCCAATAGTTTTTGTATTGAAAGTTATAATGGATAGGTAGAGCATGATCACTGAAGATTATTAATGGAGAATGATCAAAGCATTTGGGGCTATCAACCTTATAGTAGGAGGAAGGAAACTTTTCTAACAAAACACTGTTAAAAAGAACTCTATTCAACATGATATGAATTGGCACATCTTGTGTATTGTTAAACCATTAGTAATAAATCCCAAAAGAAGCAAGGTCCATGAGACCATTATCAAAAATCATATTATTAAGATCTCATAATCAAGAAATTGGCACTCACACCCCACCTCTCTTTTTTTTTTTTCATTATGAGACCTACATCAATTAAAGTCACTCAAAATATCCCACATTTGGGATAAATAAGCAATAGATGTACCAATCTCCCTGAGATAGTTCCAAAGGGAGCTCTTATCTAAGGCAATAGATATAACAACATTAATATGAGAACGTACTAAGATAGTACCATGGATGAGCTGAGGATCCATGTAAGAAGAGGTGAAGGTCAATTTAAATACATTCCACTTAATCCAAATTCTACCATTGGCGAAAAAAGAGAAGTTGTTAGAAATGTCTTCATTAGGAAAGAGGGTGTGGGAGTCATTCAGAAATAAGGACTCACCAACTTTGCTATGGGCATTGAGAATAACACCATCCTTGGTGACTAAATATCCTAAGGAATGTGGGTAGATATTAAATCTCTTAAGGAAGAAAATGGAAGGAGTAAAGGAATGTGGGTAGAAGCATTACCCTCTTTGCTATGGGCGTTGAGAATAACACCATCCTTGGTGACTAGTAATACTCTATTTGCAAACTCACATGGTACTAGGCCTTATTACTAATTGAAATCAAAAGCCATAACTAGTGAGTGGTTACTACAACTAACTATGACTAGGATGAATATGATGTATGGGTGGAATGAAACTAAGAAGGATTGCAATTTTTTTATGATCTTATAAAAAATATCCAAGTATAAGCCACCCTAAGGTGAAAGGAAGTGAAACAAACAATGAATAAAAACTAATCATTTACAACCTGTGACTTGGTAGTTCAAATTTTATTAATCTTCATATTAGCAAGTTTGTTGAGAAAGTACATAAAATAACTAAATAATTGTTACACTCGAAAAAATTGACTTCTCATGCCTTAACACTTAAGTAACTTACCCCCTCTAATAATGACCCTTAGGAAACTTTCCCTACTTCCCCTAGTACAAACAATATATGGGCTCACCCATCTAGAAGCTTTAGTTTAAAAAAAAAAATCAAAGTAATTATGGAAATTGTACAAAATTGACAAGTAGCTAATGCCCAAGAAAATAGTAATCTAATACTAGTTTCAGGTTATTGAATTTGAATTTGGCAAAATTTGTGCCTTTACCAAGCTAGTGAAGAGATTAAAAAAATTTCTAATAATAAGAGTGAGTGACTAAACTTATGCAATATTAAAGGTTGACTAACTGGGTCAAAGCCCAACAAATTCTTTGCTAAAGTTTAAGCGTGAAATTGACAAAGGCTACTCCCTACACCTGAGCTAAAGGCCCTATACACAAGATCCGCAGAAGAGTTGAGGCCCCTAAGAGAAGGAAAGTCTATGCTAAGTGAGGTTGCATCCCTATTTTTAGACGACTCACATTAATGAGCTATTAATTATTGGAATACTAACTTGACTTTTATGTTATGCTAACAAATTTAGAAGAAAACACTACAAAATCCTTTATCTAAATCATTATAATCCAATATATTAACTTATCTTTAGTTCATAATTTTTTAGAAAAAAAGTGATCAAATATGTCACTACCCAACCTTTTTATTTTTGTTATAATATATTTTTTTATTATAAACAATTGCCCCCAAATCATCATAAAACATTTCATATGGCCCCACCACTATGGTCATAGGACTAAGAAAAAAATAAAAAATAATAAAAAATAAAAAATAAGAATTTTTTTTAACACTACCCAACCTAACTTAACTCATTTATTATAACTTATTAAATAATATCTCAAGACCTCTTTGAAAAAAAAATATTGCCCAAGACCTCTTTGGAAATAATTTCTTTTCATCATCCCATTCTACAATATAGTTGCACTAAATTGTCAATATATATATATATATATATATATATATATGTTGCACTAAATTGTCAATATATATATATATATATAACGAAAGTTGGATGCTCTGGCTAATCATACCATATTATGTATGTTTTTTTCTATAATAATCATAGTAAGCCAGGTATAGTATCATATTATATCATATAAGTAAGAATGGATAAGAGGTACAATACACAATAGTCTTCAGTCCCAGTCCTTCGGCTTTCAATATCATATCAAATTCTTCATTATATCATTCATCTTATATCATGTTAACATCACTAACCCATATATAAAAGAAAGCCCATTTGGTCCACTCTAATATGTAGGATATCATATCTCCATCATCCTAACTAATAATAGATAGACTTATTTGCATACATACATTTCATAATATATATAACATAACAAACATTAGAAAAAATATTTAATATCCAGCTCACTATATCATTTATAGTGCATATAAAAATAATATATAAATTAGAGATAGTGGGATTTATATAATAATTTAGTGTGCTCTTTTTTACATATATAATCTCATTAGATTAACTTTAGCAACTATGCATGCAATTATTTTTTTATTAAACTTTTGTAATAATAATTTAACAAAGTTCTAAATTTATTTATTTAATTCAAATTAAAATATACGCATTAACATATGAAAATGCTCAATGAAAATTCAATAAGATCATGCCAATATGTGCAGAATGATTAAAATAAAGAAATACCTAAAGTTACCGGTTGAAAGTTTATTGAAAATTGAGATATTCTAAGTTTTGTAAGTTGTGACCAAATTAAATTTTAAAAAACACAAAATAATAAAAATTAATTAAAAAAAAAAGGTAATGGTAATGATAACCTACCTATAGTTAAATAATTTTCTGAATCCTTCAAGTTTATGAAGGAATTAAAATGAAATAGGCTTTGTAAAGATGTTAGAATTGAATGAAATATTTAAGAATAAAGCCAATGGTTTAAATATAATTATGCAATTTATTTAGCTTTTAAAATAAAATTCATATAAAATCAATTATGCAATTTATTTAGCTTTTAAAATAAAATTCATATAAAATCTTTTATAAATTAAAATTTAATGTTCTAAAAATTATTAAAAAAAACCACAAAACAATTCATCATGTCTAGAGCACTTAGATGAAAATAGTTTACAAAATGGACATTTGATGGTTCCAAAAAATCTATTTCTATTGATATTTGTAAATTTCTTAAGGAGTTTTAGTTGAATAAAAACAACCTCTTATTTTTATATATGTAATGCCCATAAAATGAAAAAAATTTATCATATATAGAGTACAACATTCTCTATTATATAATGATCAAATTTATGACTCTAAAAATATATTTGATTGTTACAGCTTAAAATATATCTTTTAGAAATTTAAGTGATCATACCTTTGTTTTTAGGCAACATTTATAATTTTTTGTTAGATCAAAATAACTTGAAAAAACATTTTAATGGCCATTTTCTTATATTTATATAATGAATTCAACAAAAGTAAATATATGAGAGCTTTATGGTTATTTATTTATGAAATTCTAAGCTAAGGTTATTATACTCAACCATAAAAAATTAAGAAGAGTCTCAATGCTCATAGGGTTCACTTTTGCGATGAGATCTGCAACGATAACATGCAAGTCCCCTCTAATCAACGAGTCTACGTGTTTACCCTACTGAAGAATACAAAATTTTACATAATGCGACGTTCATCTAAGGCAAAAACAAGTGAAAAAAAAAACACCCAGCCATTCCCCCTTTGCGGTTGCCAAATTTTTCTGTGCGGATACGGACGTTGTCTAGAGGCAAATCAGCGCACGTCATGACACCTCTTTGTTGTGTATCGCGATTGTGTACATGCTATGTACCGGGTGATGTGACGCGCCCTGATCCACCTCCGAACGATCTGGTGTCCGGACAGTTCGATGTCCGCACAAAATAATTTCTCTTTACGATGAGATCCATCATGAGTAGCATCCAACTCCCCTCCAATCAACGAGTCAAAATGATTACCCCTAAGAAGACTACAATATCTGATATGTGTTGAGGCCCATTTTATGATAACAAAAAAATAAAAAAGGCCATATCCAATATTTTTATCATCGTTTTATTAGTGAGAAGGCTTACTTTGTCACGTTACCTACGAGTTATAGGGCTTCCCTTTAATTATTTATGAACATGCATGGTGGTTCAATTGCATGGGTTTAACAAATTGATAATGTGGGATCAATGTTAGCCACCCTACAATTTGTTATAGATTTGCAAAGCACTACAAACTAAGGCTTCGTTTGGGACGATTTTTTTATTGCTTTTTAAAACGGAGTTTTAGTACAATTTTTTAAAAATTTTGTACTAAAACTCCGTTTTCAGAAGTAATAAAAAAGCCGTCCCAAATAAAGCCTAAGATTTCATTTGGGATAATTTTTTTACTGCTTCATAAAGTAGCTTTTTAATACAAAAATTAAAAATTTTGTACTAATAAATTACTATAAACAATAATAAGAAAGTGATCACAAATGAAGGTTAATAGATATATGAAAGTCTTAGCCTTTGTTCGGGACAGCTTCCTTGCTGTTTTTTAAATCAATTTTTTAGTATAAATTTTTAGTTCAAAAATTTACTTTAGAAATCACTAAAAAAGTTATCCCAAATGAAGACTTAAACATTTGGTTAGAGGTGTATTTATGGGCCTATAAAAAAGAAATTCTTGTCACAATTAAATTAAAGCCATAGTATCAATAAAAAAATATCTAAGTAATTTCATAGACCATTATGAATAGTCACTGATATTGGCCTTATTGTACATGAGCTCAGCTTATTCCCAAGCTACTACATTCATAGTCTTTCATGTTTCCATTCTCAAATTGTCCAAGGATGATAAAGTTGCTATATATGATGTACACGATATTGATAAGAGACACATCAATTATTGAAAATATAATACATCAATGTTGGATAGAGTATTATAATTTTGATATTTTAAAATAGTGTATTAAAATTGAGTAAGTATAATATTAAAAATAATTTAGAAGCAATAATTTATTTAACTAGACTTTGTGCTTCAAATGATTAACATTAGGATCTTAAGAGTCTGGCGTCAATGCAGTGTATCGGGCATCAAGAGAAGGGACAACAATGCTATCGGGAGTCTGGCATTGATGTTGTGCATTAATTATCAGGCGTTGATGTCGAGAGGGCATCTATTGTCGATTTTAAGAGGGAATTGGTTATTGTTGTTAAGGTGATGTCAAACAAAGATGAGTTATCAAGTTGTAGATATATAATTTACTAGCATGAAGCATCAATGTAAATGCAGTGTCTGACTTTGATGTTGAGATGGTTTTGAAATGTCGGTATTATAACGACGTCAGACGTTGATATTGTAATAATGACACACATCGATGTTGTAATGATGACAGATGTCGATGTTAAGATAACATTGAGCATTTTGTGAAACCAAAGTCGCCACCCGTAAAAGAAAAATTAAAATGAGAATATTCCATGATTTGGGTATCAAGTGTTGGCAATTGATTTATTGTTGTCCAGAAGAAATGGGAAATTTAATTTTTATTTTTAAATAATAAAAAAATCAAATACAATAAGTTTTTTTAAAAAATTCATAAAATATTTAAGATACTCGTGTCCAATTTGTTTCTAACTTTTTTTTTTGAATGGAGTATCCACTCGTTGCCACCTCCAAAAGGGCGTTTGGCAGCGTGATAATTCCTCGGCTGACCTAGGAGAGGTACTCACCCCAGAAACCTCCTGGCCTGCACTTGATTGTGTCACACTTAAGAGTCGCTCCTGCTCTAGGGGAATTGAGCACGGGTTGGGGAGTTCTCAACCGCACTCGCCCACCAACCAAGCTAAGCATCAGTGGGTATTTAACTTTTTTTTTTTAATACATATTCTCGGTTTGTCCCATAGGTATCGGATGTATGCCAGATCAGATATGTCCTGTAGTCCATCCATTCTTCTATCTGCCTTAAGATCCGCTCCTCCTCATCTTGAAAATCCCTTGCCCGATCTCCCCCAAAGACAGCGATAGCAGAAGCCAATATTAGTCGCATTCCCCCTCTCCCTTAGATCTTCATCATCATTGCCGAGGATTATGCTACGTTATTAACGGTTAAACAATCCTATGAAGTTTACTAAAAATGTAATTATGCAACAAACTAATTTTAGTTGTTACAACACATCTTGGACAATCTGGGGTGAGTTTTAGACTTTTTTTAGGGAAATCCGAAAATCCGTTCATTTCTCCTAATTTTATGTATAAATTTAGAACTATTTGGTATTTATTCCATATTAAAAAGATCAAATTGTCATCAGATTATTCATTTCTGGAACGGAAAACTACTGCAGAGAGGCGGTGATTGTTCTCCATCTCTTCCCAAACTCAAATCTTTTGTCGAAGGAAGCGATCTTTGTTTGTTGCAAAGGCAATGACGAACACGAAAAGATCATTAGATTACTGGAGGAAAATTTTCAGTTGCGCAAAAACTGATATTTTTGAGTTGATCGACAAAGCGATTCTCGTAGCAGCAGTGGATTATTCGAATGAATTTAACGACAGAAAGGATCAGATTCTTGAAATGCTATATGCTCCTCAGCTTTCCCCCAACAATGGCTATACTAATCCGAAGGAGGAAAAGAACCCCCACCCTGACAACCATCTGGAGAGTCAGATAGTTGGAGAGGTGATGAAGATAAAAGACATCCTTTTCAACAATCAAAATGAGTCTGATTCAATCTTGTATGATTCGCTGAGGACTCTGCAACTTCTGCATTTGTCTGTAGAAACGCTGAAGGCGACTGAAATTGGAAGAACTGTAAATGTTCTGAGAAAACACAGCTCCAAACAGATTCAAGAGCTTGCTCGAACTCTCGTTAATGGATGGAAAGAGTTGGTAGATGAATGGGTTAAATCTGCTGCTGCTAACAAGCTGAAAGAAGTATCTACAATTGATAATGGAAATGGCTACCCATCAAAACTAACTTCTAAACAAAAGCCATGCAGCCATTTCTCTGAAATGAAAGGAAAGCCTTCAAATAGTCCACAAAAGAATGCAGAGCAGTCCAATGAGACTTCAGATATGTCAAAGTTAGAGATTTCAAAGAGAAAACTTATTGAAGGATATCAACGAATAGAACATGCAAAGAAGCAAAGAATGATAAAAATTATAGATCCGCGTGATCTACCAATGGATTCACATGAGAAAGGAAGACGAAAAAGGAAGTCTTGAAGCCGACTTGACCCATAAGGTTGCCGGGTTGATCAGACCCGCCCGCTTACACAGAATACCCCTAAGGCACCGAATCAGGTCGAGCGTGGCTTGCATGAGTGCGGGCGAGCGTCACGCCGCGTGAGTGTGGGTGCGGGCAATTGGCCTGCGCAAGTGGTGATACGGCTACGCGGGTGCCACCAACTGGTCTATGACTCTGGGTGCGGACCGTGGATGCGAGCAAAGGGAGCAGGAGCGAGCATGGTTTTGGGATTAGGGTGTGAATGTAAGCACACCAACGCGGTGCAGCTCGTGCGGTCAAGGGTCCGATTGCAAACGAGAATGCATGGCTACGGCTAACGGATTGCGCACTGTGCAGATCGGGTTGATTTCAAGTTTTCTTATCAACCCAAACTTTTTGGGTTAGAAAATGTAACCTGCACTTGACCCGTCTTGCAAATAGATTGACCCTAACCTGAAACTTTTTGGATCATGTCCGAATCATAATTTTAAAAACAATAGATTGTAAAATGTTTTATGAAATAAAGATAAACATATTGAAAAGATCATAAAATGACTATTTACCAAAGGCTTTAGTTTCATAAATACTTATCATGTTTTGTGTTTTAGTTCAGCTTATAGGTGGACTTGGGATTTCTTTACCTCTGTTAGAAGCACTTTGCCCGAAATTGTTGTAGTTTTCTGATTCTGGTTCATTAACGGTTGTGATCGTACTGATATTTTTGAGTAAATGGTTGTGATTACAGCAGGTTCATTAATTTTTGTAGGAATTTTAGAGTAGTTACAAACAACACTTTGAAAATCGAATCGGTGCGGCCATATCAAAGGGTTTGATCCTGAACCGGTCAAGTTATCAGTCCGGTCAAATTCAGAAACTCTGTTTGCATCGAACCGATTTGAACCTATTGTAAAACTGTCAAACTTGTCTCGATTTGATAGAACTGACCGGTTCAATAAAATACTTCATTTTATTTTAAATAAATTTTAATTGATATATATGTTTTAATGGTTTTAGTTTATTTAATCGATCTAAAATTTTAAAAATAATTTTATTAGATATGGAGATAAGTTCAACCATAATATATGCATGTCATCTCGCATAATATGCATGATTTGTTGTAAGTTATGTAAACTTTATATGTAATGACAACTAGCTCTAACTCTCATATAATGTGGGACTAAAAAAGTTGTATCAATAATAAATAAGTTGGAAATCAAATTTGGCTTGGGTTGAAATGCGAATTTGAGGTGATTGGGCTGCAAATTTTTTTAATGTGTATTATAAATGTCTTATAGTGTATATTATAAAAACTAATAATATTATTTTTAATATTATAAAATTATACATTATATTAAATATTATTCTTATTATAAATTATATTTAAATTATATATTTTTTAAAATTTTGTAAATATATTTCAAATAAAATATTATACTATATAAAATTTATCATCATTATTAGTGTTATGCAAACTATTTGGAATCATGTTATAAATTTATTATTTTTATTGAGTGTTGATTGAGGTATTAAGCATATTATTTTCAAGTCATTTTGAGAAAATCTAGCTATCCTTCTTGTCTTATGTCTAACTATTTTTTTATCAATATATATTGATATTAGTTATGAACTTATCCAATAGACATATTTTTACACTCCTTGTATGTGTCTAAATTAGCTAAACATATTTTTAGTCATTTTGTCTTTAATTCATACCACTATATTTATTTCATGCTAGAAAATCTACAATAATAAATTGATATATTTATTTCATAATTTTATATGAAGATCTTGCACAAATGAGATACTAAATTTTTTACGTGAAAACCTATGAACAATGTTGCAAAAACTGCACCGGACAATAAACCGAAAGGATGAGAGGTTCAATGTTCAATAAATTTTAATTGATATATGTTTTAATGGTTTTAGTTTATTTAATCGATCTAAAATTTTAAAAATAATTTTACTAGATATGGAGTTAAGTTCAACCATAATATATGCATGTCATCTCACATAATATGCATGATTTGTTATAAGTTAGGTAAACTTTATATGTAATAATGACAACTAGCTCTAACTCTCATATAATGTGGGACTAAAAAAGTTGTATGAATAATAAATAAGTTAGAATGCAAATTTGGCTTTGGTTGAGCTGTGAATTTGAGCTGATTGGGCTGCAAATTTTTTTAATGTGCATTATAAATTTTTTATAGTGTATATTATAAAAACTAATAAAATAATTTTTTATATTATAAACTTATACATTATATTAAATATTATTCTTATTATAAATTATATTTATATTATATATGTATTTTTAATTTTGTAAATATATTTAATGCACATATATTTATATTCATATTAAAGATTAATCAAGCTTCTTACCATAATTTATCTCTCTTTAATCGAGCTTGTTCAAGAGTCTTAATTCAATTCCGATCAAATCATTGAACATTTAACCTCTTCTTTTCGGGTTCTATGTTCGGTCTTGAGATATATTTTTTAAGAAAATCTTAACCAACCTGGAAATGATTTTTATTCTTATAAGGTATTAATGATGAGGTAAGTACGCAGTTCATCTTAATATGTTTGTTTTAATTTGGCTAAACATCCCCAAAAAAATGACTAAGGCTTCACTTGGGACGGCTTTTTTACCGCTTCATAAAGTAACTTTTTAGTACATAAAAAATTTATTTTTATACTAGAAAGCTGTTTCAAGAAGAAGCAGTAAAAAAGTCGTCCAAACGAAACCTAAGATGGTGCCATTGCTATGACCATGAAGTAATCTAAGTAATAAGCAATGGCTTTGAGTTTTCAGGCAACTCTATATAATAAGCAACTTCTATCTTGCCAGGAATTCAAGAAGATCAGGTGAGGATATAGAGGTTGAATTCTTTGTCAACAATCCATGCTGCTTTGTGAAAAGGAAGGCTATGCTACCAGATAACATGTTGTTTTTGAACAAAAAAAAAAAAAAAAAAAAAAAATTCTGAAAATTTAGCATTGATTTAAATCGCCGCTAATCTAGAACAAAAATGTTAGTTCAAACCGTCGCCAATTGGAAAATATAGCAACGATTTAAACCGAAGCTTTTTTGGAATAATTGTGGTGGTTATAACCACTGCTAATTGATATGTAGCAGTGGTTTAAACAGCTGCAAATATAATCCCTTCAAAAATTTTTCCTGGTGGTTGCAAAATCATTACGAAAAATATTTGCAACTAACATCAACTACAGAGGTCTTACAGCGGTTTTTAAACGCTGCAAATCAATTTATGACTGATCAAAATTGCGACTCAAGCTTTAATTAAGTGTTGTCGAACCTTTTGTTTTCTTGTAGTTTTCCATGTTGGTTGTTAAGAAAAATTTGTTTAGGGTGATCACTATATAAGAAAGGCAAGCTTTTCTTCCCACAAACATGGTTTAGGTTAAATGACTCACTGCATTTGTAGTAAAATCCCTTCCCCCTTTTTGCAATAATTTCAGAAGGTGTGAGTTTTTTTGAAAAAGCAGCTTCACTGGAGATTTTAGTTTATGCCTTGGCTTGCAAGAATTTTCTTAAGAATAAAGTCAAGCGCCGGTATAAACATAATTAGGCAAATTATTTAGCTTTTTAAAACAGTTTAAATAAATATTTAATAAATTAAAATTTAAAGTTCTAATAATTATAAAAAAAATTCCACAAAACAGTTCATCATGTCTAGAGCACTTGGATGAAAATGGTTCGCAAAATGGACATCGGATGGTTCCTAAAAATTCGTTTCTACTTATATGTGTCAATTTATTAAAAAGTTTTAGTTGAATAAACAACAAATTATTTTATATCTAAAGATGGTTTGTAAATCAACTTATGACTCTAATAATAAATTTGATCGTTATATCTTTTAGAAATTTAAGTGATCGTACCTTTATATTTTAGGCAACATTTATAATATTTTTCAAAGATCAAAATAACTTGAAAATACATTTTAATAACCATTTTCTAGCATCAAATCAATTAAACTTATAGTTATATAATGAACTCAACAAAAAGTAAACATATGAAAGCTTTATGGTTATTTTTTTTATCAAATTCTAAGGTATGGTTATTATACACTCCACCATAAAAAATTAAGAAGAGTCTCAATGCTCATTGGCTAAGCCATTAATTGGATGAAAAATCCCCATTTGGGATGAGATCGACAATGTTAGCATACAAGTCCCCTCTATTAATCAAAGCACCTACAAACTATGATTTCATTTGGGATGGTTTTCTTACTACTGCTTAAAGAAGCTTTCTGATACAAAAATAAAATTTTTTGTACTGAAAAATTGCTATAAGCAGCAATAAGAAAGTGATCACAAATGAAGGTTAATAAATATATGAAAGTCTTAGCCTTTGTTTGGGACAATTTTCTTGCTGTTTTTTAAGCAAATTTTTAGTACAAAAAATTTTAGTTCAAAAAATTTTATACTAAAAAATTGCTGTAGAAAACACTAAAAAAATTTAACTTAAACCGTTGGTTAGAGCAGTATTTATGGGCCTATAAAAAAGAAATTCTTGTCACAATTAAATTAAAGCCATAGTATCAATAAAAAAATATCTAAGTAATTTTATAGAGCATTATGAATAGTCACTGTTATTGGCCTTATTGTACATGAGCTCGGCTTATTCCCAAGCTACTAAATTCATAGTCTTTCATGTTTGCATTCTCAAATTGTTCAAGGATGATAAAGCTTCTATCTATGATGCAAATATACATACACGACATAGATAAGAGATACATCAATTATTGAAAATATAATACACTGACACCGGTTGGATATAATATTATTATTTTTATATTTTAAATAGTGTATTAAAATTGAATAAGTATAATATTAAAAATAATAAGTAATTTAACTAGAATTTGTACTTAAAATGATTAAGATCTTGAGAGTCGGGCGTTAATGCGGCGTGTATCGGGCATCAAGAGAAGAGGCAATAATGTTGTCGGGAGTCTGGCATTGATGTTATGCATTAATTATCAGTCGTTGGTGTCCAGAGGGTAACTATCGTCGATGTTGAGGAGGAATTTATCTTCAATGTTAATATGAGGTCAGACAAAGATGAGTTGTCAAGTTATGGGTGTAGAAGTAGGGGTGTCAATATTGGACATGACCCAAAATTCCGACTTGAACTAGCATGAAAATTTCGGGTTCGGTCAACCCAAAACCAGAACTTGATAGGGTTCGGGTCAGAGATTTTGACCTTTTGCAAAAACGGATCAGGCTTGGTTGACCTGGAAACCCGAAATCAACCTGACTTGATTCGAACCAACCATTTCCCTCTTTTTGTCCGTCCCATTGTATTAGTCGCTCAATCGTGCGTCCGCTGAAATTATCCTGCATTAGTCATCGTGTCCACCAGCGTTAGTTATCGCGTCCATTTTCACATCCATCATCACATTCGGCGAAGCAGCGTCAGTCGTTAGCTCATGACTCGTCAGCTCGTCATGTCCACCAAAGGCCCGAAAGCGATGCAACTAGTCTTCTTAGCCATCGGCCATCCGCTGTCAAGCCAGTAGCCATAGGGTCGTCTGTTGGGTTCGTCGAAGCCACGTTAGTCTCGCGTCCGCCATCCTAGCTAGCGACGTCGTCGTTCCACTCCCACACACTGCGACATCAGTCCTTCAACCAGTCAATGATCAAAAGCAGCGACTACTAGCGAAGAGAGGTCTCTATCTTCGCACGCTTCTTCAGCCAGATCCTGTAAATTTATGTCGGGTTGGGTTGCCGCTTCGGGTTTGGGTCCTAAAAACCGACTCGTTTGCAAAACAGTGTCGGGTTCGGGTTGACCCGAATAGTGCCGGGTCAATCCCTGAGTTGATACGAACTCAACCCGTGACCCAAAATTGACAACCCTATGTAGAAGTTACTAGCATCAAGCATCATTATAAAGGCAGTGTGAGACTTTAATGTTGAGATGGTTTTGAAATATTGATGTTGTAACGACGACACACGTCAATGTTGTAACGACGACACACGTTAATGTTGTAACGATGACATACGTCAATGTCGCGACCGATCAAGTTGTGGATATATAATTTACTAGCATCAAGCATCAATGTAAAGGCAGTGTAAGACTTTGATGTTGAAATAATTTTGAAATGTCAGTATTATTATGACGTCAGACGTTGATATTGTAATAATGGCACACGTCGATGTTATAATGATGACAGACGTCGATGTTAAGATAACATCGAGCATTGTTGTGAAACCAAAGTCGTCACCCGTAAAAGAGATATGAAAATTAGAATATTCCACAATTTGGGTATTGAGTGCGGTTAATTGATTTAATGTTGTAGATAGTAAATGAGACATTTACTTTTTTATTTTTAAATAATAAAAATTTTAACTACAATAAATTATATTAAAAAATTCATAAAATATTTAAGATACTCATGTTTAATGAGTATTTAACTTCTTTTTTATTTTTGGAACTGAAGTATCCATCTGCTGCCAACCCCGAAAGGGAGCTTGAAGCATGATTTATCTTTGACAGACCTAGAACAGGCACCCGACCCAGAAATTTCTTAGCCTGCACTTGATTGAGCCACACTTAAGAGGTGTTGCCGCTTGAGGGGAATCGAGCATTGGTTGGGTACTCGCCCACCAACCAAGCTAAGCATCAGTGGATATTTAACTATTTTTAACACATATTTTCAGTTTGTCCCACATGTATCGGATGTATGTCAGATCAGATATGTATCCAATATTACACACCTCTTTAAGGAGGAGTGTCGGTGGATCATTGTCTTATTTTTTCCATACCAGTCCTCTTAGTTGGTGTTTTTAAAGTTTTGTAAATATATTTAATGCACATATATTTATATTCATATTAATGATTAATCAAACTTCTTACCATACTTTATCTCTCTTTAATCGAGCTTGTTCAAGAGTCTTAATTGAGATAATTATATATTAACTTTCAAAAATTTTACTTATTATATAATTTATATTATAATTGAATAATTTTAATATTTATTACGTCATCTGGTTCCATCCCGATCAAATCATTGAACCTTAAACCTCTTCTCTTCATGTTCTATGTTTGGTCTTCAGATATATTTTTTAACAAAATCTTAACCATCCTTGAAGCGATTTTGTTCTAATAAGCTTCAAAAATTTTCCCAGCGGTTGTAAAACTGATCCGAATAAGCTTTGCAGCGGACATTAATTTATCCTCTACAAGCTTGGATAATTAATTGTTGTGCGGGTACTCATTCACAGATGTCTTACATGTTATGTTCGGGTCGAGCACAAAAAGGACCTCCTCCTTCCATGGAGCTATTCATTCGAGGGACTTGCTCAAGGTCTGGAAAAGCAGCTTAAAACTAGAGATTTTAGTTTATACCTTGGCTTGCAAGAAAATATGATTTTTTTTTTATGATTTTCATTTAGTAATATTTCAAAATGACATTTTCATATTTAATTAAAAATTATATTTTCTTTTCTTCGAACACATTTGTCATGGTCAAAGTCTTTAGATTTTATGCATTGGTTAAGTATTTTATATCTCATTTTCTTCTTTATACCCAATTTCTTATAAATCATAAAAATTTATAATTTTATCCTTGCATACACATACTACAACTCACAAGTTACCCACTCACTGTAGTCTTGAACAGACAAGCACATCCATGATCATAACATATAGAAATACATGAGGTTCTGATTTTTAAGCCAAGCTGGTACACTGATATATGTCCTTAAAATTAGGCTGTTTGGGACGGCTTTCTTACTACTTCTTAATGTAACTTTCTAGTATAATTTTTTTTTTAAAGTAAAAAACTGCTTTAAGAAGCAGTAAGAAAGCCTTCCCAAAAAAAAAAACCTAAGTGTTCCCACCAATAGCTTGCAAGTGTGATGCTTTACTGTAGCTTTACCTCCCATGAACTGCAATCTTCTCCTCTTTTTCTTCTATAAGCTTTCCTGCTATATGATATTCCCAGCATTTGGAAGAAATGATTTATATGTGAAAGAAAACTATGCTGATTACATGTTGATCTACAGGGCATGCATGCAACTATAGGAATTATGTACTATATTGCTTGGCTCAACGTAACTTTGGCGTCGACATTCTAGAAAATTTACCTCAATGAGGAGAGAGGTCCTTTATCTATGTTATGCTTATTCTTTTGTAGAGGTACACTTTCTTATGGCTTTGTTGATACAAGATTTCCTTTGGGATAAGGTTTTGTTTGGGACGATATTTTTATTGCTTCTTAAAGTATTTTTTTAGCACAAAAATTATAATTTTTGTATTAAAAAGTTACTTTAAGAAGTAGTAAGAAAACTGTCCCAAACGAAATCTAAATCTGCTTTCTAATGCTTCATGAGGGAATGCTGCATGGGGAACTGTTTTCTGTTGTAGGGAATGTTTCTGTCGCTCTGTTTGAGCTTTTACCTATTTATTATATGAATTCTTTTACTTGTGGAAAATGAGATGTTCCTGCTTTCACCTTTCCCTGTTCGTGGTGTTGCATTGATCATGGAGTTCTTTGTAGGGGCCTTGAATAGTTGGCTTGGCCTTTAACTCGGGATTTGTTTGGGGTAACTTTTTTATTGTTTTATAAAACAGTTTTTTAGTATAAAAGTTTCTTGAACCTAAAATTTTTGTACTAAAAGCTGCTTTTAAAAGTATTAAGAAAGCTATCCCAAAGTAAACCTCAGTTTAGTGAAATAAGGAATCTATGTATTATCTTGGTTTTGTGAAGGGCTTACAAGTCTGCTCTCTTAGAACTTTGTTTAGACCTATTTAAAATACAAATTTTCGTGGGACTAGTTGGGCTCTGAACCTTCATTTGGGACAACTTTGTTTCTATTTCTTAAAGCAGCTTTTTCGTAATATTTGTACTACGAAATTGCTTTAAGAAGCAATAAGTAAATCATCCAAGATGAAGCCTTAAGCTTTGTTTGGAACAACTTTCTTACTGTTTTTTAAAACATCTTCATAGTACAAAAATTTCTTAAATTCAAATTTTTTGTACTAAAAAATTATTTTAGAAAGAAAAAAAAAATGTCTCAAATAAAACTTAGTTGGACTTTACAATGTTGGATGTTTTAGGAACTTGGGTTCACTATGAGAAACACAAAAAATGCTTAACAATTCACAAGTCCTAAATTTCAATTTAAGCAAAGATTTATTACTTTTGATGGAAAAAAAAATCATTTATACGAAACAAAAATTTAAAATTGAATAAGAAATCAAAGAAATAATATGATATTCTGCAGTGAATGAAATTTGCACCACAAAAGGAAAAAATCGGCAAATGGAGAACTTGATAAAATCTCAATTCTGCACACAAATTAATCATCAATGAAGCAGATTCATCCCAACTAATTCATCATCTTTGATAATTTTGGCCTTGAAGAAATTTAGATTTCGTTTGGGATAATTTTCTTACTAATTTCTAAAGCAGCTTTCTAGTATAAATTTTTTAATTCAAGAGATTCTTATACTAAAAAGTTGTTTTAGAAAGTATTAAAGAAGTTGTCTCAAACGAAGCTTAATCTTCTCATTAAAAGAGCCCATATTTCAATGATGTAATTAGGTTAAGGAAACATGTAATAAATTAAGCCACTGTCATCGCTGCCCTCTGTCAGCCCCCTATCACCATTGGCCACTGTCCGCTACTACTATAGCCACCAACTACCGCCTTTTTTAGACTTTACAATTCATTCATTTACTTCAATTCGGAAAAAAAATTCATTCATTTTACTTCAATTCGGAAAAAAAAGTATGCTCTTGTATTTCTTTTTCAACAAACCAAAGAGACCCTAATTCAACGTATGATTTTATGTGAAAAAGCATTGTGATATTTTTTTGTATGTTATTGACATTTTTATTTTTGAAAGCTTCCTTTTAAGCTATTAAAATAAATTCATAACTCCGTGTATTTATTCATAATACTATCAAATAATTATGAATTTAATAAATTATTGAGAATAAAAAAGGTAATTTTGCTGAGATCCTAAATATTTTGAGGATAATATTGTAAATAGAAGCACACTATTTGTAGTATATATTATATTTCTTGAAATATATTATATGTTATAATATGGGATCTTATTTTTGAAATACTAATTTTTAGCTTAAATAAAGTTCCTTTTGGCATGTTGTCATGCTTTGATTTCACATTCACACATCTCTTGCATATGAAGAAACTTAATAAATTTTATTTAGTAAATAGTATTCTTCGTATATTGAATATAAACTAGGATGAATTAACTTGTTTATCTACATAAACTAAATTGAAATAATGAGACTTAATTTCTTAATAATATATTTATTATTATCAAAATCTATGCCTACTAGAGTTTGAGCGAGCCCATTGGGCTAACTTAGGAGTTGATTTATTTGATTATGTTAATTACGACAGGATGTGGACTCTCTCTATAGAAAACTCACTGAATACCAATGATATTTCTAGCAATTAAACCGACGATTTGATCGCCACTACTAACCTCCAAAAAAATTTATCCAGTTTGACTCAAAGAACCTACATTCACACCTAGGTGAAATAAGTTGCCTATATTTCTTGCAATACTTAAAAAATTCCTTTGCTCCTTCTTTGTCAAGATGCCTATACAATCACTTTCTTTAAGGGGAATCACATCATCTACTTTTTTCAAAGGGATAAGAGCATCACCTTTAAGCTTTTATCATGTAATTTTTTAGCTAAGTATTGTAATTAAAAAGAACAACAAAATAATATAACGACTATTTCCAAAGGCACTAGTCATCAAGGTGATTTCCAATAGTTAATAAGCTTTTTCTTTAAATTTTTTACTTTAATGACTGAAATATTTTGTAATTAAAGGTGAAAGGTTTTTCTTATGGCTTGGTTTAGGCTTTATTATAGTTAGGCATTTTAATTATAACACAGATATATAAAGGATTTGAGATTATTTTGATATATGTTACAAACATGTTAATAATTCAAAATATAATAAATTACATATTAATATCTTTTCCAAAAAAAATTATAATATGTATAAAATATGCTCTCGAATATGCTAATTTGGTTTAATTATAAATTTTAATAATTAGGGCTTTGAGGAGGCTAAAAATAATTAGGAATTAGCAGTCGTAATGTTGACCACTTTGTGAAGAGGTGTAATTTGTTTGCAGAGACCTATTAAACTAATAAAGACTTGTAAATTTCAATGGAGGCACATAAATTATGAGAAATTTAAATGATTATTATTTTTTATAATTTGTCGACCATTAATTTTTGTAAAATTTATTTTTATAACTCCAATTATTATTTTTAGGTTATTTAAAAATATATATTATATAGCTTGAAATATATTATATGTTATAATATGAGATCTTATTTTTGAAATACTAATTTTTAGCTTAAATAAAGTTCCTTTGGGCATGTTGTCATGCTTTGATTTCACATTCACGCATCTCTTGCATATGAAGAAACTTAATAAATTTTATTTAGTAAATAGTATTCTTCGTATATTGAATATAAACTAGGATGAATTAACTTTTTTATCTACATAAACTCAATTGAAATAATGAGACTTAATTTCTTAATAATATATTTATTATTATCAAAATCTATGCCTACTTGAGTTTGAGCGAGCCCATTGGGCTAACTTAGGAGTTGATTTATTTGATTATGTTAATTACGACAGGATGTGGACTCTCTCTATAGAAAACTCACTGAATACCAATGATATTTCTAGTAATTAAACCGGCGATTTGATCGCCACTACTAACCTCCAAAAAAATTTATCCAGTTTGACTCAGAGAACCTACATTCACACCTAGGTGAAATAAGTTACCTATATTTCTTGTAATACTTAAAAAATTCCTTTGCTCCTTCTTTGCCAAGATGCCTATACAATCACTTTATTTATGGGGAATCATATCATCTACTTTTTTTAAAGGGATAAGAGCATCACCTTTAAGCCTTTATCATGTAATTTTTTAGCTAAGTATTGTAATTAAAAAGAAAGTCAAAATAATAAAATGAGACTAAGGTGAAGAAGTGAGACTGTATAACAAGAGATCCAAGGTGATTTCCAATAGTTAATAAGCTTTTTCTTTAAATTTTTTACTTTAATGGCTGAAAGATTTGTAATTGGAGGTGAAAGGTTTTTCTTATGGCTTGGTTTAGGTTTTATTATAGTTAGGCATTTTAATTATAACATAGATATATAAAGGATTTGAGATTAATTTGATATATGTTACAAATATGTTAATAATTCAAAATATAATAAATTACATATTAATATCTTTGCCAAAAAAAATATTTTATATATATATATATATAACATTGCTCTCGAATATGCTAATTTGGTTTAATTATAAATTTTCATAAATAGGGCTTTTAGGAGGTTAAAAATATTTAGGAATTAGCAATCGTAATGTTGACCACTTTATGGAGAGGCGTTATTTGTTTGCAGAGACCCATTAAACTAATAAAGACTTGTAAATTTTAATGGAGGCACATAAATGTTAAGAGAGTTGTTATTTGCATATTTTACATTCTTGCAACTTGTATAATTTTTCATGATTCCAAATATTATTGTTTTATGTGAAGTTATCTCCTAACATTTTTTGGAAGATTTTTTTTTTTGCTCTTGTGTGGACTAACATTTCAGGACAATCAAACTCCAGACTAACGAAGACTTCAAAATCAATTTCAACATGAGATACTTTGTGAATTGAAGCTTGTACTTTTTTTGAAATAAGTTTAAGAGGGAGTGATTGTAATTGAGAGAAAAAATACACACACACTTAAGGAGATCTTTAAATTTGTACTGATCGTATGGGACGAACCTAGTTCGTACGGGGCGATCAGGTCAGTTATCTCCTCGTATGAGCAATGGAATGAACATAAATTGAAGAAAATTTTTCTAAGTCTTGATCGTTCAGGACAAATTTTATTCGTCCCAGGATGAAATGTCCTTTGAAGAATTTTTGTTCAGACGAAATTTATATTCATTCCAGGACGAGTTGGTCTCTGGAGAATTTTCATCCAGGACGATCTCATAATCATCTCAGGACGACTTGCCCTCTAGAGAATTTTTGTTCAGACGAAATTTATAATCGTGCCGGGATGATCTGTCTACTTTAAAAATTTAGTCCGGATGAACCCATTTTCGTCCCAGGACGAAATGAACTGACTCTGAAATTTTAGCAACGTTCTGCAATTTTTGGGAACCAACCTTTGGAATAACTGTTCGTACCGGATGCACCTAGTTCGTACGGGACGATGTGCGCGTACGAAGTCATTTCCTACCCATATACATTGGGTTTGTTTCCATGGCATTTAAGTAAAATCGTCCAGGACAATCTACGATCGTACGGGATGATCCACTATATGTTAACTTGAAATTTTGCAGTTTTTGGATGGTTTTTCTTGTCTTTTATATAAATAGTCCAAATTAGACTACCACTTAATCTTTTTGCCTACTGATCTTCATGCCTACTGAAGTGAGACTCAAGGAGAGAATGTGAGAGAGTGTTTGAAGAAGATTCCTTGCCATTGAAGCATGAAGGTTTCACTTGGTACTCAAAGGTAAGAGTCTCTACTCTTGGTTTGTGATTACTTCACTCTTTTCTCCCATCCTTCTAGATTTCTTGCAAAGAAGATATGTCAAGGAGATTCGATTCTCTACCGACACTTGAAGAGTGTGAAAGAACGAAGGGTTCTTTGCCCACACTAGGAGAGTGTGAACAGCCGAGGGTT
The DNA here is from genome assembly GCF_001605985.2 of Dendrobium catenatum. Taxonomy (NCBI): domain Eukaryota; kingdom Viridiplantae; phylum Streptophyta; class Magnoliopsida; order Asparagales; family Orchidaceae; genus Dendrobium; species Dendrobium catenatum. The sequence goes on from NW_021318852.1 coordinate 2,402,183, forward strand.
CTTTGCCCACACTAAGAGAGTGTGAAAGAACGAAGAGTTCTCTGCCTACACCAGGAGAGTGTGAAAGGATGGACGGTTCTCTGCCAACATCGAGGGAGTGTGAAAGGATGGATGCTTCTCTGCCAATATTGGGGATAGTGTAAAAGGACGACGGTTCTCTACCGCACCGGATAGTGGTGGAAAGAGTTTTTGTAAAGGCTTCTCTGCCTTGCTGTAGGTGCAAATGGAGAGTCACTAGTGGTATTAGTGTAATGCTCAAAGGGTGCCTCCGAGGAGTGGATGTAGGTCTGGTTTTGACTGAACCACTATAAATATGGTGTCTTTAGTTTTTGGCTCCTTATTATTTTATCGTTTACAACTTGTGGTTGAAAAATCTATTTCTACAAAATTCACTAAAGTTAATTTTAGTTTCCTAATTTCAAAAGAGGGTTAAATTTTTTTAATTACCAAGCCGCTGTCATATAAGCTTAGGTTTAACAATCTAATTTATAGTGAACGAGTTTCAACATGTGGTATCAGAGCATAGTTTCAAAATCATAAGTTAGACTACTTTTTGATTAATGTAGATGGCTACATTTGGAACCAAAATACACCTGAGGGTTACTCTATAGCTAGACCTCCACTGTTCGACAATATTCCTTTTGATTTTTGAAAAATACGCATGTCTACATTTTTACAGTCACATGATTACCGTATGTGGATCTTAGTTCAGGAAGGGTATACAAAACCAACTAGACTAGTTGACGGAGTTAGAGTTGAAATACCTTTTGTGGACTGGACAGTAGAAAAATATGACTTAGTACAACTAAACACCAAATGCTTGAATAGTTTATTTTGTGCTTTAAAATCAGAAGACTACATGCGAGTTTCTACGTGCAAAAGTGGAAAGAACATATGGGATAGACTTTGAATAACTTATGAGGGGACTAATGAGGTTAAGCAATCTAGACTTAATATCTTGTTGCATGATTCTGAATTGTTTTGCATGAAACCTAATGAATCCATTTCTGATATGTACACAAGATTCACACAAATAGTTACCTCTTTACATGCACTGGGTAGGGAACTAACAAATACTGAAATGATTAATAAGATTCTTCATTGTTTGCCTACTGCTTATGATGCTAAAATTATAGCAATTATAGAGTCTAAAGATCTAAACATTTACTCTATTGGTAATCTTCTTGGTTCACTTATTACTTACGAGTAAGGAGTTAGCCAAAGAAAGATTGATGTAGGTGAACCACGAAGGGAGAAGAACATAGCACTAAAACTGAAAAAGTCTGAGAGTGAATACTCACAACCTGTGGATGAAAATGACATCGCATTAATGACTAGACAATTCAGAAGCTTTTTTAAATAGGAACCAAAAGAGACGCCATCAATGGAATAGAGGTAAATTTAATAGAAATGCTAAAGCTTCAAATGATATTATTTACTATGAGTGTAGGAAACCTGGACATATAAAGACAGATTGCCTAAAACTTAAAGCCAATCCTAGCAAGAAGAAGATAAAGGAGAAACCATTTGTGAAGAAGGGCAAGAAGAGTTCCAATAAGCTTTTTGAGCGAACTCAGCTTCGGACTCATTAGAGACAGAAAAGGAAGAGGAAGTCACTAATCTATGCTTAATGGCCAACAATCTTGATCAGACAGATAAAGAAGAGATATGTGACTTAAGTTATGATGAACTTTTTGAAGTTTCTGAACACATGCATGATGCATATAGAAAAATAAAGAAAATGCATGCTAGCCTTAGTTTAGAATTTGAAGAACTACAAAAGAATCATGAAATCATTCGGAATGATCATGCTTTGATTGATGACAACCACATAAAATTACTTGATGAATTTGATGATTTGAATAAGAAACTTGAATGTTTAAAATCATCCTATGCAAAACTTGAAAGTGAATTTAAGAATTTTAAAGATGAATCGAAGAGCAAACTTTATAGATCTAATTTTACAAATCCGATTTTAAAGGTTATAAATTCATTTTATATTTTGAAGATAAAAGCTCTCGAGGATAAAAGGATACCCCCAAATTTGAAGATTTCACTAATCCTATTTTGTATCCTAAATTTATGCAATCCCTAAAAAGACAAATAAATGATAGAAGACTTAGGAATTCTTTTCCAAAAGTCAAATGTAATACTTGTGGATTGGTTGGACACATAGCTCACACATGTACTTCGAAGATGAAAAATTATTTGGTGTGGAAACCTAAGATGCATAACCTTAGACATATCATACATGCATCTATTTATAAATTGCCAAAAGGTAAACCCAACCTTGTTTGGGTTCCCAGGTCTAACATTTGATACTCTTGCAGGGTCGCTCTCATATAAGACCTCATGAGAGTATATAGTACCTGGGCAGCGGATGCTCAAAGCTTATGACTGGAGATACATCACAATTCATATCGGTGGAAGCCAGGAGTGGAGGTAAGGTTATACTTGGAGATAACACCATAAAGAAGGTGATTGGGACAGGTATGATTAGAAATATTAAGAACTTTTTCATAGAAAATGTGTTATTTATAGAAAGCTTAAAGCACAATTTGTTAAGTATAAGCCAGCTATGTGACAAAGGATATTGTATAAAATTTTTTCTCACTAGCTGCATATTAAGCCTAAATGGAATTGATGTTTTGAATGGTAAAAGAGTAAATAATATTTATATGCTAGACTTGAATTGCATTCATACTTCTATTATTTTTTGTTTAAAAATTATTTCTGATGAATCATGGCTTTGGCATAGGAGACTTTGTTATTCTAGCATGAAAAACCTTAGGAGGATTACCCAAAAGAACTTAGTGAGAGGTATACCAAAACTAGACTTTACTAAGGACCACTTTGTGATGCATGTCAATTAAGAAAATAAGTAAAGTCCTCTTTTCAGTCCAATAATGATCTTAGAACTAGTAAACCATTTGAGATTTTTCATATGGATCTTTTTGGACCAGTTGGAACTGTGAGTCTAGGAGAGAAGCTATATGGATTTGTGATTGTGGACGACTACTTTAGATTCACATGGGTTAGATTTCTATTTCATAAGAGTAAATCATTTGAGGAATTTAGAAATTTTTTGACTTGGATTCAAAGAAAATTTGGGTGTGAAATCATGACTATACAAAGTGATTATAGAGGAGAATTTGAAAATGAAAGATTTAAGGATTTTTGTAAGGAGAAAGGAATTGATCACAACTTTTCTGCACCTAGAAACCTCAACAGAATGGGGTAGTTGAAAGAAAAAACAAAATATTAATAGAAGCCGCCCGAGCAATATTGGCAGAATACTCACTTCCAAAATATTTTTGGGTTGAGGCGGTTAGCACTGCATGTTATGTTCTGAATAGGGTGAATGTGAGATCTAATTTAAATAAAACATCCTATAAGTTGCTAAAGGAAGAATACCTAATTTGTCTCATTTGCATGTTTTTGGTTGCAAGGTGTTTATTTATAATAATGAAAAATCTGTCTTAGGAAGATTTGATTCAAAATCAGATGAATGAATTTTTGTTGGATACTCAAGTGTTGGAAAATCTTATAGAGTATTCAATAAAAGAACTTTAAGAATTGAGGAGACCACACATGTCGTATTTGATAAATCAGGAAATTTGGAAGAGCCAAATGTTGTAGAAGATGAGATTGAGGATAACTCCCAAAAGATTGATAAAATAAATTTGGAAGAGAATATGAAAGAAAATTTGGAGATAGAAAACCCTTTGCCTTGAGATTTGAAATTTTCTAAAAACCATCCAAAGGAGTTGATAATTGGTGAACCTAGTGACGGTGTAAGGACTAGGCATGGATTAAACAAAGGAGTTAATCATTTAACCTTCATTTCAATAATAGAACCCACTAATATTAATTAAGCACTTTCAAATGAATTTTTGATTTTGGCCATGCAAGAAGAGTTGAATCAATTTGTAAGAAATAAAGTTTGGGAATTAACTATAAAGCCAAATGATCAAAGTGTAGTTAGAACTAAGTGGGTATTTAAAAATAAAATGAATGACTCAGGAGTTGCCATTAGAAATAAAGCTAGATTAGTTGCTAAGGGGTATAATCAAATTAAAGGGATTGATTTTGAGGAGACTTTTTCCCCTGTAGCTAGACTTGAAGCAATTAGGGTTTTGTTAGCCTTTGCCTATTTTAAAAGATTTAAATTGTTTCAAATGGATGTAAAAAGTGCCTTTTTAAATGGGGTAATTCAAGAAGATGTTTTTGTAGAACAACCACCAAGATTTGAAAATTTTAAATACCCAAATCATGTTTTTAAGTTAAAAAAGGTATTATATGAATTTAAATAGGCACCTAGGGCTTGGTATGAAAGGTTGAGCACCTTCCTATTTGAAAGATCATTTAAAAAAGAAAGTGTGGATACAACACTCTTTTTGAAGAGATTTGAAAAGGATATACTCATTGTATAAATATATGTGGATGATATCATTTTTGGATCTTCAAATAAAAATCTTTGTGATGATTTTTGTAAAATAATGAGTAGTGAATTTGAGATGAGTTTAATAGGAGACTTAAGTTACTCTCTAGGATTTAGCATCAAGCAAATTGAGAAGGGTACATTTCTTAGTCAATCAAAATATGTTAAGGACATCCTCAAAAAGTATGAAATGGACAATGCTAAACCTGTAAGTACACTAATGAGTTCCTCAGTTCAGTTGGATAAGGACCCTAAGGGAAAATCTGTTGATAAAAAAAAATTATAGGTTGGATCTTTACTTTACTTGACTGCTAGCCACCCCGACATTATGTTTAGTGCTTGCTTGTGTTCTAGATTTCAATCAAGTCCAAAAGAATCACATTTAACAAGAGTAAAAAGGAATCTAAAATATCTATTAGAAACTCAGAACTTAGAAATTTGGTATCCTAAGTTTAGCTCTTCATTTGAAATAATTGGTTATTCAGATTTTAACTTTGTAGATTGTAGGATTGATAGAAAGAGCACTTCTAGAATATGTTAGTTTATTGGCAATTCTTTAGTCTCTTGGTCCAGTAGAAAATAAAATTCAGTAGCCCTATCTACTGCTGAAGCTGAATACATTACATTAGAAAGTTGTGTGGCATTAGTACTTTAGTTGAAACAACAGTTGACTAATTTAAGATTGACTATAAGCAATATTCTAATTTATTGTGATAACACTAGTGCTATTTGTATTTCTAAAATCTTATTCAACATTCAAGAACCAAACATATGGACATAAGTCATCATTTCATAAGGGATCATGTATTCAAAAGAGAAATTAAACTCACTCATATTTCTACTGAAAATCAACTTGCAGTCATTTTTATAAAATCTTTAGCCTTTGATACTTTCAATACATTAAGAACAAGGTTTGGTGTGATTAATTTGAATGCTTAATTAAAAATATTTTCTGCAACATTGATATGTGTTTTCTAGTTAGTGTCTTTGTTGTTTTCATAAGTTTTTGATCTTGTGATTGTGTTTTTCTTTATTTAGAGTTTGTGTTTTTCGTTTGTTCATTGTGTTTTTAGTGTAGTTTGTGTTTTAGCTTTGATTGAGTGCATATTTTTAAAATTTTGAGTGACAATCGTCTGGGACAAAATTTTTTCGTATGGGACAATTTGTATAGTATGTCAAACTGTTAGAATTTGAATCGTTTGCGTGCCGTTTTCAGTTTTTAATTATCACTTCCTCTGTACGATCGTTCAGGACAAAATATTTTTTGAACGACGAGACGAATGAATAAAGCGGTTGAATAGATAAGGTAGTTTTTAATACTAACTTCGTACGTACGAACCTATAGTTCGTTCGGACGAACACATGTCAGTTCGATGTGGGGGAACAATTTAGCTTCCTTTAAAATGATCATAAGTTCTAATCATCCCAGGACGAACACGTGTTCGTTTGTACATCAGTCTGGTCAAAAGTTTGTACGAAAGGATGCTTCGTAAGTTGTGTTGATTACGAATAGCCATTTTATTTTGATGTATTGGTTCGTCCATACAAAATTTTTTCGTACGTGACGAATTGAATTTTGTACAGGATGAAAGTAATTTCGTCTGGTACGAACATGTCATTTTTTATAAATAGACAAGCTTTTTAACTCAACAGTCACACTCTAAACTTCACTTTTAATTTCTTTCGTACTTTAGATCCTTTTCAAATGACAAGTTCAAGCAAGCGCCAAAAGGTTCTGGCCAAGAAACCACATAGGAATTCTTCTGAGAACTTTCTTTCCAAAGACAATAAGGATTCCTTTCCAAGGTTTGTCTCAACCAAAATCACCCCCTCCAGAATCCTAATCCAAGAAGAACTTACATTTCAGGTGATGAATTTATTTGCTTCAACACAATTTGGTTTTATCCTTACTCTCATCTATCTTTACAATAAAGAAACCTTTCACGACTTCCTCCCCAACATGTCCTTTAATTCTGACCATTCTATAATCCGTCCCTTTGTCTTTAAATAAAAAGTGGAAATCATCAAGGCTGACTTAGGAGCCTTTTTGAACTTAAAGACTGAGGGAGCGAGAGCACACACCTAGACATCACTCATGATTATGAATGGTATCAAATTAATAATGTGATTAGAGAAAACAAAGTTAACGACCATATGCCTAAAGTATCCGGTCTTGTTAGAAATGCACGTATCATCTAGCAAGTTCTTAGAACTTCAATTTTTCCTAAAGCTGGTGATAGAATTAAACCCTTCTTCTTTCTATGGTGACCTTTTTGATCATGACTAGAGAACCAATTGATGAAGCCCAATTAGTCCTTAACTATCTTTATGGACTTTCTTAAATTGGTCATGTTGAGCATAAAAAAAAGAGGAACATTACCCTAGGACATCTAGTTGCATACATTCTGGAGAAGAAATACAACTTGGTTCATCCTAATCAGGAGTTTGAAGAACCGTTCTACTACAATAACGGATCATTTAGAGCAATCTTCAAAAATGATGAATCAAGCAAAGCACATGTCATTAGTGATATAGAGGAAGAACCTGAAGCTGCACCTACACCTGCCAATGAACCAAATTATCAGGATTTGATTCAAAGATTTGATCGCCTAGAGACTCATTTTGATCAAATTGAGACTCATCTTTGAAAGTTTGTTATGGATGTTAAGCCCTATAGAACTGGCCTAAGCTAACCAAGAGGGGGGTGAATTGGTATTTTAAAAATTTCTTTTCACAAAGAACAAAAATCACATAAACCAAAATCACACCACGAGAAAAATAAATGCGGAAATTAAAAGTGCAGAAGAAAGAAACAAGAACAAAGAAATTTATAGTGGTTCAGTCAACTCGACCTATGTCCACTCCCCGGAGGCGCCCTCCGAGTATTGCACTACAATCGTGACTCTCCTTTAGCCCCCACAGCTAGGCGGAGAAGCCTTTACAAAGTACCTCCTTTTTGCCACCCCGGCAAGGCAGAGAACCTATCTCCTTTTGCTTCCTCCTGAAGCTGGCAGAGAACCACAACCAGATGCTGACTCCTTACCTCTACCGACCCTTCACAAGAACGAGAAACACTCTAGACGAAGAAGAAGCAGAGCGATCTTGAAGCCACCCTTGTGAATCCCCTCACAAGCTCCCCCTCACAAGATCCTCTCTCTCTCCCTCTCTCTCTCTTTTCCTCCCTCAAAGCCTTCTCAGTCAAGGCAAGCAGCACAAAGGTTGTTCAAATTTGAACAAGAGCTCTTAAATAGAAGAGCTTTCAAAGGAGCTCATTAATTGCAGTTGCAGAATATCATTCAGTCCGAAGTGGACATCGTCCTGGCCGATCAGTACAACCTCCAAGAAGACTCGGCCAGAGCTTCGCTCGAATGTAAACTGAGATTTTAAAATTGCTTGAATCATCCAGCCGATCCATGATCCCGGCGATCAGTTCAAAATCAAGAGAATGATCCAAAGCACGCCCTGAAGTCGAGCTGGCCGTATTTATCGTCCTGAAATAATAAAGTTTTGAATAGATCGTCTTGCTGATCTGCGATCGTCCATATATGAATCGAATCAATCATCCTTAATTATCCTTATTTTCTGATCAATTAAGCATAATTTGTGAATATCGTCCAGGCATCAATGATTGTCCTGGCCATTATTTAAAAAACAGTAATACTAATTTCTATGCGGAAAATTCTTTAATGTTTTGAGCTTATTGTCCTGGCCAAAACCGTATCGCCAGATGATCTGTTAATGACGGCTGCCTTAATTAAGAATCCTTATTTAGACTTTCTATTTTAAGCCTGATCGTCCAGGACGATGTAAATATCGTCCTGGCCAATATGAGTAAAAACAGAATTTTTAAGTCTCTCAAGTGTGTGTGTAGGGTTACTTAGCATCAGTCTCTTTGACCATTACAAATAGACTCAAGAAGAGAAAAAACAAAGTACAGACTAACTCAACCCTAGACCTACGCAATCTTGAACTGGCTTTGTTTGTTCGTCCGATCTTCGATTCCTGAAAAGTTAGAAGTAACAGGCAGTCCAAGAGAATCAATAATATTTGTCAATCATCAAAACATAAGTTATGAAAATAGATTTGCAACAATCTTCAGCAGCAGGATGCACAATATCAGCATGACATGAGCTTTATGATAGATCAGCTGAAAGATATCAGTACCAATGTGCTTATGATGGGTACCTATTTTAACCTCTTTGGTGCTGTACCTCGTCCTCCTCCTCCAGATCAGAGTCCGTCTGAGTGATAGTTACACTTGTTTTTATGTGTTTCTTTAGTTTGTGTGTTAGTTTTGTTGTTTAAGAAAATGTGATGTATTTTCTCTTCTTTAGATGTTTTTATTTTGAGTCATATTTTGTATTGATATCCTTTGCTATGATTGTAAACTCCCTATTTTGATATCAATATATTTTTTCATGTTTTGGCTTTAATGGTATTGAAATGTGTGTCAGTCTTTATGACAATCATTAGATTTTTTATCTTAATAGTGCTATATCTTGTATTGTAAGTTAAAATTAAATTTATTAGAAAATCTAAGTTTTCTAAATTTAAGTTTTGCTTATAACTTGATGTTATTAAGATTGTCAATTTCATGTCTCTTATTTAGACTACATTAATTTTAATATTATTATTGCAATTGTGATATTTTCTTATTTTGTATTTCACTTATTAATTAATATTTATGCACTTAGATAAATTTAAAAATTTTTATTATTAATTTTGGAAAGAATACGATTACTCTTAAAAAATGTACAAACGTACAAAAATCAAAAGAAAGGCGCAAAGGTTCGCAATGTAAAAAAGAGGCACAAATGAAGCCCAACAAGTGAAAAGATGCACAAAAATGTGCCACAAATGTGAAAAGATGCGTAAAGCTCCATATGTGGTAGTTATTTCTTTCCAGACTCTTTTAATCTCTTAATTCAAATTAATCTTTTGTACATTTATATTCTGTATTGAAATTTGAAATATATAATTTTCTACCATCCTTTTTGCAATTATATTCTCTATCTTTGTGTCTAAATTGACTCATATTTTTGATAAATTCTTTTTATTATCTATGTTATATCTCTTCTTAAATTATATGAATTTCTATGACTTGCTTAATGTTTTAATTTTATTTGCATAACTTATTTCAATCACTTTCAAGGTTAAATTATCAAATGATTTTCATATGTTTGCTTATATTTCTAGTCTTTTTCTTCTTCACTTTTTGTTGTTGTCAAAAATGGGAAGAAATTATTTATTCTATCGTATCGTATAGTGTGTTTATTTTGATTCGTATGGTGTGTTTATTTTGATTTGTGTATGTGTGTTTATTTTTTTCTGTATAAAAATTTTGAAAACAAAATTTTTTGGTTCAAATGCCTCCTTATTTTCATGTGTTCATCAATTCAGGGGGAGTTTAGGAGACTCTTAGAATTTGAAATTATATAAATAATTATTATTTTGTTATCATCAAAAAAGGGGAGATAGTTAAGAGAGTTGCTATTTGCATGTTTTACATTCTTGCAACTTGTATAGTTTTTGATGATTCTAAATACTATTATTTTATGTGAAGTTATCTCCTAATATTTTTTGAAAGATTTGTTTTTGCTCTTGTGTGGACTAACAATTCAGAACAATCGAACTCCAGACTAATGAAGACTTCAAAATCAAATTCAACATGAGATACTTTGTGAATTGAAGCTTGTACTTTTCTTTGAAATAAGTTTGAGAGGGAGTGATTGTAATTGAGAGAATAAATACACACAAACTTAAGGAGAACTTTAAATTTGTATTGATCGTACGGGATGAACCTAGTTTGTACGGGACGATCAGATCAGTTATCTCCTCGTAAGAGCAATGGAATGAACAGGAATTGAAGAAAATTTTTCTATGTCCTGATCATCCAGGATGAATTTTTATTCATCCCAGGATGAAATGTCCTCTAGAGAATTTTTGTTCAGACGAAATTTATTTTCGTTCCAGGACAAGTTAGTCTCTGGAGAATTTTCATCCAAGACGAACTCATAATCGTCCCAGGACGACTTGCCCTCTGGAGAATTTTCATTCAGATGAAATTTATAATCATGCCAGGATGATCTGTCCTCTGTAAAAATTTTGTCCGTACGAACCCATTTTCATCCCAGGACGAAATGAACCGACTCTGAAATTTTGACGACGTTCTGCCGTTTTTGGGAACCAACCTATGGAATAACCATTTGTATCGGACGAACCTAATTCATATGGAACGATGCGTGAGTACGAAGTCATTTCATACCCATATACATTGGGTTTGTTTCGAAGGCATTTAAGTAAAATCGTCCAAGACGATCCACTAGATGTTAGCTTGAAATTTTATAGTTTTTGGATGGTTTTTCTTGTCTTTCATATAAATAGTCCAAATTAGACTATCACTTAATCTTTTTGCCTACTGATCTTCATGCCTTCTGAAGGGAGACTCGAGGAGAGAGTGTGAGAGAGTGTTTGAAGAAGATTCCTTGCCATTGGAGCGTAAAGGTTTTAGTTGGTACTCAAAGGTAAGAGTCTCTACTCTTCGTTTATGATTACTTAACTATTTTCTCTCGTCCTTCTAGATTCTTACAAAGAAGATCTATCAAGGAGATCCAGTTCTCTACCGACACTTAAAGAGTGTGAAGGGACGAAGGGTTCTCTGCCCACACTAGAATAGTGTGAAAGGATGAAGGGTTCTCTTTCCACACTAGGAGAGTGTGAACAACCGAGGGTTCTCTGCCCACACTAGGAAAGTGTGAAAGGACAAACGGTTCTCTGCCTATACCTGGAGAGTGTGAAAGGACGGATGGTTCTCTGCCAACATCGGGGGAGTGTGAAGGATGGACGGTTCTCTGCCAACACTGGGGATATTGTAAAAGGACGACGTTTCTCTGCCGTACCGGGTAGTGGTGGAAAGAGTTTTTGTAAACGCTTCTCCGCCTAGCTGTGGATGCAAAAGGAGAGTCATTAGTGGTATTAGTGCAATACTCAGAGGGTGCCTCCGGGGAGTGTATGTAGGTCTGGTTTTATCCGAACCACTATAAATCTAGTATCTTTATTTTTTGTTTGCTTATTATTTTATCGTTTACAACTTGTGGTTGAAAAATCTATTTCTACAAAATTAACTAAAGTTAATTTTAGTTTCCTAATTTTAAAAGAGGGATAAGTTTTTTTAATTACCAATTCACCCCCCGTCTTGGTTAGTCGTTGGGACATAAGCTTAGGTTTAACAACCTAATTCATAGTTAATGAGTTTCAACAATAAATTATGAGAAATTTAAATGATTATTATTTTTTTTATAATTTGTTGACCATTAAATTTTGTAAAATTTATTTTTATAATACTCCAATTATTATTTTTAAGTTATTTTAAAATATATATTATATTGCTTAAAATATATTATATGTTATAATATGGGATCTTATTTTTGAAATACTAATTTTTAGCTTAAATAAAGTTCCTTTTGGCAAGTTGTCATGCTTTGATTTCACATTCAAGTATTTCTTGCATATGAAGAAACTTAATAAATTTTATTTAGTAGATAGTATTCTTCGTATATTGAATATCGACTAGGATGAATTAACTTGTTTATCTACATAAACTCAATTGAAATAATGAGACTTAATTTCTTAATAATATATTTATTATTATCAAAATCTATGCCTACTAGAGTTTGAGCGAGCTCATTGGGCTAACTTAAGAGTTGATTTATTTGATTATGTTAATTACAAAAGGATGTGGTCTCTCTTTATAGAAAATTTACTGAATACCAATAATATTTCCAGCAGTTAAACCGAGAATTTGACCACCACTACTAACCGCCGAAAAAATTTATCCACTTTGACTCAGAGAACCTACATTCACACCTAGGTGAAATAAGTTGCCAATATTTCTTATAATACTTAAAAAATTCCTATGCTCCATGTTAGCCAAGATGCCTATACAATCACTTTCTTTAAGGTGAATCATATCATCTACTTTTTTTAAAGGGATAAGAGCATCACTTTTAAGCCTTTATCATGTAATTTTTTAGCTAAGTATTGTAATTAAAAAGAAAGACAAAATAATAAAATGAGGCTAAGGTGAAGAAGTGAGAATGTATAACAAGAGATCGAAAGTGATTTCCAATAGTTAATAAGCTTTTTCTTTAAATTTTTTACTTTAATGGCTGAAATATTTTGTAATTGGAGGTGAAAGGTTTTTCTTATGGCTTTGTTTAGGTTTTATTATAGTTAGGAATTTTAATTATAACACAGATATATAAAGGATTTGAGATTAATTTGATATATGTTACAAATATGTTAATAATTCAAAATATAATAAATTACATATTAATATCTTTTCCAAAAAAAATTATAATATATATAATATGCTCTCGAATATGCTAATTTGGTTTAATTATAAATTTTCATAAATAGGGCTTTGAGGAGGCTAAAAATAATTAGGAATTAGCTGCGTAATGTTGACCACAATGTAGAGGAGTTATTTGTTTGCAGAATCCCATTAAACTAGTAAAGACTTGTAAATTTTAATGGAGCTAGGCACATAAATTATGTGAAATTTAAATGATTATTATTTTTTATAATTTGTCGACCATTAATTTTTGTAAAATTTATTTTTATAATACTCCAATTATTACTTTTAAGTTATTTTAAAATATATATTATATTGCTTGAAATATAATATATGTTATAATATGGGATCTTATTTTTTGAAATACTAATTTTTAGCTTAGATAAAGTTCCTTTTGGCATATTGTCATGCTTTGATTTCACATTCACGCATCTCTTGCATATGAAGAAACTTAATAAATTTTATTTAGTAAATAGTATTCTTCGTATATTGAATATCAACTAGGATGAATTAATTGGTTTATCTACATAAACTCAATTGAAATAATGAGACTTAATTTCTTAATAATTGATACGTTATCAATTATTTATCTTGATCGGACACAAATCTCGATGCAAAATCAAATTGGAAACTTCCAAAATTAAAATTGGGATCATCCGAACTCCGATTACAACAAACTTACATTCGAATTGAGCGTCTCGGAAATACAAACCCAACGATACCAAAATCAACTCAGTCCGAGTCCAAATGGACCCAAATCATGGGTTAGAAGCACTGTTGGAAGGTTATAGTCGAATCAAGCTTATAGTCAAATCGAGCGGCTTGACGAGACAAATCCAACGTGCCCATGATCAATGAATTCCGACGCCAATAAGACCTTCAAATGTCCATCAAACGGTCCATGATCAAGGGATTCAACATCGGCCATCCATTCGAGCACTCCCCCATTACCCTTGATCTCTCACCTTTTTACAGGCCATGCTACTCCAGAAAATCTATAAATAGACCCCTCATTTCTCATGAGAGGGGGACCGGAGCATGAAGAAAAGAGGAGAAGGGAAGGAAGAAGCTCCTCCTCGACCACTGCCGGACTTCTGCCGAACCACCGCTGGACTTCTGCCGAACCACCGCCAGACTTCCGCCTGGCCACCACCTGTGGTTCAGACTTTTGACGGACCACCACTTGAGGCCCTCGCCTGAGACCTTGTGCTCCACCATGCCACTAACTGTGGTTCAGACTTCTGCCGGACCCCCACTTGAGACCTTCACCTCCGCCGGACCACCGCCTGATGCCATTGCTCCGCCGGACTACCACTTAAGGCCCTCACCTCTATCGAACCACCGTCTGGTGTCGTTGCTCCGCCGAACCACCACTTGAGGCCTTGTGCTCCACCATGCCACCACCTGTGGTTCGGACTTCTTCCAGACCACCACTTGAGGCCCTCACCTCCGCGGGACCACCGCCTGATGCCGTTGTTCTGCCAGACCACCAATTGAGGCCCTTACCTTCGTCGGACCACCGCCTGATGTCTTTTCTCCACCGGACCACCACTTGAGGCCTTGTGCTCCATCAGGACACCACTTGTGGTTCCGACTTCTGTTGGACCACCACTTGAGGCCCTCACCTCCGCCCAAAGTCGTTGTTCCACCGGACCACCACCTAAAGCTCAGACTTCTGTCGGACCAGCACTTGAGGCCTGGGCTTCCGCCAGACCACTACTTGGGGCCCAATGCTCCACCAGGCCACCACCTAATGCCTGGACTTCTTTCGGGCCACCACTTGATGCCCAGAGTTCTCCCAGAATACTGCCGGCTATGGTTCTTCTGACCTCCGTCACTTACTATGGTCCATCCGACCTCTATCAACAGACAACGGTCTTTCTGACCCCGGTCTCATGCCAACTATGGTCCTTCTGACCTCCGTCACCTACTATGGTCCATCCGACCTCCATCAACAGACAACGGTCTTTCTGACTCTAAACTCATGCCGACTACGGTCCTTCTGACCTTCATCGCCTACTATGGTCATTCTGACCTCCATCAACAGACAACGGTCTTTCTGAACCCGGTCTCCTATTGACTACGATCCTTCCGACCTCTGTCGCCTACTATGGTCCTTCCGACCCCAATCACTAGACAATGGTATTTCCGACCTCCATCCTATCGATTATGGTCGTGCCGATAAAACAAACACATTTATTGTAACTCCCTCCATGTAATGCACTCTATATGATGTACATTTGTGACATCAAGCCAAGGCCTTCTCCTAAGGAAGGGTCTCATTTGTAATCGACTACAAATACTAGTGGAGTCATTCAAACTGGGCCAGGCCCTATGGTTCTTCCCCCTTTTTAGGGGTTTTTCACGTAAAAACTCTGGTGTCTCTTATGAATGTTACACCCTCTCACTTATCTAATTGTGTGTTGGATCTTCGTACAATGCTAAGATGTTAAACTATATATTTCTCTACTGCCGCGAATACTCCAGGATGCAACAGTAATATATTTATTATTATCAAAATCTAATAGCCATTACAACTTCACTATATCAACAATATTTCTTATTTTTTATGACAATAAATTTACTTGAGATTTGTTTTATTAAAATTTTTATTTCTTTTTCAATTTTCATCATGCTTCTTATTTTCTTATACGTCAATGTTCCAGAAACAAGATAAATAACACATACTCTAACCTAGATAAAATAACAAAATAGATATAATCTTTTGGGTTTTCTCCTAACAAACGATACATTTAATACCTTCAAAAAGGCTATGCTAATAATTATTCAAGATCAGACAATGCTAAGACACTCCTAGATCGATCTAGATCCCCACCCAAATAAGGCTTAAGTTTATGACCATTAGCTTTACATGAATGGCTAGACTTTCTATAATGAATTTCTATAACTCTACAAGGATATACTCTAATGACGGTGAGTAAACTTGACCATCTAGACTTTAACTTTCTTGTAAATAATCTTAATTTAGAATTACACAATAATAGCTCTTATCAAGGTGTAAATTCTTTCCTAATGATCTTACAATCATGTCATTTCTTACTTTGCTCTATAAAAATTTTTACATTTTTGTAGGCATCTAAAATGAATTCCTCAAGTTCATTCAACTACAACAATCTCTTTTCCTTTATAGCCCAAAAGCAATATATTCTAATTCTACTTGCAAGTGGCAAGCTTTACCAAAAACAAATCTATAGGAATACATTCCAAAAGGAATCTTAAATGTTCTAAAGTCTTAACGAGCAGGATATCGTCGTGAGCCGGTGAACTATCTAATCTACAACTCTTGCATTCTTCTCCTTTTTTTCTTACTCTTTAGTTGTTCTGCTCTACATCGATCGTCGACGATTGCCATGGCGGATAAGTTTCTTGATCCAATCATGGAGAAGCTCATCAGCGCTGGCTTCCGTTACCT